>NC_051079.1:60036909-60640034 GCF_004664715.2 Peromyscus leucopus
ATGTAAAACAACTCTCTCTGCATATTGAGAGTCAGTGACTATATTGAGGGGTTCTGTGAAGTCCATCAGTACCATAAGAATGGCATACAGTTCTGCCTTTTGTACAGAGCTATATGGACTTTGCACCACTTTACTTAAGTCTTCTGATTTATATCCTGCTTTCCCTGATTTATTTGCATTAGTATAGAATGTGAGGACTCCAGAAATTGGCTTTTGTCATACAATGTGAGGAAGGACCCATTCAGTCTTCTTTATGAATTCTATTCTCTTGCTTTTGGGATAGTGGTTGTTAATCTCTCCCAAAAAGTTACTGCAGGCTCTCTGCCAGTATTCATTATCTTTCCATAGTGATGAAATTTCCTCATTAGTTAATGGTACTACAATTTCTGCTGGGTCCATTCCTATCAACTGGCGAAGTCTTAATTTACCCTTTTGAATCAAATCAGAGAACTTTTCTATATAAGTCTTTAATTTCTTATTTGGTTTACGTGGTAGGAATATCCATTCCAATATAATATCTTCCCTCTGCATCAAAATACCTGTTGGGGAATGTCTGGTGGGGAATATGACAAGAATGCATTTAAGTTCTGGATCCACACAATCCACATGTGCTTCTCGAATTGTCTTTTCTACTAGAGCCAATTCCTTCTCAGCTTCAGCTGATAATTCTCTTGGACTATTTAATTCTTTGTCCCCTTCTAGAGTATTAGCTAAATTTTGTAGTCCATCTTTGGGTATTCCCATGATACCCAGTAAGTTGGAAATGCTTCCTAATAACTTTTGAAAATCATTAAGAGTCTTCAATCTATCTCTTCTTAGTTGTACCTTTTGGGGTCTAATTTTTTGTAGCTCTATCTTATATCCTAAGTAATGAATAGAATCTCCTCTTTGTATTTTTTCAGGAGCAATTTGCAGTCCCCAGTGAGGCAAAACTTTTTTTACTTCTTCAAACATGCTTTCAAATGTATCTAACTTTGGATTAGCTAATAGGATATCATCCATATAGTGATAAATTATGGATTGTGGAAACTTTACACAAATTATCTCTAATGGTTTCTGCACAAAGTATTGACACAAAGTAGGGCTGTTTAACATTCCCTGTGGGAGGACTTTCCATTGATATCTCTTGACTGGCTGAGAATTATTATAATTAGGTACTGTGAAGGCAAATTTTTCTCTATCATTTTCCTGTAAGGGTATGGTAAAGAAACAGTCTTTTAAGTCAATAACTATTATAGGCCATTCTTTTGGTAGCATAGAGGGCAAGGGCATCCCAGTCTGTAGGGAGCCCATTGGCTGAATTACTTTATTAATAGCTCTCAGATCTATCAGCATTCTCCAATTACCAGACTTTTTTTTTTTAATAACAAATACAGGAGTATTCCAAGGGCTGGTAGATTCTTCAATGTGTTGAGCATTTAACTGCTCTTGAACCAGCTGTTCTAAAGCTTGTAGCTTCTCTTTTGTCAAAGGCCATTGTCCAACCCAGACAGGTTTATTAGTTAGCCATTTTAAAGGTAAGGCAGTTGGTACTTCTGAGAGTTCAACAACAGTCGTGCTCTGTTTGTGAACAGCCTGAATGGTTGGTGACTGATTTTTATAGCATGTTATGATATTATTCCTAGAAACATGCATTGGTCTGTATTCCTTTTCTGAAAGTGTAGGAATTTTAATCTGGGTATTCCACTGTTGTAACAGATCTCGGCCCCAAAGATTTACTGCTACGTTTGCTACATATGGCTTCAGCCTTCCTCTCTGTCCTTCTGGCCCTATGCATCCAACCCATCTCGAACTCTGTTTTATCTGAGATAAGGTGCCAATCCCTAACAGTTGGACATCTACCTCTTGAAGAGGCCAATTCGGATGCCATGATTTTGGTGTAATTATAGTCACATCTGCACCTGTGTCTACCAGGTCCTCCAGAACCAGGCCATTAATTTGAATTCTAAGCTTTGGTCTTTGTTCATTTATGGAAGTCTGCCAAAATATTTGTTTTATAGTGTTCTTTGTAAACTGTGATCCATCTATCAAGGCTGTTTTATCATCCATTGCAGTATCGGTTTTTACATTAGGCATTGGTTTATTCAGTTGTCCTGGAGAGGAATTTCTTCCACAGTGGCTGGGAATGTTTGTACTACATTTAGTTTGGGGGCCTGCAAGAGGCCCCCTGAGGCATTTCCCACCAGTAAAGGGTTGCCTTGTATATCTATTATTGATCTGCACTCACTGGTCCAATGTTGGCCTTTGCCACATCTTCTACATAATCCAGGAGGTGGTTGGGGTCTCCTGTTTAGGCTATTCCTAGAAGGAGTATTGCTTCTAGGAGTACCCCATGTACAGTTTTTACTTATATGACCTGGTGTACCACACTTAAAACATTTGGTAACACGGGGCCTTATTTCACCTCTGGGATTTGTCTCTCCTATCCAAGCCTCATTACTGTAGTTAAGAGACTCAACACCATTAGTGTACTGAATCCATTCTTCCAAAGGAGCTGATCTGATCTTTAGTGGTGTAAGTATTCTTCTGCACTCTGCATTAGTATTGTCGAACACCAAGGACTCAGTTAATACTTTTCTTAATTCTTTGTCTGACACAGCTCTTGTTATAGCTGTGTTCAGTCTTTGTAAAAAAATCAGTGAAGGGTTCGTGCGGTCCCTGAAATATCTTTGTGTATACCTCAGTTGGTTTTCCAGGTTCTAGAATTTTTTCCCAAGCATTTAGAGCTGCTGTACGGCATAGGGATATTGTATACTCATCATAAGTGGCTTGTACATTCCTGTCAGCAAAACATCCCTCACCAAGTATTTGATCTTGGGAGATCACAAAACCTCTGATTTTACCTTGTTGTTCTAAATTTTTTGCCTCTTCTCTCAACCAGCTTTTCCACTGTAACTGCTGGCTATATTCTAGAACAGCTGAAATTAACTGATGCCAGTCATCTGGGATGATTCTATGTGAGGTAGACCACGAATTTAACATCTGTCTTACATATGTGGAATGTATCCCATACGTAACTACTGCTTCCTTTATATTTTTAAAGTTCCTTGTTGAAATTGGTTGTAATGTATATGTCATATATGGCTCGGGGTGTGTGTCATCTGCTGGCTTCTCATGGATGATAACAGGATAAGCCATTGTATGAGAGCCATTTCGAGATGTTACAACCTCTATGGTCTTGACCTTCTGCTTATTAGTTCCCTTGTCATGTTTACTGAGAGTTTCTCCTAGAGCTTGCAAACGAGCACCTAGGGTCTGTTCTAGGGAGTGAACCTCCTCTCTTGCAAGGGACTCCATATTTCTCATGGAATCTTAGAAGTTTTTATGTTCCTCAGAAACACATGATTCCATGGACCTTATCCTATCAATTAAGGATAATCTTTCTTCCTCATATACTGTCTGAGTATATAACAACTTCACTCTGGAGAGTTAGTGTTCTATCCATTAAATATTCATATTTATTATCAATAAAATAAATTTTGGGTACAAGCCTGTTTTGTAAATCCTGATTAGCAGATTCTAGAGAAAGAATCTTTTTCTGTAAGCCGTCATTGCTATCTTTTAAAGCAGATTCCAGAGAGAGAATCTTTTTCTATAAGCCTTCATTGCTATCTTTTAAAGCCTGTATCAGTCCCAACTGCTGGCTATATTCTGAGCGCCAGATATTGCAGAAATTATTTTGGCCACTCCACATAGTTTAAAGGATATTTATTTAGTGGCATAACTCACAAATTAAGTAATGGGTAGGTCGCAGGGTCTGGGGAAGGTGTAACGCAGTCCAGCGGTGTTCTCCGGAGCTCTGCACAGTCCACCTTCACCGTTCAGCGTCCCGGCACCAAGAGAGTGCACAGAGAGAGCGCTGGCCCATCCAGCTCTCGGGTCCCCAGGCGCCTCCCCTTGCCCCGCCTCGTAGGCGTGACAGTTGCCAGAGTCTCAATGGGGGTTGGAACTTCCAGATCCAAGCTGGAATGGCTACCTACTACAACAACCTCATGAAAAGACCTGTTGCTGAAGACAACATTTACATTTATCACTGAAAGCAGAAAATTTGAGGTGGTTCCTAGCTAAAAGCTTCACTGACTAGCACTCATGATAATGAAGGTACTCTGCATGCTACTGGAAGAGAAAAAAAATGATCAATAGCACCCAGCTGCAAACCCTGAAATCTACAACAGAGGGCTTCCTGCAAGATATACTAGTGCAATGGTGGTGCAAGTATTGTGGCAGTAACCAACCAATTTTTTTAAAAAAATTATTTAAGGCCCACTTTATGAAATGAAACCCCTACATGGTAAAGCTAAAGTGACCAAGACCTGAGATTAGATATGTCCTAGACCTAAGGAAAACCTGCTTCTATTATTTTGCTAAAGGAATAAAGCATTAAAATGAATCTGAATGGCATACTACTATACCCAGAAGTCAGTGCATCTCTTAACCCACATCAAAGAAGCTGCTTCTTGCAGTAGATAGAAATTAACACAGAGACCAACAATAGGACTAATGCACACATATACTCACAGAAACCAGGGCAGCATGTGCAAGGCATGACGAGGTCCTTGCTCTGACAGGGGGATAAAGACATCATTCCTCACTCTTAACCAAGAAGCTATGTGCAATTGAAACATGCTAGCAAAAAGAAACTAAGTTTTCTTCAATATAGTCTCTCTGGGTATACCAACCACATGCCAGAGCAGGGCCCATTCTCGTGAGTAGTTTCCCAACACAAAATGAACTCCATGGTATTTTTGTAAACATTTTGTTTTGTTTTGCTTTCTTGAGAATTTTTTCTCTTATTTGTCTTTTGCTTGTTTGTTTTGAGGGTTCTTTTTTGTGTTTATTTCTTGTTTTTGTTTCCTTGTTGTTTTGATTTTATTTTATCAAAAAGAAAGGAAGGAAAAGAACTAACGTTTGATAGGTAGTTAAAGAGATAAGAAGGACCTGGGAGGTCTTGTGGAAGGGGAAAACATGATCAAAATATATTGTATACATTTTTTTCTCAAGAAAAACATAAGAAATACTTAAGAAAAACAAACTTAAATAAATATGGAAATTAAAAATTCAACAAGTTATTTAAAAGTCCAGTGTTTGCCTTACAATAGAATTTATCCATTGAGAGCAGAATATTGGGGCTTGAAAACCAAAAAGAAGAATAAGGTTATTCAGTCAATGAAAAGAATATTTTTTATTTGTAAGAACAGAATATACGTGATCTCTGTGAAACTGTAAAATGACCACATGTCTGAATTTTGGATACTGAAGAAGAGAAATAATTCTACATCAAAAGCATAGAAAAATGTTTCCAATAAGAAATCATAGAAGAAAATGCCTCAAATCCAGGGAAAAAGAAGTCCATCCAGGTATACAGAACACCAAACAGATGTGAGTAGAATGGAAATTCTTCATGTCATATTATAGGCAAAATACTGTATATGCAGTGTAAAGTAAGTATACTGAAAGCTGTAAGAGAAGGCCAAAATCACATATGAAGGCAGGCCCATCAGATAACAGCAGAGTTCAGTGTAAACATTAAAAGACAAAAGGGACTGGAAAGATCCATTTCAAGTTCTGAAATACCAAAGATGCCAAGCTGGAGAAGTATACTCAACAAAAGTATATATCATTATTAGAGGAGAAAGTAAAACTTTCTGAGATAAAAACAGTCTTAAAAAATTTTATGAGTACTGAGTTCTACAGAGAATATTGTCAGAAATGTTCTAAACTGAAGAAAAAGATAAACACACCCAAGAGGCTGCAGGAAAAAACTAAGCAGCACTAGGGCTGTTATTAAGTAAAAGAGAACTAAGTAAACACTAAATATTACAAATCCTCCAATCAAATCACTACGACACTAGCAAATTGAATCAGAAAATGGCATGGCTCTTTTTGCTGCCTCCAAGGAATGCACTTGACCATCTTTTCAGTGGCTACAGCAATGAAAGAAGAGAAACTAATAAAGGGATACAAATAGGAAAGGAAAAAGTCAAATTATCCTCATTAGTAAATGTTATGACCCTATGCATATGAGATTCTAATAGTCCACCAGAAAACACAAAGAGCTGATAAACACTTTCAGCAAAGTGGAAAGATACAAAATTAACACGCAAAAATCATGTCTTTTATGTCATTGATAAACAAACTGAGAAATAATCAGAGAAACTTTAAAATTCCCCAAACATTTTAAACATTACCTAGGAAGTGAATGAAGTCCTTTACAAGGAAAACTTTTGTCACCAAAGAAAAGAACCAAGGAAGACACTAGAAGATAGAGAGAGAACCCCACCCCCATGCTCATGAATTGGAAGAATCAATACTATGAAAATACTCATCCTTCTGAAAGCATTCTATGGATGCAAAATCCCAATAGTATTCATAGAAATAAAAATAATATCTTGAAATTGATATGAAATCACAAAAGAACCCCAAGGTCAAAGGAACCCTGAGCAAAAAGAGCACTGTGTGCGGTGTCACCATATCTGAGCTAAAGTTGTACTAGAGCCATCTTAGTCAGGGCTACTACTGCTATGATAAAACACCAAGACCAAAAACAACTTGGAGAGGGAAGGGTTAATTTCAGTCACACTTCCATGTAATAGTTCATCAGTAAGAGCAATGAGGGGCAGGCACTCAAGCAGGGCAGGAACCTGGAAGCAGGAACTGAAGTACAGGCCATGGAAGAGTGATGCTTACTGGCTTGCTCCTCATGACTTGCTCAGCCCACTTTCTTATAGAATCCAGGACCACCAGATCAGGAATGGCACCACCCACCATGGGTTGGGTCCTTCTCAATCAATCACTAATTAAGAAAACGCCTTACAGGCTTGTCTACAGTCTGATCTGGTGGTGACATTTTCTTAATTGAGACTCCCTCCTCTCAGAAAATTTCTGCTTGTATCTAGTTGATATAAAATTAGCCATCATAGCCATCATAATAAAAATAGTGTACTAGTATAACTAGGTCAACAGAATAGAAAAGAGGATGCAGACATAAGTCCATGCAGTTTCAGTTACCTAATCTTTTCTAACTAAGTTATCTAAATTATTTATTTACTGGAGAGAAATTTCAACAAGTGGTGCTAAGAAAATTGAATATCTATAGAAAAATGGAGCTACATTATCATCTCTCAATCTGTGTAAATTCAACTGTAAGTGGCACAGGCACTTTACTGTAAGACATGAAGAGTTGAAACTGAGGAAAAAGTGCCCATTCAGTGTATAGGCATAAGTAAGTACTCTCTGAGTAGAACCCTGTTTGGTCAGGAAACAGACAAATAATAAAACAAAACAAAAAAATTGGCATTTCATTGTGGGTTTTTTTTGTTTTTGTTTGTTTTTTTTTTCAGTTTTTTAGAGACAGTGTTTCTCTGGGTAGCTTTGGAGCCTGTCCTGGAACTCACTCTGTAGACCAGGCTAGGCTTGAACTCATAGAGATCCACCTGCCCCTGCCTCTCAAGTGCTGGGATGAAAGGCATGCACCACCACTGCCTGGCTTTTCAGGGATATTTTGACCATACTCTGACATTCCTGAGACTTACTAATACAGTTAAGCCCTGAATCAGGGGGCAGAGCCAGCAACTAGTTGACCATAGTATGACCAAAATTGGCCATAGAGAAGCCAGCAATTTGGATAGAGAAGATACACAGGAAGGAAAGGGGGGAACTTTAGTTTGGCACTTCCTTTTAGTTCTGGCCAAAAAGTAAGGTCAGCTAATTGCTACTCAACCTCTCTAAACTAGCAACCTTTGATCCCCAAGTCTTATTGATAAATAGAATAGAGACTTAATTTAAACCCACATATCATGGCCGCAGTAGAACTGGGGCCATGTAATCCAAAGCCCCACCAGACCAAGCCTGAGTGGTTGGCAGGGTACTGACTGTGGGACCATGGGGCTACAGACAATAATTAAAATATTAGTAGATTCATGTGCAGTTGCTAAGCCAAGAGCAAAACATCATCACTTAGTGAAATTAATAAACTTCTGTGAAATAAAGTTAACTCTTCATTGAGTAAAGAGACAGCCTATTGAATGGTGTGAAACATTACCATCAATATATTGACAGTATTCACTGTGCTGGAAGGTTCTTTGCAGGCTACTCAGGGAGAAATGGAATCAACCATCTTTCCCAGCTGTGGCCTTTCAATTTATAATGGTGACCTTCAAGTCAAAATGTTCCCACTAATACAATAGTGGCTGGAATGATTTGGGGTTAACCAACCACCTTCCAATTAGACTTGAGGCCAGCTCCATGGAAAGGAGCACATGCCTTTGCTTGGAATATTGTAGGGTTTCCAAATGAATACTGTAAACCAGGTCCATACCCTATAGCTGGAGAGGTCACAGGTCCTTGGGGAGAATATATTATTGGTGCTTTTGTAAATGGACATGTAGCCAAACATTTGTGTTTATACACACAGACTATTTTTCCTCTTAGCCTAAATCAGAGAAACTTTCATGTTTGTCTCCCCTCTGTCTCTCTGTCTCTGTCTCTGTCTCTGTCTCTGTCTCTTTCCCTAATGACAAAGGTTAATGTGGAGACTCATAAATGGTGAACATGCTGAGAATAAGTGACTGTTGACTTCTAAATGAGACACCTATATCTCCCTCTCCAAAGCCCTGAGAACATTATGAATGAAAGCAAAGATTGTAGGGGTTGGAGGATGAGAGATGAGCTTGCAAAATGCTGTTTTCTGGATACAACATGGAAGTTACAATTATGACCATATATCCTCTGTAGCTGCCTGCACAGGAACACACACACACACACACACACACACACACACACACACACACAATCTTTGCTGCATGAGGTGATAATTAGCATGATGCATAGAACTAGTTACAGTGGGAGAAGGAAATGATGAATAGGACCACAATAAATCTATACATACATTTAATAACCAAAAATAAATAATTAAGAAAATGAAAAAGCCACTAGTTTAGAATTAGGACTTGAGTGGATAGCCATATTTCCCAAGAAAGTTTATATATATTCAAAATATGACAATACAATGAAAATCTTATATATTCCCTTGATGACAATTAGAATCTCAGCTGTAGACACAATCACTCACCCACCATAATAAAAATGTATACAAGGCACAAACACCTCTTTCCATTTATGTGTGGTTTCTATTGTGGATAAGAGTTCCTAGAGGGCAGGATAATAATCATTAAAAAGACCTAAGTGTGGTGATACATTGTTTTACTCCTTAACAAATAAAATTTGCCTGAAGATCAGAGGACAGAGCCAGCCACTAGATTAAACATGCCCAGGCAGTGGCGGCACACACCTTTAATCCTAGCACTCAGGAGGCAGAGGCAGAGATCCCTCTGGATCTCTGTGAGTTCAAGGCCACACTGGGCTACATGAGATTGATCCAGTCTAGGAGAGAAACAGAGCCAGGGAGTGGTGGCACACACCTTTAACCCCAGCATTTGAAAAGCACACACGCCATTAATTCCAGCACTAGTAAGATTGAGATAGGAACTGAAACAGCTGAACAGAGAAAGGCATATAAGATGTGAGAGAACAGGAACTAGAGACCCTTTCATTTGAGGACTCAGAAGAATTTAGCCTGAGGATTCATAGAGACAGGATCATCTGAGGAGTTGGTGAGGTGAGAAGTGGCTGTGGCTTGTTTCCTCTGATCTTTCAGCATTTACCCCAATATCTGGCTCCGGGTTTTTATTGAGACCATTTAGGATTTGTACAACACTCTAGTACAAGTCTGTATGGGTATTTTCATTTCTCCTTGGAAAATAGCTAAGAATTGAAAGGCTGCATCTCATGGCAATTATATGATTAACTTTCTAAGAAACTAAAAAATGTACTGGAGAGGTGGGTCCATGCTTAAGAACATATACCGTTTTTTCTGGGGGCTTTAGTTCAGTTCCCAGCAGCCATGTCAGGCAGCTTACAACCACCTACAACTTCAGGGCATCCAATGCTGTCTGGCCCTCTCAGGCATCTGTAAACACACACACACACACACACACACACACACACACACACACACACACACACACAGGCATGGATATATACACAATAAATAAATATCTTTAAAAAATTAAATGAAACTATAACCTATTATCCTAAATATACAATCCCATCACCAGTGTATGTACTAATTCATCCACTCTTTACCCACATGAAATCTAGTCTTAAATTAGTGTGTTAAGTTTAGTCACTTGATCTCTGCCTGGGCTCAGATGGCACCCTATTACCAGAATCCTATTAGCACAGTTGAACAGAGAAGTGCATGCATTTCAGGCCAGTACATGCAGCCTTTTGATTCTTGGGAAACCTCAAAGGCTACTATCAATTGTGATTCATACCTTTTTGTGTATCAGTAGGCAGGGCGGGATACTGATGGTCCCCTCTAAGCTAAACAAAAGAGAATAGACACAGGGTACTTGTTTTATTAAGAAAAAAAAGAAAAGATAAAAAGAAAAGAAAAGAAAAAAGAGGATATAGAAAAGGGTAGATTATTGAATCTTCTCTGAAAAGAAAAAAGGGAAGATATAGAAATGATTAAATAAATGGTAGATTTTTGAATATACTCAGAAAAGAAAAAGAATATGGACATGATAAGATAAAAAAAGGTAGATTATTGAATCTACTTTTAAAAGGGAATTACTTGTTTTAAATAGGATAAGTAATGAAATTTTTTGTCTGAATTTGTCAAATGTTAATGGACTGGACATTGTTAATGTAATTCTTGACTATAGATTGTATATACCTTTTCTTATATTAGTTATAACTTTTTAAATTTTAAACAAAAAAGGGGAAATGTGGTTGATATATTGTGCACCTCACATTGGGCACCAGATGTAGCACGAATTGTTAGAAGTTCTTATTAATAATAACAAAACTGGGAGCCAGATATTGGGATGAATGCTGAAAGATCAGAGAAACAGAACAAGCCACAGTCAACCTCACCTTGCCAATTTCTCAGCTGATCTTGTTTCCTCAGACTGAAAGCTTCTGAGTCCTCATCCAAATGGATCTCAGCTGAATGGCTGCTAAAAGCCTAAAAGCTTAAAAAGACCTCTAGTTGCTGGTGCTTGTGCCTTATATACCTTTCTGCTTCCTGCCATCACTTCCTGGGACTAAAGGCGTGTGTCTTTCCCAAGCAAGACATGAGATCTCAACTCCTGGGATTAAAGGTGTCTGTCACCACGCCTGGCTTCTATGTCTATCTAGTGGCTGTTCTGTTTTCTGACCCCAGATAAGTTTATTGGGGTGCACAATAAATCAACCACACTGTTTCTTTTGGAATTATTGTAGATTAACAGGAAGTGACAAAAAACAGCCCAGAAAGCAGGAAGTGCACATCCCCTTTCTAGTTTCTGCCAGGGGTGGCATGTTAAGCAACATATTACATAATCAGAATGGTCCTTCTTACAAAAGCAACTTGCTTTGTAGCTTTAATGTCTTCTTAGTCTCTCTAGCAATACTGACTCAGCTTATTTTGTTTGTTTTCATCTCCTTCCTCAGAAACTCCATCATGTCTGCTTCCTCTAGCGCTACGTTACACTGTTGCCCTTTTCACCACAAGAAACTTCAATTGATTAGTGATTCTTGAGTTTTCCTCCATGTACTAAACAGTTTCATAAGGATTATGAGGAGCTCTATGTGCATCAATTTGGCCACTTTGATCTGAAGACAGTTGTGGGGGGGAAACTCTAAAGGCCAAACTGGAAAGAACTTTTCAGTGTCGCTGTATTCCAAGCTAGTTCCATCCTACAACCTGACACCCATTTTTGAGGAAAGAGGGATCTCCCTACTACTCACCGCAAGAGCTACTCCTGACTCCTGTAGATGAGCTAGGACAGGAATCTAAGGAGTGGTCAGATTTTCATTATATACACCCCAATATATCCAAAGCTAGAAATTCTATTTTACCTGGACCTGTCTTTTCATCATGAATCTAACACACAAGAATTTTCTGGGGTCATTAACAGCCTTTTAAATAACAAGATAAGAGCACAATTATCCACCAAAACTATGACTATTGGCACTGGTAGGTCTCCCAAGCTCCAGCAGTTGACCCTCATACCCATGCACATGTGTGTGGCACTAATTGGATTTAGTGGTTTATCAGAGGGAGATTGAGTGAGAGAGTAAATACATGAAATTGGAGAGGGTCCATGTTGGGAAGATTTGGAAGGAGATAGAGGGGAATATGGGCAGTAAATATAACCATTTTCTCTGGAATATATGTATAAAATTCTCAAGATTAAAGAAAAAAACTAATGTTAAAATTTACTAAAATATATAAGTAAAATGATTTATTTTCTAATTTTAAGTGTTCAAGGGGAAAAACATTAAAAAAGTGGAATTAATATTAATAAAATATTTTATGTAAAAATATTCAAAAGTATTTCATTATGCAATCATTCTAAAATTATTGTGGCATCTTATATTTATTTCTCATTCCAAACTGCACAAATCAGATACGTATTTTATAATCAGGGACAGCTTCAGTTCTTACCAATCTCCTGTCAATAACTTGTGGGAAGTGACTGCCCTGCAGACAGCATAGCTTTCCATAGCTCCAGAAACTTGTCCACTATCACTGCTTTCCTAGTTCCTTAGGAACTATATAAAATCTTAAATACAATCATTGCCACCTTTGTAGTGCCCTTGCTGTTGTGAATTTAAACTGTGTTTAATTTTTACTTTCATTTTAGAATACCAGGAGGAAGAATAAGCCAATTTATAAATTGTGTTTATCATTGCAAGCCCTGGAAACCACTAAAATACTAGCATGGTCTTCAATAGAAGACACTCTAGAATGTAGGTTCACGGGTGTGAAAAAATAGTAGCAACAAAGAAGAGCACCTGACATCCACACTCACATCTGTTTACATGCCTCAAGATTATATTACTACTCAATCATTTTGTCCACTACTATTTGATTATTCTCTATTACCATTTTCTTGTAAGAGTAGCCAATATTTACTACTTACTATGTATGTATCAAGAACTCTCCTGAGGCTTTACTATTATTTTTAAGTACAATCTTATTAATAACTTCAGGATAAGAATGACATTGTCTTCCTTTTACATATGAAGAAAATGAACCACAGAGAAGCTACATAAGCTATCCAAGGTCACAAAGACCCAAGAACTGTTATTCTATAGCATATCCACTTGTCCACATGTGGCCTTTTCTTTTTAAAAAGCATATGCACTAGAGTTTGTCTACTTGGGTTTGACACTTTACTGTAGCGATATATTGTGTACCCTAATAAACTTGCCTGGGACTGGGGGACAGATCTAGCCACTAGATTAGACATAGAGGCCAGACAGTGGTGACACACACCTTTAATCCTATCCACTCAGGAGGCAGAACTCTGGATCTCTGTGAGTTCAAGACCACACTGGGCTGTATGAGAGAAACTGGTCAGGCAGTGGTGGTACAAACCTTTAATCCCAGCACTGGAAAGCACACATGCCTTTAATCCTTGGAAGTGGTATCTGGGCAGTGAAAGGTATATAAGGTGTGAGGAAACAGGAACTCTCTTTTTCAGCAGAGGATTTCATAGGGGTAAGAACTACTCGATGGCTTGTTCTGCTCTCTGATCTTTCAGCTTTCATCCCAATATCTAGCTCCGGGTTTTTTCTACTAATAAGACCATTTAGCAATTTGTGTTACACTTTACCTCTCTGCTTTCAAGATTTGTAACCCTGAGATGACCATCTGTCCTACCTATTCTTCATTTTTTTGTTAGTGTAATGCACATAACATTATCACCCACCACATATAACTGAGTCCTGATCACATGTGACAACAGGTGTCAACACTGCTTCTCATATCAGTGGAGAGATGGCTGTGGCCATGAGGATACCAGTAGCTGCTTCTTAGCATCGGCAGTTCTATCTACACAGGTGGGTATCCTCATTGCCACCATCCACACTGAAGACACAACTCACATCCACATTTGGACCTCATTGAAATTTCCACCAGCTTTTCTCCAGGTACTCTCTGTCTGCCATGAGAATATTTGTATGACTTTGGATGCTATTGTTTTATTAAAACCTTTGCATGCCTTTTATTTTTTTTTTAAAGCAAAAAAATGTCTGTCAGTACCGGATAAAACTGACTGTGATCTCTAGTTTGGGTTGTCCTGCTGCTAAGCAAGGTTAACCATTAATCACATTATAAGTCATCATGGTTACTAACCTTATGAAGAACATCTTGAATGACTGGCCTGAACCTGGTTGAATTTTAAAAATGAAGGGAAAAAAAGTGAAATGGTTTCACATTTGAGATAGATAGTTTTCTTTTACTAATTAAATTTGTATCAAAGATGTAAGTTTGAATAACAGGTTAAAATAATTCATAAAAAGCACATCCTATTATAATCATAACTATAACCATTAAAAACCTTATGTTTTTATGTTACATCAATGAAATTACAAAGCACGTAATTTTAAAAGGACCAATTTCAGGAACCACGAAGAAACAGAGCAGTATGTACATCAGTTGATATTTTAGTTAGTAGATGCTTTCTTAAAAGTCTCAGTTCTAGGGCAGACAATAGAAACTCTACTGACAAGAAATGTGCTATGGCTGTGCTAAATGCATCCCTTCAATTGAAGGCCTCCAAAATGAAGGGAAGAAAACTGATTTGAAATGGTCTGAAAGCCTAATTCTGTTAGTGGGAATGAAAATTGATAAACAGCATTTGAGTGACCTACTGGAACAAATAGATTCTTGATACAGCAGGAATCCAGCTGCTATTACGTTCCAGATGAACAAGCATTACTTAAATAAATAAATCCCTTATATTTCAGTACATGTTTTGCAGGTGTGCTGCATTTATGAAGTCAGAGAAGAATCCCAGCTGGAAAGGCACAGAATACCCCTCTGGGAGGTGGCATGGAATCAGTAGAATAGATAGAAAGGTCACTGAGCTCCGGGGGGCGGGGGCAGTTGTATTTAACAGCCTTCTCTTAACAGAGGCTGCTATTAGCATAGTGGTATTTTGAATTTATCAAGCATCTCACAGCTCTGAGTTTCAGTGAGAACTGCAAACACTAATTAAGCCTCATGATATCCCTCAAGATGTTGGAAGATATTGTCTACATCCCACAGATGATGTGACCCAGAACTGAAGAAGCTAACCCAGGGAACTAAGAAATATAAATCAGCCAATTGTAAATCTGAAAACATGACTGCAGGAATTGCAAGTTCTTACCTCTGGGGAAAAAATGTAAGATGAAGTGGACTTTAGCAGGTGAACAGAAGGAAAAGAAACCCTGTTCCTAGGGTCGCTCAAGACAGAATCATCCTAACAGAGTGAGCAAAAGCAGCTCCTGTTCCCTGACATTTTTTTGTCAACTGAAAGAAACAGAATCAATTTGCTAAACTTAAAAAAAGAAAGAGAAAGAAAAAGAAAAAATGCAATCCCTCACAAAGCAAAAGTAAAATAAATCAAATGTTGTCTAACTGTGTTGCACTAAAATCACTAATGCTTAGTCATTTTAATGGAGAAGAAATTCATTTCTCATCCTGGATATAAAAAGTCAGATCCCAAATATCTGCTTCTTATTAAGAATCCTCCTTTGGAAAGAATAAAAAGGAATGAAACTTTTCACCCAGAAGGAGTGGGAGATGTCACTTATGGAAAAGGCAGGTTTCAGGTGTATTTGACAAACGACAGCGATGGCATTTTCAGAAGCACAAAAGCTGGAGCAGTGTGATTCGGAGGTGAAATCTCTCTGAGTTGCAAATGGGATTATAAATAAAGTGCTGTTAAAAGGACCAATCACAGAACCATTTACCACAATGACTTAAAACAGAGCAAAAGGACTACATTTACGGTGGCCTGATACATCCACCACCTGCCATTTTAATCTCTGCAACAGACAACCTTAACAATATCAAAGACAGGTTTATTATCAAAGTCCACATATTCTATTTTACAAACTCTCACTAACAGCAGAACATAAATGGCAGCCGCAAGAAGTTACTCTGATGCAACATATCATTTAATTTCCTCTGACAGGTTTGCTATTCTTTGAAACTGTAAATTCATTCATTAGAGAGAAGTGGCTTGTTAGGCTGTGATATATTATTTTTTGTTTGTTTGCAAGGATAGAGCACTATCTCTTTGATGTATAGTATGCTGCTGAGGAGTGCTTCTGTTTATATTGATGGGGGAAAATATTGATGACAGACCCCAAATTAAGTGTTTTGTTTTATAGTTCTGATTGAACTCAGTGAAATCAGTAGCATAAATTAGGAAACAGAACAGGCTATGGATTTTTGTGTGGAATAGGGAATTAAGAGTTTAGAATTGCATCCTTTATCATAATACAAATGAAGGATTCTTAGTCTTGCTTTGAGTTTTCTTACAGAATATATCTTTCATCTGGATCACATGGCCTTTTCTCATATTGGTATTCATCATTAAGTGAAAACTATCCAAGACCATCTTCCCGCACATTACAAACACAGAGAGAAATGCATTAGGAAGAATTGTATACAGAGAGAAGTTAAGAAGGATGGCATTAGGAACACGGCGAATGAAATCAGTCTGCACTTAGGAAGTCGTGGCGAAAGGATGAAATGCGGTGGAGTGGGCACCTTCGGGTCCTGCCAGGTATGCACACCACGTGCAACAAGAGTTGGTACTAGGAGTTTATTGGGGGAGGGGGAAGAGGAGTGAAAGAGTGCAAGGAGGTCTTGGAGTGGGGAATATGAGAGAGGCAGGCAGACAGAAGAGGCAAGAGAGCAAGATGGGAGCACCGGGACTGATGACACTTTTAAGGGGTGTATGTGTCACATAGCTGACATGGTGGCACTTGACGATGAAACTGCTGCCATTGCCAAGGCAGGCTGTGGTGGGAGCTCACACAGGGTACTTCTGTAAAAATGTCCCCATCATGTTAGATAGGATACCTGACAAAGGTCACAAAACTCATAGAAGGCAGATCCAATTAGTGGATCCAGACTTGTGTATTCCCAAGGCCCATAATCTTCCTCACAATATAGAGATTACAGAAAGCATTTTGGTCATACTTTCTTAATTATTCACCACCAGCCTTATTCCAAATGAGTTATAAAGAGATTTGCAAGTGTGTCAATGTTACAGAAAGATTAAATACATTTTAACCCAAGGCAAAATGAAACAAGAAAGTAAAGACAAAAAATAAGATGGAAGCTGAAGTGAGATTGGGCTACACGTCACAGTTTTAAATTTGCTGGATGATGAGCCTGCAATTGAGCTGTGGGTTTTCCAGGTACAGAAGCAAAGATGCATGATGACCTCCATATCCTGTTTATGAAAGTGAAGAAGTTACTAGGAAAAAAATATTGACCTCTTATCTGCAGGGACTGAATTTTCCTCAACTCTAGAATTTTTGTAAGAGTTTGTAATTCATAAACAGCATCCTTTGAGAAAACAATACCAGGATTGATTAGGATCACCTTTCCTAGTGTTGTGACATCAAAATACTAGTCTGGAAAAGCAATTCTACACATAATATTTTGGATTTTGAGAACAATGTGCAGAAACTTATTCAGGTCACATACCATATTAGTATCTGGTATAACTCAGGGCTGGGGATTGAAGTAATTGTAAAACTGGGTGTAATGTATATAACACAACCCCCAAGAAGCCCTGACTCTCAAGTAGATGTTGTTCCTCTTACATGAGAGCTTAAAGGTATTCACCCTTGATTGTCAGAAGATAATCCCTGACAAGTATCTGGAGAACAGCAACGCTCTCTGGCCCATTAATTGTGAATCTCCATGTTTCAACAAGATCATCAGAGGGCTGACAACTTCCTGTGAAGCATTAAAAAAAGATCTTGTTACATAAAAGTGCATTATCAGGAATTAAGATATTATCAGGATTAGCATCTTAGTGTGAGTGAGTTCTACCAATTAGTTATTAGACAGCGGGGGCCTAAAGGGATAAGACCCAGGATACACTTTACTTTAAAAGGTTCACAAATGTTTTTCAACATTTTCTTCTCCCAAGGTCTGGAAGAGAGGCAACCATCCCCCATCCCCCAGTACAAAGTCAGGAAAACAAACAAAAGTATATCATGGAAAATGTTCAGTGTGCTTTTGTATAGTTTAGGGGATGGGGTGGCTAGCTTTAGAAGAGGTGAGAATCTGGGCTCAGCAAGGGGCATTACCTATGGCTTGAATAGAAGAAAGTTGTTAAAGAGATGCAGGGCTGGTCTTTTAACAAATCAGCAGACAGCTTCACACTTGTCATCCATTTCAAGGAGTTCTGGACTCTGAAAAGTCTTTGTCTAAAGTGCCAAACTTTGTCACTTTGGTAGCTTAGAAGTAGCGGGAGCTACCAGAGCCAACTAAGCCATGCTCCCAGCTCCCTTTTCATGTACTGAATGCCTGACCCTTTAACTTTGCTAAGCATTTGGTCACTATGAGGCCTCTGAAATTTAGGTTTATATGGTCACCCTATGGCCCTAAGGCTGACACTTATAAGTACAGATGCACATGATAGACATAGCATATTTCATTAACATTACTGTATGAATTACTACTATATGGGACTCTGTTACCAGAATGGCACTAACACAGTGGTTTGCTGAGACTCTCAGTGGCCTTGAAATCTAGATAGGATCAGATCCTGCGATTTGCATTATGTTTGTATCTGTGAATGTATGTGCACCACAGGACTGCTCTGACCCTAGCAGTGGTCCAGTAGTCGGCAGTGGATGAGGAATGATTTTCTTTATGTGGCAATGTTATCTCTGCTAGTCATGATATCAAACCACTAGGAAATTTATGCCTTGAAAAAGTCTTTAGAATAGCCATGTTTATTCCTAGGAAACCCCCCCCCAGTTTTTTAATATTATGGAGTTGGCCCTTTTAATCCATGTTCTTTCTGACTCTAGTGATATTGTAACTGCCTGGGTGGGGTTATACTTGGCTGGATAAATGATGCACATTACTTGTATACCTTTCTCATGAAAGAGGAGCAAAAAGATTATAAAAGCCATAGGACATGGGCATCTACTCTGAGACAGTCTTCTCTCTATGACAAGAAAACTGCACCCATGGATTCTTAGTAATATGGCTGCCTGAAAAATACCACCACCACCTGACATGGCAATATAGATGGGGAATTTCTCAAAAGACTCCATCCCTAGATGTAGATGTAACCAACCATCTTATTAAATAAGAAACACAGAATCAATGTAAAAGAGAAAGCCAAGAGGTCAGAGCTCAAAGCTAAAGCCTTACTCTTCCTGCAGTGCTCCTAGCTCTCCGAAAGAGAGCTACTTCCTGTGTGTATGTCTTTAAATAGTCTTTCTGTTCTGCCTTCTCATTGGTTGTAAACCCAAACACATGACTGCCTTGTCACTGCCTGTAAGTACAGCCCTCCAGGTCTTAAAGTCGTATGTCTCCAATGCTGGCTGTATCCCTGAACACACAGAGATCTATGGGATTAAAGGTGTGCGCCACCACTGCCACGCTCTTTCTATGGCTCTAATAGCTCTGACCCCCGGGCAACTTTATTTATTAACATACAACTAAAATCACATTTCAGTACAAATAGAATACCACCATATTTCCCCCTTTCTATTTTAATAAAAAGAAAAAAAAGCAAAAGGTTATAACTAACAAAAGAAAAACTGTATACAAAAGTACAATAACTATATATAATATATAATATATACAAGTAATAAATACCTAAACAATGTCTAGTCCATTTGTATTTGACAAATCAGAGAAAATAATTCCATTATCTATCCTATTTTGGTAAGTCCAAAATGTATCTAATTCACTTTCTATCCTAATTAATCTTCAACTATAACTAACTAACCTTCAACTATAACTAACTAATCTTCAATTATAACTAACTAATCTTCAACTCCCACAGAGACCAAAGAAGGAAATACTATTAGCTAACAAAAATAAAAACAGGAAGTGCATGCAAGCAACTTCCAAAAAATTTGTGAGTTGACAGTAACAGCCAACTACCTGGACAGTCACCTGAATGACTCCGCAGTGATGGGGCATCATCTTCAGCCTATAGGCTTAGCGTATCTGACAGACTCATTTGTGAAGTAGAATGTACACAAGGTCAACAGTTCAAACTCACATTGGGTGAGAGCAGTCCATGTACCAGAAACACCTGAATTCCACTAGTGTCATGTCATGATTCAGGATTTTAAATTCTGGAAATTGATGGTTTTTTAATTCAGCTGTCCATTCTTCTTGGCTGTGTATATATGGCTTCATCTCAGCATCCCCTTCTTCTCCACCTAGATAAAGGTCTATAGGCATTTAATAAGTGCTAAGAGGGGGTCAGCCCTAAATACATACGCACATGAGAGAGAATGTACTCACCTTGTTTTATTTATGTACTTATTTGTATATGTATGTGTGTATGTATGCATGTATGTATAACAATAATAATTATAGAAAATACCATGAAATTAAGAAGGAATGGTGAGGGTCAACATAGAAGGGGTTGGAGGGAGGATGGGAAGGGAAACTACGTAAATATAGAACACATATGTGAAATTTTAAAAATATATTATTTTAAAAAGGAAAAAAAGAGCAGAGTAATAGTCTGTAAGAGTGACAGAAAGTACTGTTGATGTGTGGTACCACATCATGAACACATGGCACAAGAGAGCTGCAGAGCAACAAGATCTATATTCTGTCAACAAAACGGTTTTTTAAGCACCACAGCACTGGGAATAATATCACTATAGCTAATTTTGTCTATAGGTGAAAATATCTGAAACCAAGCAGGTGTGATACATTAGAAAATTATGATGAAAATGGGCAGGACAGAGGACAAGAATAGGATGTGCTATTTTGCTACAGAGGCCATAGATTCTGACCACCAACCAGAGATGGGAGTGAGCAAAGTCACCATGTCGCTGGAACAGAAACATGAGACTAGGCATACTAAGAACTTACGAAGAACAGTTTCACTTTATCATACCTTGGTGCCAAGAGAGAACCTTTTGTCTTGTGATTTGTTCCATGGGTGAAGTGAGAACATAGTGAAAACCCAGGCATATATGCAACTGCTCCAAATTTGTACTTTCTTACCCCACATAAAATAATACTGAAGTAATCAGAAGGACTTCATGAAAAAAACTCTAATCAAGAAATTGGTTTCAGAAATGAAGTAAAGACACACACTCTGTACTGATCCAGTTAAACAAATCACCTCTAGACTTGACTCATAGGAAATGTTAAAGTTTTATTTTCAAGTTGACACCGAGGAATAGTAGTTATCATGAAAACATAGGAAAGTACAAAAGTTATTGACTAAGTTAAGTATATAGTCAAAATAAAATTTAAAAATTTCTAATACCAAAATGGTAGCTTGTGTATCACTTAGTTCTAGTGGAAAAAAAATAAGCATTAAAATAATGTAATTTGAGAATTAATACACAGTTTAAAAACATTATAATTGACATTAAAATACTGAGAATGGGAATAAAATGACTGAGTTTTTCTAAGGTAACAGACAAATAATTAGTGATTTAAAGTAGGCTGTTTGAAATGTTCAGATGTTTTGTGTAAGCTTCATGGTAACCACAAGCAGAAGAAAATCTATACTTGCACAAAACACAGAGGCAAAATATTTGAAGCAGAGGCATACCAGAATACATAACCATAAGATAACAAAAGAAATCATAAAATGAGGAACAAAGGATCTATAAAAGAAAACAAAAGCAAATAACAAAATGCCAATAATATATTACTAACCACTAATTATTCTACTAAATGTAAATAAAAGAAATTCTCCAATCAAACAAACAATAGTTAGATACACTAAAAAAAAAAAAAAAAAAAAGATCTAGTTGTTGTGGTGACATATTGTATACCCTAAGAAAGCTTGCCAGAGGATCAGAGGACAGAGCCAGCCACTAGATTAGACATAGAGGCCAGACGGTGGTGACACACACCCTTAATCCTATCACTGGAGAGGCAGAGATCCATCTAGATCTCTGTGAGTTTAAGGCCACACTGGAAACAGAGCCAGGCAGTGGTGACACACATCTTTAACCCCGGTACTGGGAAACAGAAGCCTTTAATCTCAGAAAGTGATGGCAGGGCAGAGAAAGTTATATAAGGCTTGAGGAAACAGGAACTAAAGCAGTTCAGTGAAGACCCTTTCGGGTAAGGACTCAGATGCTTTGAGTCTGAAGATTCTTGGAGTTGGTGAGGTAATAGGTGGTGACTGTAGCTTGCTCTGCTTCTCAAATCTTTCAGCCTTCACCCTGATATCTGGCTCTGGGTTTTTTATTAAAAGATCATCTAAGATTTGAACAAATTGTATGTAGTCTCTAAGATGCTCAACCCCATTAGTGAAACAATCCATTGTTGAAGAATAGTATTCCTCATCAATCCCTTACCAAAGTTCACTGAAGACTGAGACTTCAAAATATGAGTCTTTGCAGGGGGCAGTCTAAAAACAACATATCTAAATAATAACAGACACGTACAAATGGAACATTTTTAAACGAAACTTTTGGGTAAGGGACTGAATTAGAAGCAACTTTTATGACCTACTGGAAGAAAAACAAGAGACTCTATTCCCTCTAAGAGAAAGACCCGAGTAAACAGAAATATAGGACACAAGCTTCCTTCCCAAAGGAAGATGCTGCTTCCAGTTAATATGCTCTTGAAGAAGGAAAATTAGTTCAGGCCATGGAGTCTCACTGGGTATACAAGCCACACTTAAGGGCCGGCCCTATACCCATCAGTAGATGACCTACACATAATATACTCAAATGTAATTTAAAGATTGTTTATCTCATATTGCTTTGTTTGGGATTTTTTTTTTTGTTTTACCTTACTGGTCTTTTTCCTTGTATATTATGGTTCCTGATTTTGAGATTTTTTTTATGGTGTGTGTGTGTGTGTGTGTGTGTGTGTGTGTGTGTGTCTGTGTCTGTGTGTGTGTGTGCATGTCTGCGTGTGTATTTGTTTCTTCTGCTTTCCTTTTTTGCTTTTTTCTTTTGTTTGGTAGTTTGTTCTTTTTAAAAAAAATATCTTTGATGTCTTTTTTATTTGCCTATTTACTTTCTCAAGAGAGATAAAAATGGTATAAAGTTGGAAGGGTAAGGAGATTGGTAGAATCTGGGAAAAGATTAAAGGGTGAACCAAGATGAAAATATATTGTATGAAAATAACTTTATTTTCAATAAAAACATAAAATATTTTTAAAAATCAAGTAATAAATTTACCACTGGATTTCTGGAGATTTTATATATATGCTCTGGAGATATTATATATGTGTGTATGTGATTTTATATATATAATATATGTGATATAGATTATATATGTGATCCATGCAACATTAGGAGGCTCTTTTAATAAATCAATTAATATAATTACTATAAAAAATAGGAAGGGAAGAAGTGAAAACAAAGAAATAAGAAATATAGTAGAAATGCAGGAAGGAAGGAATGAAGGAGGAACGGAGGGAGGGAGGAAAGAAAGAAAGGAAGGAAAGAAGACAGACAAGCCTAAGTGAGATTGATTCTATAAAGAAGCAAAAGCAATCAAGTTGGGCATCAACCAGTATTAAGCTTCATTGTACTGTTCCTGACAGGATTGGAGTCAATAGTGGCTTTTAGAGAGGCATCACCCCTTCCTGGAAAGGAACCTACTAGAATAGCACATTGGAGAAGATTAGCAGGATCATGGGGACACAACCAGAGGTTGAATACCTCATAGGTATAGGCCAGAGAAGACTGTGGATTTGGAAAAAGACGAGGGATGCTAAAGCCTTAAGCTGAGAGTCTCCGGAATGGTCTTGAAGGAGAAGCCTGATAAGGATCCACTCTGGACACTGCCTGGGCAAGGCAAAACGCAGGAACATATTAAGTGTACTACTGAGCTTTACACCAAGTCAAATGAAGCATTGGATCTGTGAACAGATAAGATCCACAGACAACTAGTCAACCTAATCACAAAAGAAGGAAATCGGAGGTAGAAAAGGAAATAATAAAACAGAATCAAATGAAATGCACAGAAGTATTAGAAAACTGGTTGTGAGACCATCAATTGTGACTTTGGGAGTATCTGTAATCCCATGGACTGGGGTTCAGCAAATCCTGCAATGTGTAAAATGAAGAAAGTTAGCTGAACTCTAGAACACATTCATCTCTTTCCGCTTTCTGACAGATGATACAATGTGACCAAATGCTTCAAATGCCTGGTCCTTTGATTTCCCTCCAGGATGAACTGCACTTTCAGCTGTAAGCTCGAATAGACCCTATCTCCCTTAAGTTCCATTAGTCAGCCATTTTATTACAGTGACAAGAGAAGAGACTCATACCCAGAGATTCCCCAACTGGAAAACCTGGAAGGAATGGAAACATTCCTCAATGCACATGACATACCAAAATAAAATCAAGATGATAGATGACACATGCAACTCAAACTCACAGTAAGTCAAGATATTGAAGGAGAAATCAAGTCTTCCCAGAAAGTAAAGGCCAGACACAGACAGATTATCTGCTGAATTCAATGGAATATTTTAGAAAAACTTAATACCAATACTTCTCAAACTATACAAAATCAAAACCAAAACAACAATGAAAAACATGATAACTGACAAGCTCATTCTATAAATATTGTATCACCATGATATGAGAACTGGGCAAGGACAGAGCAAAAACTAAAGTTGGAAACCAAATTTTCTGTTGATCAAAATTATCATTAAATACTTAAAAACTGAATTTAAGAGAACATTAAATGATTATACCTCATGGCCAATTTGGTTTCATCTCCAGAGTGTAAGGTTAGTTCAATGTACACAAATTAATATATGTCATACAGCATGTAAATTGACTCTAAGGGAGAGGCATCTCATGGTCATCTAGCTAGACAAAGAAATCTTCAATTTCCTTTCATAATAAATGAACAGAAGAAGATAGGAATAGAATAAAAGCTATATTAAAAAAAACCTATAATCAATATTATACTAAATGGGGCTGGATCTCGCACTGTAGACCAGGCTGGCCTCAAACTCACAGAGATCCACCTGGCTTTGCCTCCCAAGTGCTGGGATTAAAAGCATGTGCCACCACCGCCCGGCCTGGCTAGTTCTTTTAACTTAAGTTAACCTGTTTCTCTTTATCTTTGCATCAGGGCTTTTTACTGTTTCTTTCTTATATTACTTCCACTGCTTTTCATGTCTAGTTGGCTGGGGTCTGCCTGGCTTCTTGCCCTGGGTGTGTCTCTCATTCTCTCCTCCTACTTATTCTCTCTGCCTGCCAACCCTACATATTCTTTCTCCACCTAGCTGTTGGCTGTTCAGCTTTTTATTAGAGCAATCAGGTGCCTTAGGCAGGCAAGGTGAAAAAAATGCGACACATCTTTACATAATTATACAAATACACCATAAACAAAAGTAACACAGATGTACTCAGTAAAAGTAATATTCCCCAGCACACACACACACACACACACACACACACACACACACACACACACACACACAAAGGTAACACATCTTTACCCAGTTAAAATAGTATTCCACAACAACATTTGCTCTAACATCTGGAATAAGACAAGGATGACCACTTTCTGCACTCTTGTTCATCACAATGCTAAAAAATCTTAGCTCAGGCAGAAAGAAAAAAAGAAAGGGGGTACACAAATAGGAAAGAAGTCATTACCCTTAATTACAGATAGCATGATCCTATACTTAAAAGACCATAAAGAGTCCATTAGAAAACTCTTAGATCTCATAAACATTTTCAGTAAAATACCAGGATACAAAAGCAACATAAAACAATTTATATAACAACATAATGAACTTGCTGAAAAACAAATTAGAAAAATTCCCTTCATATATTTAAGTCTAGGAGCAAGCCTAAGGAAGGTGATAAAAGACACCAAGAATGAAAATTTTAAGACAGTGAGGAAAGAAATCGAAGAAAACACTAGATGGAGAGATCATCCATGCTCTTGAGTTGTCAAAATTAATACCTTAAAATGACTATTTGCCAAAATGGGTATACAGTAAGAAGATGGCCAACAACATTCCAATGATAATCTAAAAAATTCCAAATATCCGTGGGGAAATAGACTACAAAAGTCCAAATCAATTCTAAGAGGAAAGAGTAATGTTGGACGTATCATAATAGCAGAACTCAAATTGTCCTACAGAACTGTACTGATAAAGACAACAATGTGCTGCCAAAGTCTCAGGTATTTAGACTGCTAAAGAGAATGGAGAATCCAGAATTAAACCATAGGGATATATATATGTGTGTGTGTGTGTGTGTGTGTGTGTGTGTGTGTGTGTGTGTGTGTGTGTGTATGTGTGTGTGTGTGTGTGTGTACACATGTATATGTTTGTATGTGATACATATCCATGCTAAGGCACATGTGTAGAGATCAGAGTACAACTTATATGAATTTGTTCTCTCCTTCACCATGTGGGACCGGGGGACAAACTCAAGTCTTCAGGTTTAGCAACTCAGTATTTTACCTCCTGAGCCATCGTGTCAGCTCAAGCCATCTAATTTTTGATAAGGTGTCAAAAACATGTATTGGACAAAAGACAGCATCTGCAACAAATGTGACAAAACTGGGTATCCACAGGTAGAAGAATGAATTTATGCAGAAGAATGAATTTATAGACATTTCTTTCTCCTTGAACAACAACAACAAAAAATTCAACTATAAGTTGACTGAAACCTTAACACTAAACACGAAGTACTGAGACTGCTAGAGGAATAGGCATACATAGGGATGTTCTGAACAGGGCTTCCACATACAAAAAGTAATTCCAAAAGTTGCCAAACTGGATTGCTAGGCATTAAGAAGTTTATTTGTAGCAAAGGAATAAACATCAACATGGAGACATAGCCTAGAGAATAGGCCAAATTTTTTATCATCAACTGTCCTGTCCTTGGGAAGACTGATATATAATAATATAATATGAAATGATATGATATGATGATATAATAATAGAATATAATGTAATGTAATATAATAACATAACATAACATAATATAATATAATATAATATGGAATATATAAAGGGTGACAAAATGATGGGCTAGTGAACTGAATGTATAAGGACAGTCATTTTTACAATATTAATTCTACCCAATCCTTGGAGCATAGGAAGTCTTCCCCAATCTTCTAATGCTCCCTCCTTTGGAGTTTTAAACTTTTTGCTCTAGATGCCCTTTATCTCCTTAGCAAGGTTTACTTGGGGGTTCTGGTATTAACTTTTTTTTAGAATATAATATAATTATAACATTTCTCATTGCCTTTTCCTCTCTCCAAACCTTCCCATATATATCTTCTTGCTCTCCTTCAAATTTATGGGCTCTTTTTTCACTAGTTGTTATTGCATGCATATATGTATACCCATATATGTCCTAACTACAACTTAATCAGTCCATATAACATTACATGTGTGTGTGTTTTCAGTGCTGAAACTGGAAGACCAAGATAAGCTTTCCCTGGGGGACCACACCTCCCACTCCCAGTGTTTCTAAGTTGCCTATAGTTCTTTATTTTAGAGTTGAGGTCTCCTGGGCTTTTGCCATCCAGGTTGTCCTGCCCATCATGTTGTCCTGTTCAGCTCATATGTGGGCAGCCATATTGAGGAGACTTTTTGGGTTGTAGCTTCTGAGATGACTAGGAGACACAATTTCATAGTAAATTCCCTAATCCCCGGGTTCTTACAGTCCCTAACCTCCAGTACAACGTTCCCTGAGCCTTAGGTGTAGGAGTGTTTTGTAGATGTATCCACTGTGGTGATCTCTGTCTGTTGTAAAGAGAAGTTTTCTTGATAAGGAGTAAAGACTTTTCCTATCTATGGGTGTAAGAACAAATGTTCGTATATTGTTCTTAGGGATTATGCTGGTTTCTAAACTAGTGGTTGTCTAGTCTCCTCCAGTAACCAGGACTTCCTTAGCAATGAGTAGTTAGCTGGGTTTCTAGTGCCAGGCATGCTTTCCCTCCTATTGGGACTTTTGTTTTGTTTTAAGAATATTGTGAATTGGATTGTTTGTCATTGGTGCATAGAAAGGTTACAGGTTTTTTTTTTTTTTTTTTTTTTTTTAGTATTAGTTTTGTAGTTCCATTTTGCTGAAAGTGTTACTTAGTTCTAAGAGTTTTGTTTTGTAGTCTTTAGGGCAAGAGTTCTCAACATGTGGTTGAACAACCTTTTCACAAGTGTCTCCTAAGACCACAAGAAAACATAGGTATTTACAGTATGGTTTATAAAAATAGCAAAATTACAGTTATAAAGTAGCAACAAAAGTAATTTTATGGTTGGGGGTCACTACCACATGAGGAACTGTATTAAAGGGTCACAGCATTAGGAATGTTGAGAACCACTGATTTAGTGTAATATTGGATACAAAAATGGGTACTTTTACTTCTTTTTCTATTTTCTTCCCTTCTTTTTCTTTTTTCTATTATGGTATTCCCTCCCTTTAATCCTTCCAGGACCTCCCCTCCCTTTTTTTCCTTCCCATCCATATCCACTCCATTTCACACTCTCATTAGAAAACAAAAACTTTCCTAAGGGTTAATAATAAAATATAATAAGACAAAACAAAAATTAGTACAAATAAACACAAGATATACAAGTATTTAATTTAAGTTGATTTTGGCTTTATGGAATTTTGATGGGAATTACATTGAATATGCAGATTTTTTTTCCAGAGATGAGGACCCAACCCAGGGCCTTATGCTTGCTAGGCAAGTGCTCTACCACTGAGCTAAATCCCCAAGCCCACAGATTGTTATTGATGAGAAAGCAACCGATTTTGGCAAGTTATATGAATAAATCAGAAATGAACATGGTTGAGCAAGTGTCTCTGCAGTAAGATGAAGCATCCTTTGGTATATGACCAAAAGTGATATAGCTATTTAAATCTGTACCCCATATTTAAATTGGATTATTTGATTTTTGATATCCATTTTTGAGGATATATATATATAGGATGTTAGTCCTCTATTATGAATGATGGCACCCTTTGCCTTACAGAAACTTTCCATGTGTGTCTTTCTCTTCCTTTACCCCATAATTTCTGTTCTAGTTACTTCTGTGATAAGCAGTCTGACCAAAAGCTACTTGGAGAGGAAATGGTTCATTTGACTTACACATCTGGTTCACAGTCCATCAATGATAAAAGTTACAGTAATGTTAATCAGGAAAGAAAATATGAAGGAATGCAATTTGCTGACTGATTCATGTTTGTCCCTAGCTGATTTTCTTCTACAGTCCAGAAAACATTGCTTAATAAAATGGGCTCCTACATCAATTGTGAGGGGCCATCCCCATGTTTCCCTAGCGTACTCTTCAGCAGGAGCAGCAGCAAATATTAGTTAGAAGGAGAGAGGGGAGAGAAAACGATAAAAAAAAATACAGGGTAGCCTTGAGAGTGGTGGAGCAAAAGATCACCCCCCCTCTCCAGCACAGCCAAGTGCAGACCATCTCAGACACCTGGTACTCAGGCCTGTGATCCAATCATCCTCTTTATGCAGAACTGCTGGTAACACCACGAGGAAACCCAAATGGGCTCCAACAATCAATGCAATCAAGACAATTCCTCACAGAGATGTCCTGAATTAAGTCTGTCCTCTCAGATAACTCTAGACTCTGTCAAGTTGGAAAAAAAAAAAAAAAAAAAAAAAACAATACCTTGGTTATTTTTTCATTGTTTTGAGAAAGCACACTAACAAAAGCAACTTAAGGGAAAGAGGGTTTATTTTTGACTTACAGTTTCCGAGGGATGCAGTCCCTTGTGGCAGAGAAGACATAGCCATAGCAGCAAACAGGGAAGTCACAGTGGCAAGAGCAGGAAACTGGTTCATGACGTTGTCCTTGTACTCACGAAGCAAAGAGAACATGAAGTGAGACCGAGCTACAAAGTCTCAAGGCCTACCACCATCAACTCCGTCCCTCTACTGAGGCTCCACCTTCTTAAAGATCCCATTAGTTGGAGATGGAGTGTTGAAATATGAGCACTGACAGGATCATAAAACCCTCAAAGCCAAATTCACCTTCAGAAAGGAAACATTTGTAACAATGTAGCCAAACCAGAAGAACACTACACTAATTGGAATAATTCAGACACACGAATGCAAATATACAATCTCTGCAGCAAATCAACATTGAAACCAACAGGTCCACGGTAATTTTTCATCTCCAAGGGTATGGCATGGTGTTTAGGGAGAATAAGCACCTGTTGTTTAAAGGATACTAACTTTCGGTTAACAGATGAACGTATCCTAGGGCCTTCTTTCTCAGCAGAGTGAATACAGCTAATATAATCTATTCTTTCTATTGGCAGAGAAAGATAAAATATAATGTCTTCTCTTCTTATAAACACAATGACAAGCTTTAGAAGCTACTCAGAGATTAATCAGTCAGATTTGGAAATTATTTCACAACATATAAATACACTAAAATATTATATTGTAAATTGTACATGTAATTTTTATTTGTCAGTCATATTTCAACACACCTAGAAAGTAAAACAAACAAAGTAAAACGTTGGAAAGTGTCTCCCTGGGACAGCAGGTTGGATTAAGATAAAGAAGGGATCATTTTAGCAAGGGTAATGATAAGATGGTAAGTTCATGGGTGAGAAAAGGCTGTGCTCCCAACAACCAAATGCAAACAAATGGAGAAAATAATTTCATGAGTATTACTCAAGTCAGTCAAACACACCCCCAATGCAAATAAGCATAACATGCCCTTTAGAAACAAAGTAAAAGAGAAATAGAAATAAGTCATAATTTTTGAGATTAAACAAGAAAAGCTGGTAGCTGGACATTAAAAATGTGTCCCTGCATTGACTTAAGATGAACCACTGTCTAAGTACTTCTATGGATTGTTTTATATTGGAGTTTCTAAAATTATGGTTTTGTGTTTTATTTTCCTCTGTATGATTTTTCGTACAGGACCATTTCTAAAGGGTTAGACACATAGAACACTACATGACAGAGTAATATATATATCAACAGTAAAAAAAATCAATGAATATTTGTAGAAATAGATCATCATTATCCTCAATAAATACTCAATAAATCATATTCTCACATAGAGCTCTTAAGATTTGTAATACTGTATTTTTGTTTTTATTTTCTTTATTCTTTTTTTTTTTTTTTTTTTTTTTTTTTTTTTTGGTTTTTCGAGACAGGGTTTCTCTGTGTAGCTTTGAGTCTTTTCCTGGAACTCACTTGGTAGCCCAGGCTGACCTCGAACTCACAGAGATCCGCCTGGCTCTGCCTCCCAAGTGCTGGGATTAAAGGCGTGTGCCACCACCGCCCGGCCTATTTTCATTTTCTTTATTCTTAAAATGACTTTACTCATCCTTTGAGAATTTCATACAGCATATTTTGAGCATATTCTTTCTCCTCTTCCAAATTCTAATAGGTCCTCCCCTACCTCCCTATACATCTGAATTCATGTTTTATCATTTAAAAAAAAGTTCCAGAGCTGGAGAGGTGGCTCAGGGGTTAAGAGCACTGGCTGCTCTTCCAGAGGTTCTGCGTTCAACCAGCAACCACATGACAGCTCACAACCATCTATGGTGAAATCAGATGTCTTCTTCTGGCATGCAGGTATACATGCAGAATACTTATACATAAAATAGAAATAAGTAAAAAAAAAAAAAAATTAAGTCCCCAAACAACATGCATGGAGTAAGATTTGTGTTGGCCAACTACTCCTGCTCATGGAGCCTGTGATGTGTTGCTATTTCCTTATCACTCCAAAGGAGATAATTTTTCCCTCTTGCTATGGCTGTCAATTGAGAATAGCTTCTTGGCTAAGGGTGGGACCATCTGTGCACTTCCCCTCTCTTGTATTGGGATTTTGTCAGGTTTGATTTTGTGTAGATCTTATGCATGCTGTTCACAGTCTCCCTGAGGTCCTGTGTGCATCTGCCCTGTTGTGTCTAGAAAAATGCTGTTTCCTTGAAGTCATTTACCATCCCTGTCTCTTAAATCTTTTCTTCTGCGTCTTCCACATAGATACCTGAACTTTGAGGGGAGACGTGTGACATAGGCCTGAATGCTCTGAAGTGCCTTATTCTCTACATATTGATCAAATGTGGTTTTTGTGTTAATTACCATCTACTGCCAAAAGAAACTTCTCTGATGAGCGATGTAATATTTTTTTAAAGTCTTCTAAATTTTGATGGTTTTCCAATTACAGAGAAATTGCAGATACTATTGAAAAATACCTCCTACACTACTATATCCAGATTCTTTTGCTATCAACATCCAGTGATTTGAGTGCATTTGTCATAATTAATGAACCAATACTGATACATAGTTGTTAATTAAAGACATGACTTATGCATATTTCTTAAATTTTCACATAGAGTGAGTTTTCTGTTCTAAGATTATATCCACCCAAGATACGATATTTAGTCATGTATCTTTGGGACTCTTGTGACCATGCCAATGCGGCTGACCTTGTTGTTTTAGTTGACTTTGAGAGTTTTGAAAAGTACTATTCAGGTATTTTGTAGAAGATCTTCCAGTGAGTAGGTGTGTGCTTGTTTGTGTGACATTTTTCTAGCGTGTGAGCTAGGGCTGTGTGATTGGGAGAAAGAAGCACAGCAGTAAAGTGCTATTTTGATCATATCACATCAGCTATCCTTAGTTGAGCCTAATATTGTAGATGCTGACCTCATCACTTGGCTGAGATGATGCCTGTCAGATTTCTTCACTGTAAATTTGCTCTTTAGTTACCCTTTCTCTGTCCTGTCCTCTGGAAGGAAGTTACTTATGTAGATATATTTAAGGGGCTAGGAATTGTGTTGTGGTTATTTAAGGGTGTAACATTTCATAAATCATTTTAAATCCTCCTGGATCTACAGCTTAATTCTTTTATTTTTTATGATTGTGAAGTCATTATATTTATTGTGACCTCCAAATTATAATCTAATAGTTATGGTGTTTCTTAAACTGTTCCAATTGGGGCTGTTGGAGTCCCCAGTTTTTATCTGTGTCTTTTTTATATAATTTCATCACTTGGAATTTCTTTGGGGGACATCTTCTTATTTGTTGGTACCATAAGAAGCTACTCAAGTTACCTTAAATTTCTTAATAAACTTAATAAACTTGATTATATTTATAAAGATGCATAAAAATATTTACTGTCAAGGAGTAGTTCTGAAGACAGCTATGGGAAAGTTTGTAACAAAGCAAAAAACAAAAACCAATGGAGAAAGAACCGAACACAAATAAAAACTTTTCTTTTCTCTTCATTTTACAGAAAATTAGTCTTGCTCCAGAGAGCAATTCAGCCATATCAGGAATCCTTTCAAATTTTGCCTCTAGCTGTTTGGAGCTGGCTGATAACATGCAGTGTGATATAAATATTGCACAGCTCTATATTTCAATGTTATTCATCTGATTATATGAGGGAGCTCACTGAAAGGTGGTTTCAGAATTTAAAACAAAACTATTTTAAAGCAACAATCTGATTTCATCTAGGAAATTATCCCATCATTCCCTGGAAGAAGTAAACCGTTTGATAACATCACCATATGGATATTTTAGTTACCATTCAAAGTGTAGCCCAACATTTATTCTCTAAAGATGCAAGCCTTTTATAAAAATATTTCTATAGTCGGTTCACAATTTTTATCTTCTTGCCTTTTTTAGAATTAAATGTGAGATTTTGCTAAAATTAATTGAAAACTGGAACTAAACTCACATAAATACCAGTAGAAATTTATAGTCCTTTAATTCTAATTAGAATAACAGTTTTAATTATAAGAAGAATTAGAAAGAGTTCATTTTCAACATTGTTATAATAATTATAACATATTTATTACCTAAATTATACATATATTTACTATTTAATAAAATTATTAAAGTACCTCCATGAGGAGAAAAATCATTTTTTCCTAAGGAAGGTAAATTTCAAAGCATTATAAGGTTGACTGGCAGCAATCGGAATGCAAATTTTGAGGATCAGATTGTTAATGGCTAAAGATTCACTGACTGTAATGTTAATCTCCACTGGCAACAGGATCAGATTTAGAGTCACCATAGGAACACAAGTTTGGGTGCATCTCTGAGGGTGTTTCTAGGCATACTCTGAATTGAATGTGAGTGACTTCATCCTGTGGGCTGTGGTCCCATATAATCAAAAGGAGAAAACACGCTGAATATCAATATACTTTTCTCTTTGCTTCCTGATTCACGGTGTGACCAACTGCTTCCTGCAGCCCTCACAGCCACACCCTCCCTGTTAGGATGGGCTCAGCCCTCACAGTGTGAGCCCAAATCCTCTTCTTTCCTTCAGTGGCTTGTTTCACCACAGCAGTGAGAAAAGTAACTGATGCGCTAATCAACGGTTTACTAAGTAACTTGCATAGTTCAGACTTTGCTTTCCTGCAGTAAGGCAGGTATGTTTTCACAAAGAATAACAGACCCGTCTTGAATACAGTAAAGGAACTATGACATATATTTGTGTTTCCAAGGCTGTGGTTTGAGATTAAGTGTCCCCCATAGACCTATGTGACTGAACACTTGGCCCCTGGCTGATGGTATTGTTCATAATCATTTTAGAACCTTTAGGAGGAGAAAGTTTGGACAAAGTGGGTCAGTTGGAGCTGGCCTTGAGGATTTATAGACTGGCCTCACTTCTTTTCACTCTGCTTCCTGACTGTGTGTGCAATGTGAAGAGCCAGAGCCCTGCTCCTGCTGCCTTGCCCTCTGAATCAAGATGGAATGTATCCCCTTGAGCTGTAAGCCAGAATAAACCCCTCCTTCCTTTAATCATTTCTTGTCAGATATCAAAGCAATGAGAATAGTAACCAATACCCCAACTTATGGTATGAATGAACAAGCAAGCTAAGAGGGGCTGTCATTACATTAGCCTCCTTGCATATACACTTCCTTTCATAACCAGAATGTTGTTTTTAAAATGAACATTTAAATCTGACTTCATAAAATTCCATCAGGCTTAAGCTGTTCTTTCCCCATTGCTTACAGGGTCACAGTTTGGCTTTGAGTAACTTTAAGACCCATGCCCCCAAGGCTATCTTCCCTCAGACTCTGCTTTATCACCTGCCTTCCAGCAGGCTAAGAGACAGCTATCCTTTTGCACATGCCTGCATTTCTCAAACTTCAGTTGGCATTAGAATTGCCTGGGCATCTGGTTAGATAGATCCCAAGGACCCAGCACATAGCATTTTTTGATTCAATAGGTCTTCAAGAAGAGCTAAAGCTTGCATTTCCATTGAATTCCCTTTCAAATGTTTTCCCAAGTGATGCAAATACAGCTGGTCTAAGAGTATAGAGGAGCTCAGATGTTCAGAATTGTTCTACCTGTATTTGTTCATGCTCTAGTATTTGCAAATTCTGCCCTCAAATGTCTGTTTTTCACACTGAAAGACCAGTAAGTAGTACTTACAATTTGATCACATGGGCAAAGCAATCCCAAATGTCAGTCAATACATGAATTTACACTATGTCCAGGGAACATATTTTCCTTACATGAAAGTTGCTAGAACAAAAATATTCCTCTCAGTGGTCTGCAGTAATCAAATTAATTTGTCAATTTGCAGGTACAATGTTATTTTCTCTAATTTATACAGAACTGAAACATGTATTATTTTATTAGTTTCCACAAAGGAAAGTCAAAGAAAATTCAATATTCATAGTTAAAACTGCTTGTATAAATTCAAGAACAAACTCACCATGTCATGATCTTATGAATTTTAAAAATAATTTAGTTGCATCATTTTGGTGTTTTTAGCTGTATACTTCACAAATTTATCAGAGAATTATCAGTTCTATATCTTCAGCTCCCTCTCCTAGGGCTCAATGGCTATGATTGCTTTTTCTGGTTGTCTAACAACATCAATGCCTATAATTGAGATCAGCAAAGTGTGTTGATGCCCTGGCCCCTAGGAAGCCAAATGGCAGTCAAGGCAACTAATGTTAATGATCTCAAACCACATGCCAGGCCCAGAGCTAAGTCATTAATGCCTTCAACTCCACAAGTTTCTGTAGTGTTCCCTAGACAATGGCCTGGTTTTGTCTAACTCCAAAGATTTTTCAATTGTACATCCATAAATTTTTCTCAAATTTGCAAAACTATGTATTGCATTATGAGAACCATATACAAACTCTAGGCAATAATCAAGGCAGACATTTTAAACACCATTTTGTGAAGGTTGTGTTGAATTTTAGAGAAATTGATGAAATCCGAAAACTGACTGTTTTGAGCCACATGTGGTTCCACAAAATAAGACTCTCTAACATGATTCATAGGAGTCATGTTACAGAGCTCTCAATGGAAGTGATTATTATATTTCAAAGCACTTTATTAAATCTTTTGTTTTCTGGGACTGCCTCTTTGCCTACATAATAATAACACTGATTTCTAATAATACATTTTAAATTTTTCACCTAAAATTTCCATTAAAAATTTTAAATGGCTTTTGACCTGGGCCAAAGTATAGCTGTAAGTTAAGGTGATTAAAATTTAGCAACAGTGGAGGATCCAGATAGCAAGACCAGAAGAGCTTAACAGTTATTGAATCAACAATAAACAATTGAGATAACTTCTTACTATCTTTAATATTAGCCATGGAAATAAAACCTGATGTCACAAACCTCCAGAGTTAGAGGAAGTGAACACAGCAAAACATAATAATCAAATGCATCTTAGATTTGCCAGCTTTCTTGGTCAGCAAGTGGAAGATCTTCCCAAGCAGACACTCGGGGACATAATTACTCTTGTGCACAGCCCCATTACCCCATTGAGCCTCAGGGTCTACTGGATGGAGCTGAAAGGAGGAAGGGAAGCGGGAAACAGCGTTTTAGCTGCTCCAGCCCATACAGAATGTGACATACATCCTTGTGTACCCGTGCTCTGATGCTGGGAACATGTGAGTTTGCTGCCCTTAGGAGTGATCGATTCTAGGAAATCCATCTCTTGCATGAGCAGTTGCCAGCAGCCAACATGCCATATGAAAATGTGGAGGGAGATATAAGGTGACTTCCTGATGGATGGTAGCTACGGGGTCTCTGCCAGTTCCAAGCAAATGACTTTAAGGGAGATAATAAGCAGTGTAATATTCATGTGTACTTCCAGGCATACTTATTTATAGCCACACTAAGTCAGGGACATTGCTGTCTCAGGGTGTACTTTAAATTATAAGCTAAAATATCATGCCATTGGTAAAACAACACAAGAAACTGTTACTAAATTGTGTGTATGGATTATGCAGTTACAGAATGTTCAAGAACATCTTGATTCATGCGTCAACCACCATGTGGTTTTTGGATATTTTAATATTGGCTCTAATGTTTGGTGTACTTTTCTTTCCCTTTGCAGTTTGGTTAGTCATTCTTTTTGTCTTTGTTCCACAATTGGATTCCATAGTCATTTCAATGTATTTGGAAGAAAATGAACACAGTGTTTTTCTTCTTTTACTTTTTCCCTATATTGAAAATACTAAGCACTCTATTTATTTTAAGATGACCTATTTAAGAAAATATTTTTTTTTACCTATTTAAGAAAAGAAGATAGACAAGAGCCTGATACAGATGAAGTTTCTACTTAAAGGATGATTTCACCCTTTTAAAACACAGGTGATCTTTCTATTAGGGTAAAAAATATATCTTTGAAGCTAAATTCAAAAACACTGATGCAAAGAATTATCATATAAAATAAATCTCCTTGAACACTACTGCTTTATTTTACTTTACAATTAATTAAAAATATGTAGAATTATATTTAATTAAAAATAAATACATATATGTGTGTATGCAGTGAACTTATTTATACAGAATTTGTCTTTTACTTTGAGCAGAGAATGCTATTGCTAATGATTCATTGAAATGTTTCAGGCTTTTTCTTTTCTGATGTAAAACAATTTCCCTGAAAGGTTGAAAATCATTTGAATGAACCTATAAAATAGGTGGTAAAATGGTTTTTAGCACAGCTAAGGAGGTACCGTGCTGGTCTTAATGAGGTGCTCACTTATGAAAGAGTATTATCATACTTACACAAATCATTTGTTTCAGTGGCATTAGAAACAGCTATTAGTGCAAAAAGTACGCCTATAAGCCCTGCTGTACCATTTTGCTTTACATTATATCCAAGAGTTTTGACAGGCTAGACTACCCACATGAAACTTCCTTCTCCCTCACAGGAGACATTGATTTTGTTTGAACACAAAAGATTGTCGAGACTTGGAGATTTCAAACAATACTGTTGTTTGTCATTCTGCATCATTGCCTTAAAAAATGAATGCAGTTTGGTTACATGTAGGAATCCTCCTCCATAATTATTTTTCTAATTGATAACATAGTTTGAACATAAACTGTCTAAAACTAACAAGCAAAATAATCACTGTTTAGAGGGTGCGAAGTTTCTCTCAGTATTAATTGCATATACAAGAGGAACTGTGAGTCCTGTTGTTTGGGACATTATACCTGAATTGACTGCAAGTTTGAGAAAGGATCTGCTCTTTCTGGATAGGATTGCAAGTTTTCTTTCAAGTGTATTTCATTGACAAGGACAGCTGTACTTTGGGGAGAATCTTATATGAAGTTGAAGATGTCAGATATCATCAATCCATCAAGTGGTGTTCAGTTCTCAAAGTAGGTTGTGACGGAGACTCCAGATCACAAAGCGAATGTGAGATTTTCTCTCAGATCTCTGGATGGACAGACACTTCTATTTGATTTGTGAGCAGTTAATGCTTGATTCTGCTAGGAATCTTGGACCAACTGGCAACCAGTCACAAAAATGTAGAGCAACTTTTAGCTTTGCATCTATAGGTATTGAAAATGTTTGTCTACAAGACAATGAGTGTGTGTGTGTGTGTGTGTGTGTGTGTGTATGTGTGTGTGTGCTCTTTCTTCTTTTTCTTCTGACTCTCTTATTTGCTATGTTTCAGACACGTAGTTTTCCTCAACCTGACAATTATATGTGTGTATCTCACTTAATAAACAAACAAAAAAAAAAATGAAAATTCTCACACTTAAGGCCTTCTCCAGAGGAAATCTGAGACATAGGATATTTTATGGGGGATGATAAATTATATATAGACTCACTGCTTTTAGTGATCATGGCCAAGCTTATAGGAGTAGTCAATTTGAGAAAGGAAACAGTAGGAGCTGCTGGTAGATTAGATAAGCGTTCATTTAATAGAAAAGTGACTTGAGTAACTTTATGAAATTTCATACATAGGCTCTTACTGTGTTCAGCTTAATAAATAAGTGTTAAGCTTATGCAGATTTTTTCAGTAGATTCACTTTCAACAATTTTATTAAAGTTACAGAATAATTGCTACCAAACCACACCAGAAACTCTGAATAAGGAAGGAAAGAATGGGCACCCTTACCTACCTGACATCCTCTCCCACTGATCTTACAGTGACTGAAACTTTGACTCATGTACATTTCTGAGATTTAAAAAGTTGTACCAGAGAAGAAATTTAATATGATGCTTTAAGAATATACACATAATTAAAATATATGTGCAGATTTACACTTGTGCTTGATTGTTTCAGTGAACAGTCACTTAATTAGGCCTTTGAGGAGAGGGAGCTGGGCAGAGAGATGTTGCAAAAACTGCCCAGGTGATCCCAGCAAGATGCACTTTCAGAACCACTAACTGGAGCATACTGGGCTGGAGACCAGAAGCACTTCTTTCTCTGTCTTCTTTGTCCAACATTTAACCATACAAATGCCAAAACAAGAATGGAATTGTCTAATGTATGAGGTTGCTTTGGCTATAATTCCCCCCCCCCAAACAGGAAATGATGGTTTAAACAATGTCAATCCAAAATAAAACATAGCTACTTGAACTCCCTGATGGAGGTAGCAAGAGGAGTCAACAATAATAGAATGTTGCAAGTTCAGAAGAAAACTAGTACTTCAGATCTCCAGAGCTATAAGGAATCCCAGTCATTCTTGGAAAGGTCTTCTACACTTACAGCTTTGTTGTGTATGATAGTAAGAATATTCCTTTATTTGGTAAGATCTTGTTACAGATGCAGAAGATGTTTTGATTTCTAAACAAACAAACAAAAGCCCCAACAACAACAAGAAAGAAGAAAGAAGAAGGAAGAAAGAAGAAAGAAGGAAGAAGGAAGAGAAGGAAGGAGGAAGGAGGAGGGAAGGAAGGAAGGAAGGAAGGAAGGAAGGAAGAAGAAAGAAAGAAAGAAAGAAAGAAAGAAAGAAAGAAAGAAAGAAAGAAAGAAAGAAAGAAAGAAAGAGAGAAAGAAAGAAAGAAAAGTTTCCGTTTAAGACATACTATAAGACCATCGAAGCATTATGGGTTTTGGGCTTGTGCTAAGTATATTAGAAAGGATTAGATGCTTCATAGGACTGAAGCCCAAAGCTTCCCTATGTTATAATTAACACTACAGGGATATAATGCATGATAAGTTGAAAACCAGAAAGCACCTCCCTTAGTAATTGAACTATCTAAGACTCGGGGCTACCCACAAAGATGTACCAGTAGGTGACAAAAAGAAGCTAGGCTCAAATTTCTTTGTATCAGTATGAATAATGGGGCACATAGTATCTTATCACTAGCAAACCCAGTGTGAGAAAAACAAAGCATGCTACTCTGAGACGATTAACTCAGCAAGTGCTGAGCTCTTAAATTTTAGCTCTCAGTAAGTTTCTAGCCTCTCAAAGTCTACCTAACCAAATGTGCTGCATAGTGAGTTAGTGATCTACAGACCCTCAAGGTAACCCAGCATATACTTTCTTTGTTCTTTAAGATGAGTCAAAACCCACAGAGCCTTCTTCTTGTATGATTCCCCAGTATTAGCGTGTGAGCAGGTTATTTTGAAAAGTTAACTGACAGTGCCATGTGAGTGTTCCCAAATGTAGAATCCTTTGTCACTTTAATTCCAGAAATGAAAATCATAAACACAAACAATATTCTACAGGGGTTACAATAAGTAGCGGGAGAACACAGTCCTAGGGAAATACATAGTAAATATTTCTGTGACACTTGGATCTCCCAGATTTCAATAATGAACATTAAACGCATAAAACATCTGCTAAATCAGAGGCTGGAAGAGGTGTCCAGAAAAGCCAACCAATGGTACAAAGCAGAGAAAAGTGGTTTTTAGCCTTCAGTCACATGCATTCTCTTCTTTTCTGTCCCCCAGTTGCACCAACATTATAGAGAAACTGTTCTGCCAGAATATAACTCTATTCAACTTCTTGCCATAGACTGTACTCTGTGTGGCACTCCATGGTACAACTTCTCAACACTGTAAGAGTTAGGGAAGCAGAGGAGCAGGGAGTGTGGGAGGCCAGGTCTTAGCAGCTCTACACTGCATCTGGTCTCTACTGCAAGTCACTGGGTCCACAAGGCTGGCTAGTGAAAGGAAAGGACAGTTCTGAAGGTTTTCATGCTATTAGTTTTTACTGTTCTAGACCAGCAGTTCTCAACCTCTTGGTAGTGACCCCTTTGGGGGTCAAATGACCCTTTCACAGGGATTACATATAAGATATCCTATATATCAGATATTTACATTACAGTTCATTACATTAGCAAAATAACAGTTATGAAGTAGCAACAAAAATATTTTTATGGTTGGTTACCATAACATGAAGAACTACATCAAAGGGTCGCAGCATTAGAAAGGCTGAGAACCAATGTATGGTGGTATTTTATTTGTACTGAAATGTGATTTTATTTGTATGTTAATAAATAAAGTTGCTTGGGAGTCAGAGCTAATAGCAAGCCATAGCAGAACTGGGCATTCATGGCACACGCCTTTAATTCCAGCACTTGGTAGAAGAGCTAGGTAGATCTCTGTGTGGTCAAGGATACAGCCAGCATTGGAGACACACGCCTTTAATCTCAATACCATGGAAGACCTGGAGGGCTGCACATATAGGCAGTGACGAGGCAGTCATGTGTTTGTGTTTACAACCAATGAGAAGGCAGAACAAAAAGACTATATAAAGACAAACACACAGGAAGTAGGTCTTTTTAGGAGAGGTCTCTTGGCTTAAGAGGCTAGCTGTAGCAGGCGGTAAGGCTCTTAGCTCTGATCTTTTGGCTTTCTTCTTTGCATTGGTTCTGTGTTTCTTATTTAATAAGTCAGTTTGTTACATCTACACCACTGTTCTAGACTGAGATGTTAACAACATAAATGGGTCAATAACAAACCTTTTTTTCCTTAGAGTGTTCTTTTGTTTTTGAAATTATAATATAATATAATTGCAACATTTCTCCAATCCCTTTCCTCCCTCCAAACCTTCTCATTAACTGCTTCATTTTCCTTCAAATTCATGGCCTCTTTTTTTTCCCACTACTAGTTATTGCATATATATATATATATATATTCCTAAATATAAACTGCTCAGTATGTATAATATTACTTGCATGCATGCTTTCAGGGCTAACCAATTGGTGTGCTCTTTTCTGGGGAAGGCCCCCTCTCCCATTTTCAGCTTTACCAGATGCCTGTAGTTTTTTGTATAGGGTTGAGACCTTATGGTCTTTCTCCCATCTACTTTGGCATGTCCATTGATCTTAACTATGTTCAGCTTATATTCGGGCAGTCATGTTAGTGAGAGTTTTTGCATGTAGTTTATAATGTCACTAGGACATACCATCTCCCCAGAACTTCTTGGTTCTTTGGCTCTTTTTTATCTTTCCACTCTCTCTTCCACAGTGTTCCCTGATCATTAGGTACAGAAATGTTTTGTAGAAGTGTCCACTGTGGATGAGCTCCCCAGCTGTCCATTTTGATTAGTTGTGGTTTTATATAGTGGTCTGTTGCAAAGAGAAATTTTCTTGATGAGGGGTGAAGACTACACTTATCTATGGACACAAGGACAAGTGTTTATAGATTTTTGTGATGGATTGTTCTGATTTAGTAAATAGCAAGCCTAAGAATCCACTCTTAGAAGCTATATTATGATACCTATCAAAGAATTAAAGAAGGATATTGAATACAGAAGACTTTGAGTTAGCAACTGGGATATAACCTATTAATGTTTTTTTTCTTCTACTTTATATGGACATGAATATTCATGATGCATAATATATGGGATTCATAAATGTAGATACAATTTATTGTATCAGTTTAAAGATTCACTATAATAATTCTACTCCTATATTGATAGACATTTAAGTTATATTCAGTTATTATTAGTTAAACATAGTATAAATAATGATGATTCTATAGCCCATGCAACCTAAAATATAGGTATTCTATGAAATATAGATCATATTGCATTACAGCCCATGCTAAGGATCACCTGACCTATTGATGACAACACACTGTTTTTAAGTACAGTCACATTCTGAGATATTGGAATGAATATTTCAGCATATGCATTCTGGGGAAATGTATTCAAATTCATTTGCAAGGAGACTCAGTGGGTTTGCTTTCACTCTGTTTCTAAGAGTAATAGCCAAATAAATTCAAAATTCTAGTACAAATAGATACCCTTTTCCAAACTGATTCTTACCTCTGTTCTCTACAACCGTCCTCCCCCAAACCTGAGTTTGAATATACCACATTTTAAGTCACTAGGAAGTTTCAGTTAAGGTTAAATTTTGTTTAGAAAAATTAATTCTTGCCCCATGCTAGAGCATTCTGGATTTTATCCTCTGGACAGCTTATTATCAAGACTTTTACTTGGCTTTTGACATTTATCTAGCATGATACACCTTTAACTGTCAGCTTACTGTGCATCAAACCAAAGGTTATATTTGCCCTTATAAATTCCCTGCTCAAACCTTTGCCTTCTTTCTCTCTGGCAGCAAACTAGAGAGGGAAAATAGAGAAAAAAGATCATGCTCACATCTGCCCAGGTGCAACATGACTTTCAAAGGTACTTTTTCCTGAGCAGATAGTTGTCAAGCTCTGCTTGGCCTTCACTCTATGAGACAGTGGGAGATATCATCCTGTATGCCTCCATGATAGTCTATTGCTACATGCCCTTGCAATGTACTGTTAAAATATCGAACAAAATCATGACATGATTTTCTCTGCAACCTGGGAGATGCTAAGAACTTTGGTATGGCTCCATTCTTAATGCATGCATACATGAACATTACTTTTCTGGTTTTTTTTTTGTTTTTTTTTTGTTTTTTTTTTTTTTTTTTTTTTTTTTTTTTTTTTTTTTTTTTTTTTGAGGCAAGGGTTCTCTGTGTAGATTTGGTGCCTGTCCTGGTTCTCGCATTGTAGACCCAGCTGGCCTTGAACTCACAGAACTTCCCCCTGGCTTTGCCTCCTGAGTGCTGGGATTAAAGGCATGTGCTACCACCGCCCAGCGAACATCACTTTTCAAAGAGTGTTATAAAACATGATTTTGGATTGTTTGAGAGCTATTCTATGAAGGATAATTTGATATGAATGTTAATTAATGAATTAATACTTCACATACATGTGTACATGTGTGTATATGTGTATATATTTTAGATGGGAAAGGGATTAGAATAACTCTGCATTCTCCATGGTGAAATATCTGACAAATTCAGCCCAATAGGGAATTATGGAGAGATATTTTCTTCCAGAAAAAGTCTTTCTTTGTGTAGAAATGACTATGTTGTTGTATCACTATCTTGCAGAGTTATTGCCCAGGGATCCTTTGGGGAAGATTGAGGCTTCAGGTATCATCACCTTGCTCAGTCATTGGGTGAAGGCTTCTCAAATGAGATGTGGGCTCAGAAGAGGTTTGACAGAGGACTTCTTGGTTAATGATAGTCTTAGAGCTGGATAACCCATCTTTTCTTGAATGTGAATCTGAGTTTTCCAGTTATATATTGCTCCATAAACCCTTTTTAAAAAAAGATATTTACATAATTTCTTATTCATGTGAAATATTTATCTATGCAAATAGTGGTCATATGTTATTTACTGTTCAAAGTAAGGCTAAGGTTAAAAAGTAGCAGTGACAATATCTACCTAACTTGATTACTCAAAAACTTCTATCAAAAGCTCCAAGAGACTCATCCATAATCAGTCAAACATTTGCCTTGTCTAAAAAAATATAAGTATCAAAACACTTACTTTTTTTTCTTTTTTGGAAAAGTGAGACATTGATATGATAGGAAGGTTGCATTGAAGGACATGTTTGAAATGGCAGTGGTGTTCTGTACTTCTCCTCCTTGGTGGTATCATTGTGAGACCCATACCAGGAATCCTCAGCGTGGTCTCTGTGTACTCTAGATTCTGTAAGAGTCTGATTAATGCCTAGAAATGTGTTTTGGAAACTTTGTTTTCATGTTGATGTATATAAGCTCATTCTAGATCATGTATGTACTCCTTAAATATTGATGATGGTTTCATTGCTTGAATTTGAATGTGGTTTACTCATCATATGGTGCTTGGTATTTTGACAACTAGAGTTGGAGAGGAAAGCAGAGACATATTCATTATTTAAGTCTCTATGCTGAGTGAGGGTAAAATTATTTCAAAGATATGTAAAAGCACATTTTGTGAAGGCGTAATGGCTTAGAAAATTTGAAACCAAACTTGGACTTTAGTTGTGTGTACAGCCTATTATGATATTCTGAGAGATAATTGATTTGATCCTCTTCCAAAACATTTTACTTCAAAATCATCAATTTTGATGTTTGTAAATTTGCCATTTCATTTCCATTTAACTTATCAATTTGGTTTTATTTGTTGTTGAATAAACTTATAGCTCTAGGAACTCATACTTTTAAAAACTCCATGCATAACAGTTTGATAGTTTAATTGAAATGAATTCATTAGCAGCTTCTTTTCTGTCAGTGGTTCATTGTGTATAGTGGCATGTGTGTGTGTGTGTGTGTGTGTGTGTGTGTGTGTACATATGCATGCATCTGTGTGGATTTATATTTGGGTGAATTCACAAAACAGAATATAAATGAAGAATTAATAAATTAAAGAGTATCAACTTTTAAAGTAATAATTAAATTTACCAACACTTTACTATATAAATTTAATCTGAAAAAGGGAGGAATAGAACAAATAACTGATGTATGTCCATGAATTTATCACCCAAACTAAGTGCCAACAACGCATGAATAGTTGCATTTTGCCTATACTCCTGCATACTTCAGCTCTCTACAGCTCCCTACAATTTCTTGAAGCCAATCCCTGGCATTACATTATTTTGTCATAAATATTTTAACAGGTATATCTAACATAATTGATAAACATTATCTCAATTGCATCATTCTGCCTGAAAAAAAGATAACATATTTTTTTCTATTGACTCAACTATCCGCTATAAAATTTATTCAAATAGCCTCATTGATGCTTTTCATGCTTAGTATTTGTCTAATCAGTGTCTAAATTACAACTGTCAATCCTACTTGTTGAGGTATTTTCTGTTAAATTTTTTCCATTGTGTTGTTTATTATTAAATTTTAGGGGGTATTGTGGGTTTTTAGTTGGGGTGTGTTTATTTGTTTGTTTATTAAATTTGTGCTATTGTTATTATTTTTCTTTTGACTTATTACTAGAGAAATTAAGTCATTTAACCTGTATATGGAGGATTGTGTCTCTCTCTTTTTTTTCCCGCAATTTAGCTTTGCTAGTTTTGATCCTTTAGTATCATTTAACCATCCATTTCATAATTCTATGTATTCCTTTAAATTTTTAGTTACCAGAGGCTGTTTCTGAATTGCAGTGTATGTTTGTGTGTGTGTGTGTGTGTGTGTGTGTGTGTGTGTGTGTGTGTGTGTGTGTGTTTGTCTGGTTTGGATTTTTTGCAGAAAGTAGAATATTTATGTTTATTGTTGTTTGTTTCTATTCAGAGTTATAGAATGATTAGTGATTTCTCTGATGATTCTAGCAGCCACAGATGGCCACTGGCTTTTTCCATCTTTAAAAGAGGGCATTGTAAGAAGATGATGTTATATTGTCACTATTTTTCTCTGGCTTATTGGTTAGACTGCTTCTTGAATGCTTAACAACAATTTGGTTACCCTGGTGTATTGTTGTTAAAGAAAGGAGAATAAAGCCAGATTCTTCCCTTTCTTCATCAATTTTAAAAATAACAGAGAGATTCTTTAGTGCCTTTCAAAGAAGGCACACCATATGTTTTAGTAAGTTATTGATATACTAACTTCTGGAACCTGGCTATATCAGTATAGCAATGAATTTCTTTTAATCCACAGTACTTGGGCACCAACACTGAATACTAACAACTATCACCATCATGAATATAATTATTAGAAAGTGTATTTATCTGGTGTCCTTAGGGGATGTCATACTGGAATATGCAAACAAATTACTGTGTTTAAACCCCTAAACTGGTTTATTTCTACATGATCTGCTATCAACTGAATATACAAATGAGTGCACATAGTTTTGTTTGTTTTTCACTTTATGTTTTAAAGGTATTCTATTTCATCTTCATCAGTATGGTTACCACCAAGAACACCAGTGAAAACAGATGCTGGCATAAATGACAGGAAAAGAGAGACCTTTTCAATATTGCAATGAGTACAAACAAGTGGCACCATTTGGGGAATTGGTGTGGAGGATTCTCAAGAAAAAAATAGAACAACTCTCATATTGCCCAGTTATACCCCTTCTAGGTATTTACCAAAAAGACTATCATAATAGAGAGATAACCTACATAGTTATGTTGATGCTCTATTCACGATAATTAGGAAATGGTATTAACTGAGATGTCTATCAGCAAATGAGTTGATAAGAAAAAATGTGATACATATGCACAATGAAATATTACTTACATGTAAAGAAAAATGAAATCATGAAAACTTCAGGAAGTGGATGGGCTGCGGGGAAATTGAATGAGATAACTTGGCACAGAAAAGTAAATGTTGTCTGATCTCCCCTATATGTAGATCCAGGCTTCAGGTCTTTAGTTCTGTTTATTCAACCTAGAACACACATTGAAGTTGAGAAATTAGGAAAGGGACATGGGATGGGCTGCATTAAGGGAGCAGATATAAAACATAGGTAACAGTAAATGAAGAGTGGAGACATTGGGGGAGGAAAGTTTAAGTGGTGAAGGAGAGAGGTATTGAAGAGACTAAGGTACAGGGAAGAGAACTATTCAAAATGAAAACTATGCAAAATCAATATAGAAACCAACTGGCTTAAAACACAAATAAAAATACAAAAGAGAGACTAAATAAGGTTACATTCTATAGCTAGAAAATGTTGTTTCTAGAAGCAATGAGTTACTAAATCAGATTCCCAGTCCTAGGTGTGAGACCCATATGCAGGAAATCTTTCACTGTTCCTTGTGTTCATAAGGGGTCTCAAAACAAAAGTTTTCAGTGTCTCAAAACCAAAATTCATCTTGCCTTCCTTCATGTCATATCCATACACATATCCATGTGCCCAAGGAAAGGCAGAATTAAAAAAAAATAGAGTTTATACATTATATAATATCCAGACTCATGTAACTATCCATATTTCCCTTTCATATTAAAATGAGTGTTGCACTCAAAGGCCCAACAGTCTTCATTGTACCAATGTTTGCATTCTTTTCTCAGGAATCATTCAAGTTACTCAGCAGAAAAGCTATTGTAGTTCTTTGTTCTACTAGATCCCTAGATACCTAGAACTCCCAAGATGGCATGTTAACCCCAAAGATGGCATGTTAATCCCCAAGTTGGCATGTTAACCCCCAAGAGTCATGGGGATGGTTAATTGTCATTTGAGGTTTTGAGGGTATCTGAATCTGTGGTATAGAATCACTTACTAGAGTGATAATTTTCAGATGCTTCCTAGTCAGTTGGTGTGTATGATTTTGAAAGAGTAAATTGAATTTTTTCAAATCTACCAGAACGTCAGAGAACTTGAACTTCTTTATTTCTACTGAGGCATGCAGGCTTCTTTTGTTTGTTCAGTTAAGGCCAGTTAGCCTTTCCAGCCCACTTCCATTTCTAAAGAAGTAGAAAGGAAGCAAACACCATGCATGAGTTTCCTTCTATATCCGTTTTTCAGGTCAAGCTGGTATTGATCATTGATTCACAAAAACAAGAATCCTTTTACTGCCAGTTTTTTTCTAGACAGGGAGGGGATCAAAGTAAAAATGGCATTCTTCCATTTCTATTATCTTGTCAATCTCTAAAATTACCCTGGTAAAGAGGCATTTGAGATTTTGCATCATGTTTTCTATTCTTCACCTGTCTCCACAAAGTTCAAGATCTACTTTTTCTACTCCACCAGCTGTCACCTTAGTTAACTGTGTAGTGTCAGTGAAGTCTGATTTTTAACTGTTTAAAATTACTTTACAGCATAGAATTATCGAGCATTAAATACCATAAGCTGCACATTCTCATCAAGAGTATTGTTAGCTACAGCCAACAGAAAAACCTACTTTGGTGACAGAAAACATAGAGGAGAATTTTGTCTCATGGGCAGAAAGGGAATGCAGCCTGATAATGTAGTTTAGCATGCTACCTTTGATTCAGGAACCTTTTGGGTTTAGTACAAGCTTTCTTGTTCACTGTTTTTTTCTATTTTTGTTTTGTTTTGTTTTTTTGTTTTTTTGTCCGCATGGTGTCATGATGGCTGTTTCGTCTCGGGGACTGATCAGTTATTGCTTTAAAATAGTAAGAGAAAAGCAAAGCATATCTGGAGGAATTGATAAAGCTAATTACCAGTGGGTCTCCCTCTTTAAAAGGTATCCTAAGAAAACTAGCCTGTCAATTTCTCTTCATATTTTGGTAGTCCAACCATGGCAATTTGGCCTCCAATAGAGTCTGAGAAGGTACCTGGCCACTATAATCATCAAAAGGATCCTACTTTTATAAAAATGAAGGATAGAAACTTAGTAGTCAAGATATTAGTTATATAGAATACATGGTACAGGATACCTCCAGAGATCACCTTGCCTTACCCAGGCCTGTAAGGAAAGCACAGTCTCATCACCAATCTTTGATAGTTTTCTTTCACATGAATATCTGTTCTTCTGTTTTCTCCCAGACAATATATTCACAGACTTAAAGATATATGAAAACCAGAGCAGTCATATATTCCAATTTACATACACACCTCATACACACTTCTATTTTTCTGTTTCCTACTTGTTTCACAAACTTGTTCTTCTCGTCTTTCTAAGTTCTCATGAAATCCATCTACTTCAACCATCAGTGGCTGGAAACTTCATCCTCCAATTATCTATCCATGCATCTCTCTCTCTCTCCCTCTCTCTCTCCATCTTTCTATCTCTATGTCATCTATCCATTTATCCATGCATCTATCCATGCATCCATACATTCATCTATGCATCCATGTATCCATGCATCCATGTAACCACCCATGCAATCAAGTATCCATCCATACATGCATTTATGCATACATCCATATACTACTATGTATCTATCATCCATTCATCCATTTGTCCATCTATCCATCCATCTATGCATCTGTTCAACCACCTAGCCATCCATGCATCCATCCAACTATCATCTATCTATCTATCTATCTATCTATCTATCTATCTATCTATCTATCTATCTATCTGTCTATCTACCCATCTATCTATCTATCTATCTACCCATCTATCTCTGCATGTTTTATATGGCCGCACATGTATGTAGGCCATGGATCAACACTAGCTGTTTATTGTTTATTTAAAACAGGATCTCTCACTGTGATCTATAACTTGCCAAGTAAGATAGACTAGCAAGCCACAGAAATCTCTCTGTCACCACCCCCTCCCCAGCACTGGGATTACAGAATATGCCATCATTTCCAGCTTCTTAATATATATTCTGGGCATTGAACTCAGAATGTTCATTCTTTTTTTGGTTTTTCGAGACAGGGTTTCTCTGTGTAGCTTTGCGCCTTTCCTGGAACTCACTTGGTAGCCCAGGCTGGCCTCGAACTCACAGAGATCCGCCTGGCTCTGCCTCCCGAGTGCTGGGATTAAAGGCGTGCGCCACCACCGCCTGGCTTAGAATGTTCATTCTTATGAAGAAAAGATTTATTGATTGAGGTATTTCTCAATCCCCCTGAAATTACTTCTAAATGTTGCAAACTTAGCATTTTTAAATAGTCTTAAATTAAAAAATAGTTATATACAATATAGGGTCAAGGGATACAAAAGGTTAATACTATATTTGTATTTTTCCATAATGTTTATGTTTTCAAAATAATTATTCAGTACCCAGAACAAAGTAAGTAATAAGGAAAATAGACATGTTAACAAAAGCAGATAATAGCAAAATTTTTTAAAAACAAGAAATAAAAGAAAATTCTCAAATTCTGCAGAAAAATAAACATACTTATTTGAGTATCTCTTTTCAAAATCTAAATTGTGTTGTCTTACATATATACATAGAGAACTGAGGTAACATTAAGTGTCAACATTTTTTAGTGTCTGGTAATGTCGTATGAGGTGGACATAATGGAGCATGGTTATAATCCTAGTACTTAGAAGAGAAAGATAGGACTTATAAGTTCAAAGAGAAGCTTGGTTATATAGTAAGACTTGTTCTCAAAAATAGAAAAGCAGTTTAAATATTCTGCATTGACACATTGTTTTCCCTTTATGAAATATTACAGAGTGCTAAATATACAAAAGGTGTTTATATTTTAATGATTTGTTTTCTTTTTACAATTCTCTGTGCATTCTGCCTTTGATCTTTATAATCTGTGTTCGAGTTATATTCCATATGTACCAGGGAGGGAACAAATGTTGAAAGAGGCAAGAGACTTGTGCAATAACATTCAGAAGTGAAAGAAATCTGACTGCTCATTTGATATATGGTTCTTCCTCCTATATCACCCACCCTTGACCCAATGGTAAACAATGTGTGTGGGGGTTGGTCAGATATGTGAAAGGACTTTCATGTGATTTGATTAAACAGTGTTTGGGTTTGTTTGCTTCTTCGTCCCAAGTTAGAAATATGATGTTATTGTAGAAAACATATTTTCAGATTTAATGATGTGGCTAAAGGCTCTAGGCAGTAAATTTGCAACTAGAATGAGGTTTCTACTCTGTACTTGATAACTGGGAGAATAGGTGAAATTCATCATGTCACTTACCCAGATGTAAGCCAAGGAGACACAATTACTTATTTGTGGTTGATATATGGAACTCAGAGCTGATCACATTTTCTTTGTGGCCCTCACTGAGGATCTTCTTACTGAAGAAAAGACCCCAGAGTCAGGTAAACTTCATTCTGGTACCTCAAGCTTCAAGCTATTTACAATTAGGATTTTACCAAACAAGGTCTTTCATCACATCATCTGCTTCAGTGAAAATTTTGTAAGATTCTTCGATTCATCAATATGAACCCTTAACTTTTCTAGCTGGTAAGAACTTGTACAAAAAGCAAATTGTACAGAACCTTAAGTTTGGTTGTGATTGCATGTCCACGAAAAAGATATAAACACTATTATATGGATCTACGTCAGCACCATGTCAAAATACAAAGTGAAGAAAGGGAGTTACCTATTGACAGCTGCCTGCAGGACATTGAAGATACTCTGCAGTGAATCCTCGATGTGTCTGAGAAGCTAAAAGAAGGAAAGCAAAAAGGAAATATGGAAAGGAAAAAGTCAGTAAAAGAATAATGAAATTGAAAGAAAATGGCAGTTAGGAGTAGAGATTTCAATGAGGTGTGTGTCTCAATTAGAAATAAAAAGGGAAGTCTTGCACATTTTTCTCAATGGGGACTGATATGTTACATTCATAGCTGCTCTCAAGTGTGCTGGGATTTATTCAGTTGTAATAAAGTCTAAAAGATGTGACATGGAAGTAACTACTTACTAAGAGCATGGATTAAAGTCCTCAAATGTGTAAGGGTTCTGGATGGGTTTTTATGGATAATATGAATATCAGAGCTGCCATAGACAGTAGCATAGAAAGGAAAAAGACAAAGACTTCACCCAAACAAAGCTTCTCAATGACTTATCCTGGATTTGGGGATGGGGATTTCAAATGGCCATAAATCTATCAGGTAACCAATGATCTAGATAGATGATACAGAAGGTAAGATTGTCTCATAGCTTAAAAGAATGATGGTATGAAAGCAACTGAGAGTTTTTGAGACCATCTCCAGGTATTACAGTACCTGTGATGTGAGAACATTAATATCACTTTTGCAGAAACAGTGAAAATTCAGTCCAGAGACCTTGCATAATCCAAGGTATTTAATGTCCAAAGGAACATGATGCACAGTTTTGTAGCTCCAGGACTAAACAATGCAATCTTCTGAGTGTTTTGGGGATTTTATGAAGTGAATACTCATGCACTATAGTTATATAAGAGGAATCCTTGGATGAAGTCATACAGGATATTTTTAATGGATAGTGAGCATGTCTAACCTATGATATAGCTAGATAACACATCACCCCCTCTGGAGGAGGATATAATCTTTGTAAAACTGGAAAAATCAGGATAGTTTCCCCTTCCCTCAAGAGGATAATCTGAGGCTATTAGTTAATTATCCTAGAGGCACTCAGTAGCTCTGTCTAGAAGACATGTAGAAACCTGAAAGCTCCTTAGAGATATGTCCTAGGACTGGCTGTGGCCTTTTCTTTAGTTTTTGGACATCTGACTATTTGATCTAAAATTATAACCCCACAGTAATACTAAGTGAAAAAAATTACAAATATGACTTTCAAAGATAAAGGAACATGTGGATGAGACTACTATGTGCCAAGCACAACACATGACCCTCACTGCTGGGTCTAAGATGTGTTCCTGGTAATTAGTAGGAAGAAGCAACCAAACCATAGAGAGAACACTGTTCATGGTGCCCTGAAGGAACAACCAGTTAGGAGGTTAGAACAGTTGCACAACCCAAGAATTAATGGCTGTGCTTGACTAAGACAAATTTTGCCCAATTTTGCCTTCTTAGTCTTAGGTTCTCTGAGTTTACAATGACTGGATAATTGTGAAGCCATACCTTAAAGTCAGGAAATGTACTAAGGCTATTGCTATCGTGCCAAGTTTTAGATTATGTCCCACATCCTTGCATCTTTCTACCCTAATGCTCTGTGCACGATATTTCTACTTATAAATCTGAGTGTCCGTCCAAACCTCAGCTTACTACACAGTTGACAAAGGTGAGCATTGCCCCTTAGCCAGCACATTGCTCACACTCTGGGAATTCACTCTGCACACATAATTTTCAGTGTTTTATTTCTGTCTAATTCCTTAGCAGTTCACTGGTTTGCTCAAGCTACAAAATAAATCTAATCTTTCAGTATTTTGAGAAATTTTGCCTGTCTGTGAGTAATCAGAGAGGGGATTTGAGAGTTAATGCTATTTGTCATATAAAGTTCCCACTGGTCTTTTTCTTTTCTTTTCTTTTTTTTTTTTTTCATCATTGAGAACTAAGAAGTGCCCAGCCTCCTGTGCAATTCTGGCTCATCCACTAGGATTTCTGGACTTTCTGTTTCCTTTCCTTTGTCCCTTCTGCATTGTGCTGTGATTTAGCCTCTGCTTTTCAGATTTTTTTTTATACTTGTATTACATTTTATTTATGTACTGGAGGTATACATGCAGAAGTCAGAGGATACCCTTTAGGAGTCCTCTCCTCACCCCTCACAGATGTGGGGGATAGGACTCAAGTGGTCAGACTTGAGCGCAAATGCCCTTATCTACCAAGCCATCGCACCAGCCTTGTTTCCTAGTTTTTGCAGCATGCTTTTATTGTTCACCATAATTCTTTTAGTTTGAGTGAGATTTTCTATTTAATTTTTTATGAATAAATAAAATGGAAACAAAATCCACTGATGGAAGTTTTAGTGCTGTACTGAAAGTGAGCCAGAAGAAGCCCATTTGCTCAAACCCTCTTTCCCCCTTGCCTGGGCTGTGATAGCATTTTTGTTGTTGTTGCTCATGATTGCACAATTTTGAATCACAGACTTTTCCCCCCTTTAGCACTTTATAGTTCTTGCTCCACTGGCTTCTGAATAAAACAGCTTCTAATGAAAATCTTTAATAATTCTGAGTACTTTTTTATTTATTTACTTATTTCCAAGTAAATGCATTATGAGGCTTAATGTGCAAAAACAGATATTGCAGGATCCACATAAATGGTAAATGGGTTACCACAGTGATGCACCTCAGTTATCTTTGTAGTTTGTGTGATGAGAGCAGCTAAAATCTCACTTAGCATAAACATCCAGTATAGTACATTATCATTGCTTCTATTTATGATGCAAATTTCACCCTAAGACTTGTTCATCCAACCTGTCTGCTACTTTGAATCTTCTGACCTGTACCTCCATTCTCCTTCCCCTGTTAAGCACACATTTTAAAAAAATAGTGGGATCTTTTTGTTTTATATTTTGAGATAAAGTACAACATCCCTCCCTTCCAAATTCTTCCGTATGTCCCCCTCCTCTTTCAAATACATGGTCTCTCTTTTAGTTGTTATTATATGCCTAAATGTATATACACATGCATGCATATATATGCATATTATATGGTATATAACATATTACATTATTATATATTTTATTATATAATAATAAATTAATATTTATTAATAAAATAAAATATAATATTATTTTAGTATCTATATTATATAATGTGTATATATCTTATATAATGTATTTATGTATAACATATAATGTGTGTATATACACATATATGTATATATATATGATGTGTAATATATTATATTAGTAATATATGTATATTACTGTGTATATATTACTCTTAAAAATAACCTGCTCAGTCTGTTTGTTACTTAAACATATATTTCAGAGCTGACCATTTGTTATTAGATAACCAATTGGTGTTACCTTTCCTGAAGAAGACTATTTCTCTCACTTCAGCATTTTTTATTTGCCTGTAGTTCTATGTAAATTTCAGGCCTCATGGATGTTTCGCCGTCCACTTTGATATGTCTGTTTGTATAATCGTTCATCTCATGTTCAGCAGTCATGTTGGCGGGACTTTATTGGTATAACTTCTGCCATTACTAGTAGAAACAATTCCATAGCAAATTTTCAGATCTTCTGGCCTTATAGTCTTTCCTGTCTCTTTTCTTGCAGTGTATCCTGGTAAATACAACCTTTACCACTCATCAAGGAAACTTCTTTTTGTGACAGAGAGACTACTACAGAAAACTAAGACCAATCAAAATGCAGAGTTTTGCAGCTCTGTCCCATTGGATACTCTTTTCTTCTTTATCTGTGTATATTTTATTTGTACCATGTTTAGTTTTGCTGTTGTTTGTTTATTTATCCAAGTTTAGGGCTTTTTCTTATGTTTGTTTTTAGTTACTTTGAACGTGTCTTAGGCCTGTGTGTATCTCACACTTTTTTTTTCTAAATTTCTTGGAGTGCTAATTTGTCTTGTATCAAGTTTATAAAAACTTATTTTTACTTTAAAAAGCTTATCATTATCTCTTCTACTCGTTTGACAGTTTCTACTCCTTCTAAAACTTCAATTACATACAAGTTAGATTATTTGAAATTGCCTTGCTGAGGTTAATATCCATATTTACCTCTCTCTGATGCTTTATTTTTTTTTGCTTTTTCTTTTCTCTTTTAATTTACATTTTAGAAAAGTTGCTTTGCTCAACCATCATGTCTCTGATTGATTTGACCATCTATCTAGTTTTCTGATATGCATGTCACAGGACTTATTCATACCTTCATGGAATTATTTCATTCTAGCACTCTATTTCAGTCTTTCTTTTAGTCACCATGTCTTTCCTGACACTCCTTTGTACATACATTATCATCTTGCTTTCTCACCAGATTCTTTCACATATTAATTATAATAATTTTCAAGCCATTACCCAACAGTTCTAACATCAGAAGGATCATTTAGTCTATTTATTGCCAGGATTCCAATAATTTTGGTTGAACATTTTACAAAATGTGTAGGAAGGAGGTCAAATATTGAAATAAATCTTATTTTTCCTGAAACTAGGGTATCTCATTTTCTAGCTTCCATGATGGATTATATGAATTAAATAGGTAGTTTAAATTCTTTCTTCAGTTCATAACAACTTTCAAATTCCTTTACAGCAGGCTTGTGCTGGATGAACGCTTTGGAATGGCAGAATATTGTACCCAATGTTTGCTTGCTGCTGCCTTCAGCTTACAGACGTCCCTGGAAGTGCACACAGCTGAAGGGGTCTCTTCCCCTGCTCTTACCTTTTCCTCGGTTTCCAAAGTTTGTGGACAGCTGTTCAGCTCTAGGCTTCTCTTGAACACAGGGTATGACTCTTACAGTTAAGCAAAATTTTACTCAACACTTCTGTGCCTAGGTCTTAAGGCGTGGAATTTTCATGTCATTACCAACACTCACAAGCCTCTGCTGCTATCTTTTCAGCTGGGCAATGTTTCCCACTCTTTTCCTCTGTGAATACTAGACTGGACCTCAAAAAAAAATCTCCTTTCTCCTACAGTCAGAAATGTTTTTCTGTATCCTTCATCCAGAAACCATTAATTTGTGCTGAAGTCCATAGTGTGGAGGGTCTGATATTCCCACTCCCATTGGCAAAGACTTATTTCCAATAGGAGATGTGAACAGGGATACAGGGTGCATCTGTGTGTCTGCCCCCCGCCATCAATACTGTTTCATGTGCCAAAGATAGAGATGATCTTCTATATCTTCTGTATCCAATAGAAGTCCTAGATAGGAGCTTGCAGAGAAGGGCACAAGTTTCCCGTATCTGGGGCTCACAGTGATTCAAAGCTAACCTAGACTCAGCACTTAAGGTTCAACTAATTTAGTTAATTTCTTCCCAAATTACTTGGCTTGAAATAACTCTTCTGGGGCTGAAGAAATAGACCAGCAATTAAGAGCACATACTGATCTTGCAGAGATCCAGAATATAGTTCCTAGGGTGGCTCAAAACTACCTATAACCCTAGCTCCAAGAGCTCTGAAACCCTCTTCTGGTCTCCATGAGCATCTGCACTTGTGCGTACATACTAATCCCCTCCTCAGGCACATACACACATTCACATAATGAAAAGTAATTTTTTTTAAATTTTTTAATTTAAAATTTTTTAATTTTTTAAATTTTTTCACTTCCTCTACACAAAAATGAAACAGCTCTTTTAACCCTGTGTGTCCTGGTAAAATTTGTTACTCTGAAAGTTCTACTTAACAAACTCAACAATATACTAAATTTAACTAAAGTTAGGTTTTTGTAGTTTGCCCAGGAGTTTTTAAATTCTTGTCAAGATGAGAATATTGCTTTCTATTTTTTCCCAATCATACAACATTATTTTATTAGGATTCACAAAGGACATTGAAAAATCAAATATTTATTCATCATTAAAAAGACTCTTTGCTGGGACTGACATAGGCACTCTGCATATATGTTACAGTTGTGTAGCTTGATCTTCTTTTTTGTCGAAGAACCTTCATTCAGTAACTGATGGAAGCAGATAAAGAGACCACTTTTAAGCACCAGGCCAAGCTATGGGAGTCCAGTCAAAGAGACAGAAGAGGGATTATAGGAGCAGGGGGTGGGGTCAAGATCATAAAGGGAAACCACAGAGAAAGATGACCCAAACTTGTGGGAGCTCACAGACACTAGATCAACAGCTAGAGAACCTGAATGGGACCATAGGGGATGAAGGGTGTCCTGCCTCAATTGAATGTGCCAAGCCTCCTTGTGCCAAGTCTTATTGACTCCCCATAGGAGGCCTTACCCTTTCTGAAGAGTGGATGGGGGTGGGTTGGGGGAATTGTGGCAGGGAATCAGGAGGAGAAGCAGGAGGGGGAACTGTGGTTGCTCTATAAATGAATATAAAAATAAATTCATTTAAAAAATAGAATATTATTTTCTTATTTTACTATGTATTTGTTTATGACATCTTGAACAGAAGTGGAAAATATTTAAATTCTACAATTGGTGCAAATTAGTTTCATCAAATTTAAAGCCAAAATGGATTTCAAATTCTCGAAGAGTTGGCATCAAGCATTTTAGATTGGTGAAAGTCTTTAACTTGTGAACCAATCTTGGGATGTCAGCAAGACTTTTAAAACCCAAACTTAGAAAAAAAGTAATGAAATAGAAAACTCTTAGTCATTACTGTTCTTCTCATTGGTCGACCCTCGCTGCTGGTTTGCTCTGCTTATCAAGCTTTTGCATACCCTGGGTAGACCATGTGAGTTACAGCAGAGGGCAACTAACCATCCATTCTTAAGGGGACACCGATTTAGTCTTGTGCCCTGGCTCCAAATGGAATCTTGCCTTTTATTTACAATGCTTCTGCTCCCTTTGGGTTTATGCTGAATTTCCTGCCCACCCCAAATTTTATTAAAAAAGCACGTATGTGCTCATGAAATAAACAACAGTTCATTGTAAACAACGTCAGTGTCTGAATGTGGCAGGTGATTTACTGCCTTTATCCAACTCCTACGTTTTATAGATTCACAAACAAAATGGAGGTTAACACTGTCACATAATAGCAGAGTCAATGATACAATTCAGGTCTTGTGACACTAGTGTCATCAATTTACAACATCAATGCACTACAGGATATGTGTAGGTGGTGCTATTGTTTTAAAGTCTACTCAAAGTCAGTCAATAATTTCTAAAATTACTATAAGGTTTAAAGAGATAAATTCATATTTGCTATCCCATGTATGGACAAGCTTAGGAGAAGCAGAGGGAATACACTATCACTAATTTTCTTTGTCTCTTCCAGTGAGTCTAGAGTATTTGTCACATTAGTTCTTATCTATAAATGAATTAAGCTAGATAAGTATTTCTTCACAATGACAGATATTTGATGGCCATATATAAATATGTAGATAAATACATTCAAAACATTTTAGAAATCGCACAATGCATTTAAGTATTCTGTTCCATTTATATTCAATAAAGAAGTAAAAGTATCTGTCTCCAGTGATCTTATAAAGAAAAGTGAAAGCAATGTCTTCGTCTTCATATCTGTCTGTCCAGGGCATACCAGCCACATCACATAAAGCTTATGGTACAATTCATCCTTTAAGACAAGATGATTTTTGTTAATTACAAAATGATTTAATTAGCTGTTTTAAAATTCAGAGACCATATATGTGTATATATAAATTATATAGAAATTTGGCATATATATAAATATATGGCACAAAGGTTAAGTGTTTTTATTTATTTTTGGAAGAGTATAATAATCACTGGACAGGATAACCAAGGAGCAGCAGAAGGTATTTTAATCTCCTTTGTAGTTAAATCACACACATATAAAAAAAATTCTTGGCTAAGATGTACACTACCATAGATTATCTCACCCTACCATCGAATGTGGGCTAACAAGATCCAGCAAAGGATAATGTAACAAAATCACCTCCATTCCCTTTACTAAATATAACTATCACAAATTAATGGAAATCTTTGCAATTATGGCTTAAAATTGAGCATTCAACTGAGGACTAATAGAGCCCATCACCCTGTTAATCCTTAGATAATTACAAAAATCCTAAATTGCCAGTCTTGTGATTGAAGTAGATACTTAGAAGGCAGTAGGGTATCCCTGATCACTAAAGAGATGGCAATTTAAACAAAAGAAGGAGTTTACAGTGTGGGTGAATATTAACAAATGTATGAAAAAGAAGGATGTTTACCTCTTTTTATGCTTGTTGACCTTTTTTCCACCGAAATGTCAGTATCAAACCTAAATGTACTCCCATTTCTTGGCATTATTTAATTTTCTATTTTTCCTTGAAAATCTTCCATCTGTGCCTTCCCTGCTTTCTGTGAATCGCCAGTATACCTGTCTTGATGCTTTAAAAAAGTGACCAATGTTGGATCAATCCTTACTCTTTAAGTTGTTCAAGCATTGGATAATTATTTTAAAAATTGAATTAATCAAATGCTCAAAAGAGCACATTTCTGAAAAAGTTTTATATAGATAGATAAATTATGAAGTTCTAAATTCTATGCCCAATGTATTGAATTTGTGTGTTATTGGTACAATAATTGCAAGACAACTAGTTCTTGAAGAAATACTTCTGCACATTAAAGATATGAAAGCCAGAATAAGAAAGATTCTTTTTCAATATTTATCACTGATTATTTAGTATATCATCACCTTCGATCCAGAAAAAGGACTCCCTCTGAGTATTTTAAACAAGAGAGATATGGCATAGGGACTTGATTTCACTATTGACAAAAGAAACCATGCAGTCAAATGGGAAGGTGACAGTTAACTAAAGAATTAATCATGACAAGATGTTGCTAGTACCCAAAGACTGGAGTAATTTAGAAGAATAATTGATGTTTGCAGATCCCTGAATCCAAAGGCCTCTCAGAGAATGTAGAACTATATGACTACCCATGGGAACTTGAGGTAGAAGACAAACACAACTTTCCCTCTCTTTCTCATTGTGCCTTGCCAGGTATGGAATGACATAGAATTGGCAAGAGTGCCTTTTAATTGGAGAACACAGAAGAGGGTGGAGGAGGACTGATCATAATCATGGACTGATTGACTCTCATGATTACTAACAGAAATGGTACTAGATAAGACGTTGATTGAGACTCTATAAATTTATATTGTTCTCTTTTTTGGCCATGAATATTTATCTTCTCCCTATTATTTTACCCAAATAATTCCAATAAATTTGGGACCTTGGTGATTCAACCTCCTCTCTCTAACTGGTTATCTAGTGGTCCTACTTACAGGAGTGAGATTTTCTAAGATATTCTAATCTTAGAATATTATTAGAAGGTTAATAAGATATTAATCACAACAATAAGTACATATCAGACGTTCTATCTTCTTAATTTCATTATCTCTTTCTGGCATAAAAAAGCCACTTGTAGGTAATGTCAGACTAAGGACCTTCCATCGACTCACACTGCTCTTCAATGACAAAACTTGCTTTATAAAATACTTGTTCTCAATAACTTTGCCACCTGCCTCCAAAGACTAAGTTAATAAAGACTTACCTCTTTTATTAAGTCATCCATGATTCCCCCAGCCTTCTCAACCTCTTCCAACAGTTTTTACAATATTGAAGAATTAACCATACTACTTAGGAGCTAATAACTTGCTATCCCATCATTAGCTAATAATTGCTTCATGCCCATTATTCTTAGAACTCATATGTTGTGAGCACTTGATTAAAATGACTCTACTCTATACCACTCATGAATGCTCTGTATTTTTGGACTTATACTGATAATGGACTTTTAGTCCTTGCTTAGTTTGTATGTGATCACTATGCCCAACAGCTACTGTTTGATAGCCACTGCCCTCATCTACTGCAATAGAATGAGCTTAGCCTTCCATTTCATCTTCCTGTCTACACGTTTCCATTGGACTTTAGACTCCTCAGATGATGTAATAGTTGCTAACACTTGTCCAGTGCTCCCTTGTATTCCCTTCAGATATATCCTTTCTCTTCTCCTACCCTATAATAACCCTTAAAGCTGCGAAGTACATTACCATATCGTAAGTCTTCTATGTATCTCTCGCTTGGACAGTGTAGCTCTAAAATGAACAAAAAATGAGTATGATAATTTTCTATTGGAACCAGAAGTTATAATATTTACACATAGTAGATAAAGACTATAAGCTAGTAGATGAATTAATAATAAAAAACATGAATTCAAGAACTAAGAAAAATTAGAATAACTTGAAAATATTGTCTTTCCTTAGAGTGTAAGTATAATGCATCCCCTAAAGCTAAAATGTTTAAGGAACATTGTGGAAGAAGGGATGGCATATTGTAAGAACAAGGGACAAGGGCATTTGCTGTGAGGTAATATTTTCTATGTATGACAAGAAACTTAAATCCAGGAATCAGCAATATGTTTGCCTAAGCAAGACCTGAAAAATGACATCAGTTGGCATGCTTGTATAGATAGAAGAATTCTCACAAGATTTCACCTCTAGATAAAGAGATGCAAGGAATTCATGGTTGCTGAAAGAGGAGCCCCCAATAGGTTATCCAATAGCTTAAACATAAATGAGCAATAATTAAAAAAAAAAGCCAGCAGCTTGTATAACAATGATAATGAAAGAGGAAGAGGCCATGAAAATATTAGTATAAGAGTAAACTGAATTTCAAGTAATATATGGAAAGAAAATCATAATCTTCTGATGTCTAATGTCTGATACTGCAGTAATATAACTTCAGTTTATAGTTTCAAATTCTTTCACAATAAAAATTCTAAGCAGAAAAACTAAAACAAGAGAATATGTTAATTTCCTTTTTTGTTCCTCAAATGCATTGTGGTTAACACTCTAAGTAATTTCAGGAAAGAAGGATAATGTTAACTGGAGCACGGAGCTTAGACCAACTGCATGTTAGCTAGCTGTGTGCTGATTTCGATGTCTTAAAACAAAAGGTTAACACAAGAGATTTTCAAGTCCATGGTTTTAGGCAGAATCAACATTCTCCTTAGAAAAAGTGTGTTCTTTCTACGAGAAGTAATTTACCTACTCTTTCCTTAGAACTGACATATTTATCAAATTGATACATATTTGTAAGCTCAACTGTATTCCCAATGGGCAAAATTTGAACTTTCATGAAAAGGAAAGGCTAACAGTTTCCAAAGAAGAGGATGTGGTAATAGGAGAGCAAGGGGCAGACTTGTAGGAGAGAGAAGGTACAGAAGAGGAAACCAATCAAGGAGCTGGAGTAAGTACTACCTACTTCACAGTAGTGCCACAGATTCCTTTGATTGCCAGCTGAACAGGCTCAAATGACTGACTTTAAAACACATTAAAGAAAAAGCTGTTTCACCATTTCATCTTGAAATACAGAATACAGTACAGAAATGTTGAAGTAGTATCACAGAAGCCTCTAGCTCTATTATCCCCATGATTAGAACAAGATGTTTCACAAGTTACCTTCATTCTTTGTTAGGAGGTCTTGAATCATGTGCAACACAACCACACAAAACACCAAAGGCATGCTCCTCTCCCCTTCTCTGCCACCACTTGTCCTGTCTTGCTCTCACTCTTCTCATTGTCACCCCTGCTCTCTCTGGAGCTGTGCCTCTGAATGTCCTCTCTGTCCTCAAATAGAAAGCATACTTATTTGTATAACCACACCACACCCATATTCCTGTCCATGTTGTATACACACTCAGATATATACATAGACCTGCATGAGTATTTGTATACTTTTCTTCAACGAAAGCCATGTACTTCTGGTTTCCCTCCTCAAACTCTAATGCCATTGTCCTTTTGGGAAATCACCATAGTTGCTCTTGTTTACTCTGGAAACTCATTATTACCACTTCTTTAATTTCAATGTTGCTTTATGAGCTTTTTCACAGATCTCAGCCTTTCACGTTAGCTGCCATGTTTGATATTCATTTTGAAGTAAGCCCAAGAGAATCACAGTTAATAGCTAATTGTTCAAAACTATACTGTACACTCTTTCCCTGAGACATACTTAAAATAGAACTCTTGAAACTGAGTTCAGTAAATACCTATGCAGATTTCTGTCTTCTACCTAGGGTGAAGAAAGTAAAAATAAGCAACAATCCCATCTGCCAGCATCACATCAAAACAAAACACCAGACAATCTGCAAGTTGACAGTTGTTTTGATTCCATCAGAGAGCTGAAGCAGAGCAAATAGCTAGCCCCAAATGTAGGAGTTCTCTAAGGAGAGGAAGTATGCAATCACATACTTACCCTGGTAGATGCTGTTGTACACTGCATGCATTGACAAGGACAAATCGCTTTAATTTTCAACAAATTTGTGACACAGCATGTGAACTAGTGTAATAATATATACTCTGCTGACAGATGCAAGGAAAATTTGTACCTGCTGAAAGGCCCCTTAGCCACATGTCTGTGGCTCAGAAGGAAGTTCAGGGACAGTGTGTGAAAAGTGACAATGCACCGTGATGCAGCACCTACTCTGGGCAAAGTCTAGAGCCCAGGACACTTCTGCACTACAGGACAAATGGCTTCAGATGGACATCGAAGAAAGACAGCAGATTTTGTCACTGTAGGTCTCAAGTGAAGAAGTATGGAGGGTGGGGAAGGAAACAGCTAAAAGCTGTTCCTTTGAGGGAACACGAGTATCTATCTGTCACCACTGATGAGTGGATCACTGTCTCCTGCTATTGGAATTGGGTCAGAACCTTAGAACTAAGAGTTCTAGGAGCTGAGAGCTATTTATTCCTTCATTTCCAAGCCATCAAGTGTTTGTTTGCTTGTTTGTTGGTTTGTTTCTGTGCTGTTTAGATATTGTGAACTTGGCACAAATCAAGACTCATCTAAAAAGAGAAACCTTAATTGAGGGGTTGTTTCTATCAGATTGCCAATAGCCAAAGTCTGTGAGGGATTTTTCTTGATTAATGACTGATATGGAAGGATCTAACCCATTATGGGCAGTGCCAACCCTGGACATGTGCTCCCGGGTTATACAGGGAAAAAAAAAATAGCAAGCTGAACAAACCATAGAGACCCATCATATAAGTAGCATTCCTCCATGGTCTGTCCCTCTGTTCTTGCCTCCAGGTTCCTGACCTGAAGAAGTTTGTGTCTTGTCTTCACTCTATAATAGATTAGAACTGTAACATGATTGGGATGTATAAATCAAGTAAACCCTTTGCTTCTAGAGTTGATTTTGGTCATGGTGCTTATCAGCATCAGAAAGCAAACTAGGACAGCATCTATGCCTCATCCTACTGCTACACTTGGTTTCCATTATCATTGCTGATGCCCAGACATAATTTTTCTAAAAAATATACTCTTATTTTTCTCCTAGTCATGGTATGAGATTAAGCTTTTTGACTTTTTGAATGGCTGCCAATGAATGGGGTTTAGACAATCCTTTTACTGCAGGGCTTTGAAAATAGACAATAAATAGAGAAAGAGGAAAAAAATATTAGAGGATTAAAAATTCAACAGCCTTCAGCACTTGGCTGTGTGTTTTCTTCTGTGAGCCTTTCTCTAAGTCTATATTTTTTAACATTAGCTTGCTTGGAATTGGAAAAAAGAAGATAATAACTACGTAGGGTAAAAATCTCCTGCTCTCAATAATTGTTCCATTTGCCTTGTTCTTAGGTGGCAGATTTAGAAATGCATAGGTAAAGAGAATAGACCCCAGCATTTGCATGTGGCTGAGGGGTGTGATTTCTCCACCAGGGTCCTGTGAATCCATTTGCAAAGAGCAGTGCAGGGTGCCAGCCTTTCTACCTTCCTCTCATCTTCATGTGTCCCACCTTGCAGCTCTCCTGGGGCTTGTTGGAAGACACTCATGGTCCTCTTGTACTTGTCTTTTAATCTTCCCTACTATCGTCCATCCTTCCATTCTGCAAGCCACTGAGGGATTTTCAGGAAACAAGCTGGGCATAACTTCACATTCACTGTATTACATTAAATAAGAACAATGATATTTCCAGATCCCCACAGTGATGAACAAAAAACCAAAGAGATAATTATGCTTATATTGTCTTCCTGATTAATCCCTCAAAGTCCCCTAAGCATTCACACCCCCAAGAAACTACTTTCAATGTCAGAAAAGGGCAGACATAGAAGAGAAAGGCTAAGGGGTTACATCCCTAGGGAATGCTATACCCCAGTGGTTTCATCATGCTTAGGAGACTTAGGAGGGAATTTTGATGTAGTCTGTTTTCTTTTTCTTTTCTTTTTTCTTGCTACTGGCTGTGGAGCCAGTGTTCGCCGAGTGAGCACTAACATCTCCTTGAAGTTGACAGTGACTTTTTTCTGTAGCTGGCTTCATAAGTTTTAAGTAATAACCGAGATCCCCCTTCTCCCTTCCCTCCCTGATTCCTTTGTCAGCAAATTTTTAACACCTTTGTATATGAAATTCTTTGTCTTTCTAATAACGGTTGATTAGAAATAAGGGAGGGGATCCCAAAGCCAACAAAACAAAAACTTTCTGTAAGTTAAGAGGTATCTATGCCATTCCATCTTGGTTTTAATCAGCTGACATTTCACTGTAGCACAATTTATCTATCATGATAAAACTTAGGAGCAGGTGCCAAGGTGGGCAGTGGGTATCCTAACAACCCTCATGCTTAGTCATAGTGCTTCTTGAAACAACTATATAAGTGGGGGTGTAGACATTGACCTGAGATTGGATTTTCTACACACATCTACTATGGAATCTGTCTCCCCAAACCTTCCAACTGCAATTTAGATAATGAGGAATCCAGACACACATGTGCCCTGCTGCTGTATTCCCTGTGGTTACAGGACAAGGAAAATGAAGGTGGACTAGAGCTTCAAACTCACTCTTTGCTGGCTAATATTTATAGACTGGAATGTACTGTGCAAATTGAAGAGGGGAGGAAATTCATCAACAATCTCACCCAGGTATAGCTCAAATATGCTACAGTATCACTCCACCAGGCAAAATAAGCCCAATGATGCAATAATGGCATGGCTATTTTGGAGACAATGAGCTACTTTGTAATTAGATTGGAGGCCTACTCCAGGGAAGGGAATATAGAACACAAGTAAACCTGGTCAGAGGCCTATGATTAGGGAGAGCATGAGAATTGTTTTGCTAAATGGTCATTTTATTAAACTGTCTTCTAATTATTTATGTTTTTAAACATTTTTTTTAAATTATTTATTTGGTGGGTATGTGCACAAGAACACAATTGTCCTTGGAGGCTCCCCCTAGATCTACAGTTGATTCTTGGCTATTGAACTTCTTCAGTGCTGGGAAAAAAAAATCAGGTCCTCCTTAAGAGCAGTATGAACTCTTGATTGCAGTCTCCTAAGTAGATGGTTTTATACACATAGACTAGTATTGTTTTCAGTGTGGTACAAATTTGCAAAGTATGCTGTCAAATACAAATTGTCATGTCTGAAAATACTGAAATTAATGAGTGCTGAATATTTAGCCCTAGATGAAACACCTGTAACATTCCTTTCACCCAAGACCCAGAGGACATCAAAGAATAAGTGAGGGGAAGTTGGAAAGAATTAAAGATGGGGAGGAGTACCACAAAACATTGCCATCTAAATATGGCATGGTCATTGCCATCATGAACCCATGCAGTGATGGAATCTGCAGAAGACTGGGCCCTTCAACATTCCATCATGGGTGCAAGAGGTGCATGAAGTGTCATCTCTTCTGAGGATTATTGAATGTTAATGTTTCCTAGAAGAAAGGGCCTTGCTTTCTTTAGTCATGTAGCCACTGGGAGCCTAGTTGGAAGAAGGGCCTCATGAGGAAAGGAAGGACAATAACAGAGGGAAAACGAGTAAACATAGCTATAGTGCATTGCACATATGTATTAAACTGTCAAATATAAAGAACTTGAAAGTACCAAAGGGGATTTCCAGGTCTGTGATTCTTGGAGGCTATTTTAATGGCTGAAAAATATAAGTAGGACTGCTTTTCCTGAGGCACAATTTTCAAACTGCATAATTCTGAAGAATTACTTATCTATTTTGTAAGAAAAACAAAACAAAACAAATGAACAAACCCATAAAATGTTAGTATCCTAAAAACTTCACTTCCATAATTTGTAAACACTTCCAAACATTACTTTCATTTATGAACCTTTTCTGGGGAAAAGAATGTTTTAGTGTCCTTGTATGGAACATTTGCTTTGCATGGGAATCTCTTCTCCAATATTTCTGGCAGGTATTTTTTCAGCCTCAACCCAAAAGACGTGAGTTAATGAAGCAGCAAGATTTTTCTTGAGAGAACCAGTTCATTTTATGAACAACTATTTCTGTATGAACTTCTTCTTTATAAGATAAAAATTACTTGGCTATTGTTTTCTGGTGATGTTTCCACAGCCTCTATAAATGCACAGAATAAATATTATCAATTTTCCACATTACAAAAATCTCTAATGTTACCAAACTTTCCTCTCTGCCTGATACTTTGAACCCATCCAAGACATACTTTTCCTGTAATGATGCTCTTTCTTCATCTCTAGGATTTCAGACTCTTCTCATATACTTATCTTTCTTTACTGTGTTACAGAAAGTAGAAATATATAGATTTGAGCACAAGTCCCCATATATAATCAGGTTCATATAGACATTTTGGACACTCTTTAACCTGAGCAGGGCAGGTCACAGTAGCATAGCAAGCATATCACAATGGCATTTCACAGTCACCCAAAGTCACCTAATGTAATTGAATGAAGCTAAATGAACACATAGACTTTTGTGAGCCATGGTGATGACGGGTACATCAAATGCAAAAATAAATACATACTTTGGACAGTTGTACAATGTGTTCATGTAGTAGAATCTCACACTTATGTGTTCCAGAATATGTAGAACCATTAAATACCAGAAAAAAGGTAATTTTAAGTATTTGTTTGGGGATTATTAGCATTTACTGATGAAAGCTACTATCACCAAAGTCTTCTTGGGTAATTAATAATTTATTAATAGTTTAAACAAAGTCTTGTTGATGTAGACACATGGTGACTATGATCTCTATGGGAAATGAGTCTATACTTCTCTGGTTACAAGCATTGATAGGAGCTGGATATTTAGCCATAAAGACTTCATAGGTGTAACAATACTTAAGGTGAGTCTGAAAAACTGAGGATAATATGACAAAACATGGCCCAAGGAGAAAGTTTCAGCAGGAGTTAAAAGCATAAAGATGGGATAAGATAGGACATGTCAGGTGAATCCACAATGATTGGGAGCCAGAAATAATATACATGGGAAAAGGATAAATCTTTCCTAATGACTTTGGTTGTCCTGAACAGGATGGTCTTTCTATTAAGAAAATATGTATCAAATAGACTATCATCACAGAAGTAGCATGAGCCAATGTGAACAACAGCTGAGATAAAGCTGTGGAATTAGCTACAAGGCTTCAACAAGAGTACAGAAATAAACTCTTGTGTGTATACACATTCACACATATAATAGTGATGGGTAGATTATAAAAATAAAGGTTCAAATGTACTTCTTATCTGTTCCACTACAAACATGCAAAATTTTCTCCACTAACGCATACATACATGCTTTGAGACCAACTAGTGATGAAAGCACAGCAAAGAGTTGCTATAATCTAGGTTCATTTGATTTTATCTATCTTCTATTGACTGATTGATTGATTGATTGTGAGAGGGTTTGTTTCTACATCATTTTAAATTTATTCATTAAAAATTTTGTGCATTTATACAATGTATTTTCATCATATTCACCCACTGTTATCCAGACTCAACCAGCACTATTAGCCTCTAATCCTCTCTTCCAATTTCATATGCTCCAATTTTTGTTGTGGTTGTTTCTTATAACATCTTGAGTTTAATTAGTGTTGCCCATATACACACATATCATCACTGAAGCATGAGCAAACTCCTAGAAGGCTTGTACCTAGAGAAGAGTGTTTTTGTTTCCTCTTTTAGCAAATCATCTCTTCTGCCATCTGTGTTGGATTTCAACTGGCCTGCTATTGAGTAGGTTCTTGGACAAGTAACCAGAGCCACGTCATGGCCTGAAGTCAGCATTTTACAACTCTGTCTTCATCTGCCAGCTCTTATCTTCTTTCTGTGGGCTCTTCCGTGATATTTCCTAAGCCTTGGATGGGGAGAGCTATAGGAGATTCATCCACAGCTCAGCACTTAGTTACTGGTACTCGACACTGCATAATCTTGACCCACAGACCAAAGAGGCTTCCTCATCAAAACTGAGAGCTGTAAAGATCTATTGGAATAAGCATAAAATATTTAGAATGAAACTTGACAGCCTCACTATTTCACATAAAGGCAGTAGGTTCCTCTTAAGGCCTATAATATTCCTAGTCATAGACTTTTGACTAAGTTTACAGTACTAGGAATGAAATTTTTTTTTTCTGCAGTAGACCTCATGTCCAAGACGAAAATAGTTAATTATCTTCATTAGTATCATGCCACCATTGCATAAGTGGGTTCATTTGGCCAGGTATACCTTATTCCATGCAGTATCCAGTTGTGGATAAAACCACTGATGTTTGTTCTTTCCAATCAGCCTGTATAGCACTTTGTGGCACTCTGCAGTCTAGACAGTAGGCAAAGTTTCCTGGTCAGTTGAGATTGATTTCTCTCTAGTAAGATCCTGTTGTAGAAAACACCATTCACTTTTATCCTCTTGTTATGGTTGTCAACCAAGAGCAATGACAGTAGCCTATGATGTCTGGGATCTTTCACTGTCCTCCCTGACCAATAATTCATAAGAAAGTATTCTATGCCTAGCGCAGATATTTTCATTTAATAAACCATGTATTGAGGGATCAGTATTGTCTGCTCATACAGGGCACATCTGTTCAAACTCATTGTATTAATATATATTTTAATTAGATTATGAATTAGTAGAATTTCATTAAAATTTTCAAACATTTCTAGTTTTGGTTAACCCATTCTCTATCCTCTGCTCTCTCCTATCTCCCGACCCCCATCCCCACTTATACCTTTAAGTTTTTAATTTGCTTCTCAAGCAAACACATGGGAGACACATAATTCAAATTGATTCAGTACCAGGATTGTATAAGGCATCTCTCGCCTTGTACTGAATTTATTTCCTTCAGTAGTTGTTGCACCTGTGTTCAGGTGGCTCTTGAATTATGCAAATCACCAACATCTTCAAAACAATGTGCTATTATAGTAATGCATTTGTGAGTATTATGAGTTTTTTCTGTGATTCAATGTTTATAAAGAATCTAGCATACTCAAATTCATAGAAGCAGAAAGAAAACTGTGATTTTCAAGGTACTGAGGAAGAAGAAATTGGGAAGATTAATATATTTAATTGTATAAAGTTCCAAATTTTTAAAGATAATCTTAAGAATCCACCACACAGAACAGTCTCTCTAGTAAACTTTTCTGATGCATGTAAGATAATGTGTGCACTAAGTTTGCTGAGGGGATGCAGATATTTCGTTTTTCATAACTCTTACTGAGACATAATTACCAATAACCTATGCAGTACATATCTTCTGATATAAGTAAATGATCCAGAGAAAGAGGCCAAATTGAAAGCACCTAAGAAACCAACAAGAGAAAACTATAACTGTTTCCTAGGAAAAACAATTATTATGTCACAACTATACTCTCCATATGGACAAGTGGTTTCTTTTTATGTAATTATATTACAGTCAAAAAATAAGGAAAATGATAAATTAGGAAATGGGTTCAATGAAATTATTGAAAGCATATGAATTTGAGTCAAATATTTGTAACAACATAGTATTCTGCCATGATTAGTGTATATCTACACAGAACTCTAAGATGTTAAGAATGACAGGAGGCAAAATGAGGAGAAATTAAGTTTTAATTGTTTATCAAAAAACATTTAAATGTAGAAAGGTTAGTTACAGTTAGGATTAGCATTGCTTCCCTTTTAATGATTAGATGAGTCTGTTTTACAGGAGAAAAAAATAGAGTTATTAACCCTTGCACGTTTCCTGTGAAAATGAAGTTTATCTCGGAGGTTAGCAGCCCAGTGTCAGCATGCAAGTGGAGCTAGAGTCAAGTCAAAGATATATCCATTCTCCACCCCGCTGGCTGCCTTTCTCTTTCATACTCTAGAGGGAAATAAGGCACTGGTTAAGAGTGCAGACTATGCAGGCTATTCAGGTTTAAATATCATCTCCAATACTTCTGTAATCCTTTGGTGTTACTTTATTTCTAAATATTTTTCTTTTGAAATGAGTTTTTTTTTAGGTTACTGAGATATGCTATTGATGTACACCAAGAGCCTGTGTGTACTGAGAACATTCTAGTGAACACAGAACAGCAAATAATATGGGAAACCTACATATGATAGCAAATGATGGGAATAGAGGACAATAGAAGCAGAGATAAAGGAATGCTGGGAAGCTTGGTGTGCCATTAAATAGGACAGAGAGCACTGAAGAGAGAGATATGAGGTACTTGACTAAGGGGAGAGGGTATTTTATATAGGATAAAAGACTTAAAGCCCTTATCTGGCCTGGTATAGTTAACAGAGAGCAGGAAGCAGTGTTTTTGTAATACTGGAGGAGGGAGTCAGGAGAGAAGGCCAGACAGGCTTGTATGGCCAATCCATGTGGATTTCCAGAGTACGTGATGATCTTTGGCTTCATGGATTTAAGCAGAACAGTGACAACTGCTACTTTAACGTTGAACTGTTCCTGCATTGCATGTTAAGCACATGCTAAAGCGGAATTTCCTGTTTACTTTAGTTACAGCCCATCTCTTCTCAGCCCAAAAGTGGTGTCTGTCCTACACATACATCATGCCTGGGTAATAGCTACAGATCATCCAACTTGATGCTCACTGTGCCCTATTTACATCACTCCCAATTCCTCATCTTTCTGCTAGTTTTTCCTTAGATAAACTCTCTTCTCCAAAGTGGCATTGTTTTCTAGGCCATGGAGTTAACAAGTTAGTAGTGCTGATGTGCATGTGTGTTGTGATGTCTTCTATTAATTCTATAATGGCTTTTAGGAAGCTAAAAATGATAAAACTATCTCACCAGAGCAGTAAATAGACCATATCATTATCTAAATAACTACTGGCTCTGCCATGTGTTTGTCTTTTTTTTTTTTTTTCTTTTCATATTTGAAACTCTGTGCTTTGCTATTGCACAAGCATAGTTACAGAAACAAGATTTGCTCTTTGTGCATTGCAATCTTATGCACAAAATAGGCCCATACGATAGATTTTGCCTGAGGGCATCTTTGCAAGATGGTTTAGCAGGTAAAACCGCCAACCCTGATCATCTGAAGTTTATCCTTGGGGTTCCTGTGGTGGAAGAAAAACTGAGTATTACAAGGTATCTTCTGTGGCTTATGTGTACTCATGTGCACATGCATTCGTGTGCGCGCACACACACACATTCAGACATGCATACACAAATAAAAATAGGTAAATAAATAAACATAAAATTTCTATCTGACCATGAAACCATTGATCAAGCTTTTGTTTGAAGAAAAAGTAGATCTATAATTACAAATAGATCTGTAATTATTATAGGGAAGTAAAATACATCCACTAGTACAAATGCATTAGTTTAAACACATAAACAATGACCACAAAGATGTGAAAATCACCTGGTTTTGGTGGCCCACACCTGTAATCCCTGCACTCTGGAGGTTGTAAGAGGAGAGTTGTCTTGCATTCTAGGCCAGTTTGCAGTAAATAATGAGTTTGAGGTAGCTACAGTGAAGAGCGAAGTCTTCTCTTCTCTCTCTCTCTCTCTCTCTCTCTCTCTCTCACACACACACACACACACACACACACACACACACACACACACACACACGAGGTGGTATTGTGTTGCCTAAAATATTATGTACCCTAATAAACTTATCTGGGGTCAGAGACAGAACAGCCACAATATTAAACATAGAGGATAGGCAGTGGTAGCACACGCCTTTAATCCCAGCACTTGGGAGGCAGAGCTAGGCAGAAATCCATGTGTTCAAGGATACAGCCAAGCATGGTGACTCAGGCCTTTAATCCCAGAAAGCGAGCCTTTAATCTCAGGGAGTGGTGGCAGAAGGCAGAAAGATATATAAGGTGTGAGGAACTAGAAGCATTTGGCTGGTTAAGCATTTGGCTGGTTAAGCATTTGGCTGGTTAAGCATTTGGCTGGTTAAGCATTTGGCTGGTTAAGCTTTCAGGCTTCTAGCAGCAGTTCAGCTGAGAGCCATTTGGATATGAGGACACAGACGCTTCCAGTCTGAGGAAACAAGACCAGCTGAGAAGTTGGCCAAGTGAGGTTAGCTGTGGCTTGTTCTGTCTCTCTGACCATCCAGCATTTTACCCCAATAACTGGCCCCAGGTTTGATTTTATTAATAAGAACTTTTAAGATTCCTGCTACACACTATTGGAGAAATTATTTGCACTCCACGTTAAAAGATATTTATTTAATGCGAAACTCACAAATTAAGAATGGTAGTCGCAGTCTGGGAAGGTAATGCAGTCCAACGTGTCTCCGAGCTCTACACAGTCAATCTGCACTGGTCAGCGTCCGCACGAAGAGCGCCCAGACGAGCGCTGTCCATCCAGCTCTCGGTCCCAGCGCCTCCCTCGCCCGCTCGTAGGTGACAGTTGCCAGAGTCTCAATGGGGGTTGGAACTTCCAGAACCAAGTTGGAATGGCTACCCACTACAAACACATACACACACAAAATGTAAACATTGAACTGAAAAACAAAACTTGTAAGTCATGACACATATGCAAATATTTTTAATATAAAACATCTCTGGTGTTGTAAATATAATTAATGAAAAGTAAACACCAAAATATAAGTGGCAAACCAAATTTTTGATGAGCTTTAGAAAATTGCAAGCAGTCCCCCCAGCCAGTAGATTTCAGGAAATACTGAAAACAAAATTTCATTCTACATTTTAAGTATCTAGAACAAGCTAGAGAGGAACAAGATAAATATGGAAGACATCCCATGCCAGAGGGGAGTTAACTTCATCTGGGTGTAAGCATGCCACAAGAGTGCAAGGGATAAATCTCTAAACTGTAGGTACTGGATCCTGACAAAGAGCATCAAAGGAGGCTTCCATGTTCTCTTCTTCAGTGCTTCCAGGAAAGATATAACCTCTGGCAATGATGTTTGGGGATGTTACTTGAGGACAAAATGATTACTCATCAGAACTTTAATACATGGTTTTAGGTGAATGAATCCAGGGCTCTTCAAAGGATGCAAATATAGCTTGAAAATAAGAGTGGTTTGTGGTTTGGTACTACTATCTCTATCCATAATCCTACCCACACGAGTAATTGGATGAATCTTCCCTTTCAGAGTTCTATCCAGGGTGCAGATAACTTTTGGACTGATAAATGCTATTTTCACTAAACTTTATTAAAATTGGGGGTTAACAAAATTGAAATCTTAAGCCATGAATTCCCTCTTGGCATAGGCATGTATTCTGTGACTAGGAATTTGAAACTTCAAAATACATTCCAACACACAAGATAAACTGGATTAAATCAGGCAAACATGGGATCTGTGACCTCTAAGGGCATCAGAGATTCATTAAGTAAGAATCTGAGAGTCTTTCATCCTTGAAAACTGTGTACAATATTTTGTATGTCTGTGCACTTTCTGATTAAGTCCGAAGTGTCCTAGTCCTTTAGCTTCTCCAGTCCGGTATTAACCTCGTGTCTTCAATACTCCTAAAGTCTCTCTTGCTTCCTCAGACAAAACTGCTCCTCCCTGGAATGGATTATGGCCATGCTGCTCCTCCTTCACCCACTTCCTAATCTAATGGCAAAATCACTTTCTAAGTACAATTCAGATCTAGATAAGCCCATGGATTTCCCTCTGGTGGATTCACAGACCCCACACCATGAAGAGCATTTTCTTTATTGCAGTCTTATTACCAACTAATCCTCTACTGCATTTTTGTCTGGTACAACCTGGCCAGACACAAAAGGTCTCTACTTTCCAGCTGACTTGACATTCTATGGTCTTTTGACCTTCTTTCTCGGTGATTATTTCTTGCAACATACTCCCTCAGTGCCCAGTACTTGTGTCTCTTTTCTGTTCATTATTGAAGGATCAGCTCCAGAGTCTTCTGATCAAAAACAAAACAAAACAAACAAACAAAAAACTTCATACAATTTACCACAATGTATTACAATTATTCTCTCCCTTCCCTCTTCTATCTTAGTCTACTTATTCAACTGTAACAAAGTAATAGGTGATTTATAAGTTACAGAAGCAAGAAGTCTGCAATTAAGGTGTAAACGTGGTTGTTTCTGATGAAGGTTTGGGTGCTGGTTTCCCAATGAATCCTTGCATGACCTAAAAATGGTAACTATCTACAGTCTCTTTTATGAAAGTAATGTCATTCATCTTCATGGCCTAAACACCTCACAAAGTTCTGTCTCCAAATACCACAATATTGGAAGCTCCCTTGTCTACTGTCTGGGTTATTTCCCTGATCAAGTTCCAAACACTTCATGATCCCATTACAATTGTGTCTACTTGTTCTATGGCAGGTGATACTGACATTGCTGTTCATGTGTACACAGGTCAGAATGAGCCACCAGGCTGGTCCTTCTAGTCTGATTTTAAATACGAAGTATTTGTTGCAGCTCTTCCATGTGCTAAGGAATTTGTTCAATGCAGAAAATGCCGTGGTGAGCAAAAAAGTCATTCTTTCTCCTGTGTGGATTGATGAGAAAATCATGTGCTTTATCAGCTAAAGGATGAGTTCAAACAACCTAAAAAGAGAATATAGATAGCCTGGCCTGTAATTCCCATAAACTTAGTTAAGAACTAGGTATCTTAACACATGAACAGTTAGTCATATGGTGGCTAAACAGATTGCTAGCAATTCATGGAGTCAAGAATCTCACGAAATGGAATCAACCTTTCACTACCTCTGGTATGTTGCTTAAGAACACCTGGAAGGATGAAGTCTCTTAGTTCAAAGGAAACGCAATTTATTTCGCTGTGTGTTTATCTATCCATGAGCACTTTAATGGGTAGCTTTTTGAGCTAATAAGTAAATGAATGAATGCTAAATAGGGAGTGGGGTATTCTTAGCAAGGAGTTACAAGATAAAGCCTGTCCTACTCTTAAAAGCCCAAACAGATTTTTTTTTTCTATAGAGAGATTACAGTTAATTAGCTCCCAATTTGCTTCAAGTAACAGAAGGGATTTAAAAGTTTATGGTAATAATATGCAAAAGGTTGAAATGCCTTTGAAACATATGCTAAAGTTTGCCCCTGAACAGAATGTAAGATGCTATTGGTGCTACTGATGCAAAAGGGGAGGGCAGATGTGGGATAGGGAGTGCCCTGAGCTTCTGAAGTACATAGGAAGGCAGCTGCCAGTGACTCCCAAGGATACAAATTTAGATGCAGGGTTATAGTAGGCTATACTCAGGCTGCACTGTCCTAGGTAGAAATACCCCATAGCCATGGTCAAGGTAGACAGGTGAAACTGCATAAATTTTCTAACAATAGTAGCTAAGTCTTCATGGAAGCTTAATATATACTAGCCTCACTTATTGAAGAGTTATATGAATTAACATAGTAATTCTTAGGAGAACCATACAATATAGGTATAATTACCTTTATTTTGTGAATGAGAAACCAAAGATACAGAGAAGTTAAAGAACTGTCTCAAAGCCTCATGAGTAGTAACAGTCAGAATTAAAACCCAGGCAATTGCCTTCCAAACTCTACACTCCTTATAAATATACTGCAGTGTATTTATATGAAGCCAAGGCATTCCCACAGGCTCCGAGATCAGATCATGCACCTCAGCTGGGAATCAATTTCAGAGCTCCATACCATATTGAACACTCTCAGATGCTGATGACAGCCATTTCTGCTCATCAGGGTAAGGGAAAGGGCCAGAAGAACTGATACTCATGTGCTCCCCTGTGGGTTTGTGTCGCCCACCATGACTTCCACAGCCTTTGTGTCTGTGCTCAAATACATAAATACTTATGTTCTCTCCTGTTCATACTCCAAAAGTTTACTGCAAGTCAGCTGTGTTAGGAGCATTAGGACTGTTTTAGGACATTTCTTGGCACACGGAAGTACCCATGTTGCTTTTGTTGTACATGTTTTTTCTGATAAGACATTAACAAACATTTATTCGCCAAATAGATCCACAACAGACCAAAATAACTATTCTACCTAAGTCTAGCTCAGTGAAACAATGAGTTTATTATCAAAGGCTATATCACCCCAAATCCCATTTTAGACAGAGTGATGACTCATAAAAGGTAGATCCCTGAATCTCCCTGCATGGACCGAAAGTTGGCTTGCCAAACAATCTCTTTTCCTCAGTAGTTGTTATTACTGAGATAACATTGGGGAGGAGCTTTCTGAACCTTGTAAATTTCAAGAAACTCCTGAGACTTGTGAGTTATTTCTTTTGATGAGCCTTGTGAGTTTTATTCATTTCTTGAATTTTAAAGAGCCTTTCTATAGGATAATGTTTCAGTTCAGAGGACATTGCTACATAAAAGCCTTGAACACTTTTTCTGTTGTCTGATTCCAAATTCTGACATCTATTTTTTTCTTTCTAGTCTGAATTCCCCTTGGTCAAACTGATTCTCAGCAATCATAAGCATAATATGTCAATTTCTCTTTCTTTCTTTCTTTCTTTCTTTCTTTCTTTCTTTCTTTCTTTCATTCTTTTTTCTTTTCTTTTCTTGTGTTCAGTCTCACTTTGTATCCCAGGCTGGTTTTAAAATTGAATCCTCCTGGGCCAGGTTTCCAAGTGCTTGGGTGACAGATGTGTGCTACTGTACTCAGTTAATTAGCTGCTTTCCTGTCCAGTTCATTCAGATTACTGTTGGGATAAACAGGAGGAAGAAAAGGCTGCATATGCACAGTAGTGACTTATGCAACACCGGATGGAGCACTTTTGGGGACTCAAAGTCTCCACACAGCAGTATAGGCGTAGAGTGATGAACAAGAAGTACTATTAAAAAGAAAACAAGAAACCTGGAGATGTTAAAACCACTTATATCACAGCCATGTATTTACATATTGTGTCCCAAAGAAAATGGCTAAGAGTCTAAGATTATAATATAAACACTGAAAGACACACAATAAGGGGACCGTGGAGATGGTTCAGTCAGTGCAGTATTGATCCTGTAAGCTTTAGAACTTTTGTTTGATTCCCAGCATCCACGTAACAAGGTACTTGTGATGAGGCAAGCTTATTATCTCACCAATGGGGAAACAAAGACAGGTAGCTCTCTGAGGCTTACTGCCCAGCCAACCTAGACAAATCAGTGATCTTTCCAGGCAAATGAGAGACCTGTGAAAAAATGTAGGGTGAAGAGCAACTGAGCAATTGAGCAAGTGTCAACTTCTGTTCTCTCTCTCTCTCTCTCTCTCTCTCTCTCTCTCTCTCTCTCTCTCTCTCTCCCTCCCTCCCTCCCTCCCTCCCTCTCCCCCTCCCTCCTTCCTCTCTCCCTCAACAAATACGATATGGATTACTAGGAAAGGGAGACAAATGTAGGGAGATAAATCAGAATCAAACATGGGGCATTTTTATGCTGTGACAGAATGTGCTACACAGTAAATAAAAGGGAACACCATGGGTGACAGGTGAGACAACGATATAGTTGGACTTTGGAGCCATGGCTTGAAAACTGAAGATGAAAGGCAATACATGTACGTATTACCACAATGAATGGAACCATAATCTCTCAAATTCAGACATACTTAGCTGTGGCTTCTCTGCAGAGGAAGTATAACATCAAAAGGCAGAATGTTTTGTGAAAGATTTGGCCATGGGGCTAGTCGGTTTTTCAGACAAGCTGTAAGTACAGCTGATAAGGGGCAGATAACAACGGAGACCTTGGCAAGTTCAGAACAATGTCTTCCAAGCAGAGACCACTGAGAGTTGAGAATTATGGAAGCCTCAGGTTCTGGAAAAAAAATTTAATAGACTGATCAGCAGCTTTTGTGCCATATGAGGACAGATTGGTATTCTGCAGTGGACCCTGATAGCCACACAGCTGGGGGAGATACAGCAGCTGAAGCTAATAATAGAGTAGCCTGGAGCACAGACACAAAGGCTGTGGAAGTCATGGTGGGCGACACAAACCCACAGGGGAGCACATGAGTATCAGTTCTCCTGGCCCTTTCCCTTACCCTGATGAGCAGAAATGGCTGTCATCAGCATCTGAGAGTGTTCAATATGGTATGGAATTGATTCCCAGCTGAGGTGCATGATCTGATCTCGGAGCCTGTGGGAATGCCTTGGCTTCATCTTCAGATACTATTTCTAGAAAGTGAGAAGCATTATTATCAAGGTGTGTTTGTTTAGCTCTTTCTGCCCACCAGGCATTTCATACCCTTTACTTCATTTGCTCTTCACTGTAATCCCAAAGTGGCAGGAAAGCTTTCTCAAAGCATTTTCATTTTTTTGCACATAGGAAATGGAGGCTTTTAGAAAACAGGACTTGGTTACATCACATAAAACCATGATTTGAATGTCATTTGGTTTGGTTGTAGAGTGTATGATTGTATCACCTCCACTCTTACTTTGTGGTGACTGTTTTGTGTTGGGAGAGTGTTAGGGTGGCATAGTTTCTATTTTGGTATAGCATGTGCCAACATCTGGCCAGGTTTCTAATCAATCAATATTCTACTCTGCTTTTTCTGAGTCACAGTACAGAAAGGCGTGTAAGTACTTTTAACCTTAAAGATTTGTAGAAAGTGAAGCAATCGTTTTAGCAAGGTTGTTTTATCTAGATGGTATCTAAAGGAACTTAGTTTAAAACTACGAATGACTATCTCCTTATGACAATTAGACATCCATCAATCGCTAGTTATTTGGCCGATGTTGTACTGGGATTCAAGGATGAAGCAACTAGTATGATACAGAATTTAGATGTCATTCTATGAATTATAATGCTAAATTAATATGTCATTCATTCACACAAACCCTTTAGCCTTAGTACAATAAATAGACTGCTATAGTTGTAGGTTATGTTTTTCTGTTTTCCTGGAGGATGCTCAGTATTTCCCCCATCCTTCATTTATAGACAAAAAGAGATATGTAGAATGTGAGACTGAGCTCTCCCAACTGATCAGAGGTTTGTATAGACAATGACTTTCCACATATTTTCATCCCATCATAATCTAAGTGAGACCTGAGACGTTAGCTGCTCTTAACCCCCTATTCTGACCTGTGTAATGAAACTTATTATGTTGAGTACAATTGGCTTCAAAGTTTGTGAAACAGGAAAATTGAAATGGGTTGTACAAAGGAACAGAATTATAAATGAGAACACGGGGTTTAAAATAAATTTCAATAATCATCTATATCCTCTAGAGAAATAAAATGTGGTAGTCTAGATAAATAATCTTTCCACACTTCATCATGCTTTGAATAAATTTTGAATTCCTAACAAACAACTGTAAAGGAAAATAAATGAGACATTGTGACAAACTAACTAAACCTATTTATTAATTGTGAACTGTCTGTATACATTATGTTAAAAAATGTACTCTGTGTTATAAAGAAATGTCTGGAAGTAGAGTTAGTCAATTAGACAATCCCTTAAAGTGGAAGATTACACTTAGGGAGCATACACAAGGGTCTAGAATCACACAATGAGGCAGGCTGTTCATCACTGGCTCATGGTATCCCTGCCTCGACATCAATGCTCTGGCCCCTGACTTTTCTTTTGTAGAAAGAAATATAAAGTCCTTGTACCAAGTGTTTAAGGATAAAATGAATAAATTTCTGGTTTTCAGAATACCATCAGGTCTTGACAAATTAGAAAAGCATTGAGCAGACTCCTTAGAGGACAATCATTATGATGGCATCTGAGAGAAACATTTTGCCCTTCATTTGGATTCTACTCAAATGCCTACTAAAAAGTTGACTGGACTATTTGGACAGAAAGCTTTTGTCAAAACAATGCTGAGATTTCTTTCCAATCAGCAGAAAAGCAGGAGCCAGTCACCCTTCTACTGAGGCATAAATCTTCTTTTATTCATTTACTGTTTTCTCTACTGATCTAGAGGAACATAGCTGATTTATTCTTTTGTAAACCATAAAAAAATGATGACTGCATATAGCTCATGGTGAGTAGGGCTGTCCTTTTGCAGAGACACAGAGTGCCCTTAAATCCCTGGGATCTGCCCAGAACAAAAGAGTGCAAACGCCCTTTCAAATGAATTGTTCCAGCTTCCTCAATAAGGAATTGCATAATACATTTCAGCAAGAATGTAAACTCCGTCCTCCTTCAAATCAGGTGAAGCACGGAGAAGGTTAGCAGGGAATAATGAACTAATCCACACTCAGGGCTCAGAATTTAACCCTCACAAACATTCCACGAAGTGCTTTGAAACCAATTGAGAGAAATTCTGGAACATGTCGTAATCACATGAATAATAAGTAATACGGCTAAGATTTGAACTCAGGTCTTCTGATCTCTTATGATTTTACCACATTGTGAGACAATTTTGAAAATAGGAGAGATTTTTCTACTGCCTTCTTGAAAGTTTATGAGAAAATTTACCAGTTCTCTAAGAGCAAAACTTGAAGCTACTCCTGCTAGTTGAGCAAAGTTTTGCACAAGAGAATAGAACAGTATATTTTTGCTCTGTGGGATTAAAAGTCCATTACATACTCTACTCTGCCATTGTAACACTAGAGCAGCCATGATCAATGACAAGGGCAAAATCAGGCATGGTTGTGTTCTAATAAGACTTCGTTATGAAAGTAGACAATTCTTCTATAGACAGACAATCACATTGAATTTCTAGGAAAGAAGTTGAAGGTGTTTCCTGTATATTGAGGCCTGCCAAGCAGCCAATGAAGATAACACACTGATTTTTTTTTAAGTGGTATTGGCAAATCACTCTTAGGTAAGTCTTAGATCAACAAGTCTAGCTTTGTCTTCTGAATTTTAGCCTAAAATGCAAGTTACAATTTTTGAACATCTTGGAGGGAGCATAAGAATAAGAGAGGAAGAAGGTCAAATAATTGTAGATTGCCATTTATCTGAGAGAAATTCTAGTATTCAAGGATTGGCAAAGAAGGGCTCTTTTATGTCCATTATCTGTTCACAATGGTGTTGTTGTTGTTTACAGGTCCTAGGAGGTGGCAAATGTTTTATAGGTCTAACTTTTTGATAGTCTCATATGTGTATAAAATGGATTGTGAGTATATTCACACACACATGTAGCCTGAGTTTTTCCTGCCTTGCCCACAGTCTGGACAAATCTCTGTCACCCGCCAGTCCCACAGCTGCTCAGACCCAACCAAGTAAACACAGAGACTTATATAGCTTACAAACTGTATGGCTGTGGCAGGCTTCTTGCTAACTGTGCTTATAGCTTAAATTAGTCCATTTCCATAAATCTATACCTTGCCATGTGGCTGGTGGCATACAGGCGTCTTCACATGCTTCTGGTCATGGCGGCGCTGCAGCGTCTCCTTCTGCTTTCTGTCCTTTTATTTCTCTCTCTGTTAGTCCGCCTATCTTCTGCCTAGCACGCCGATCAGGTTTTATTTATTGACCAATCAGAACAACTTGACATACAGACCATCCCCACACAGCCAAGTGCAGACCATCTCAAACACCTGCACTCAGGCCATGGTCCTAATCATCCTCTATACGACCTGCTGGGTAACGCCACAAAGAACCCAAGAAGGGCTCCCACAGGACATACAAATCATCCCACAGCACACACACACACACACAATCACTCTCTGGGATTCTCGTTCTTTTCCTTTGTAATCAGTTCTTTCAATCTAGTCCCCAGGGCTATACCACTAGAGAAACTATCACTCAGTCATCCAGATGTTGATGTCCTCTCGTTCTGCCTTAAAGTTTTTGGGAATTATATGGGGATATAAACTGTTTATCTATGCATGAGTCTTGGGATCAACTCTAGCAATGCAAAGTATGAACAAGACCCCAAACTAAGCCCTTGGATTCTTAAATCAGCCAATGTCACTGCATTTGGTCTTCCTTCCTCCTATTTGTGTGATCTTTGGGCCATGTGATTAGAATCAGCTGACAGTTTCATGAAGGCATGAAAACAGGCCCTCTGATCTTTTCACTAAATGTAATCTATGCTTGCACTTCTATGATCCTGTGTTTATTCCTATCCATTTGGCCTCTGAACACTTCCAGTATACCCATATTACTTCCCAGATGATCTTGGAAAAAGATCCTTGAGAAAAATCCCTTCTAGGTGCTAAAAAAAGGAAACACAGTTTTGTGATAGACAGGTTTGTCACTTGTCAAAAGATCAACTCCATTAATAGCTGAAACTACACTATTTAAATATAAAGGTCCCGATGCACCACCAGATTATTAAAATAATTTGAATGCAGATGCCAATACTTGATCTGTAATGAGAACATTATACCTATGTTTCATGCTCTTAGGTCAGCATGGCCAGAGGAAATTTTCCCATAATTATTTCCTCTTTATATGATAGAAAGTCTTGTCCTGACCTTGACCATCTTTGAAAAGATGCAGATCTCTATCCAGCTGACTCCAAGAGGGAAGATCAGAAGGATGCCCTTCAGCAAGGTCAAGGACAATAGTCACTCAACTGACCAGAGCTAAGATCTATTACCTAATTAGCACTTCTCCCCAAGAAAAAATGAGCCATTTTTTTCCTTTGGCAGAATGCTTCATCACATTTACTTGCCTATCTCTGCCATGAGAAATATTACCCAAACCTGCCTGGAATGGGAAGAAAAAGATATTTCTTTGACAGAGATTTGTAACAATGTCTTATGCATCTCCCAATTTTTCTGAGGTTGACTATGTTGAATCCAGCTAAGAAAGAAAGAAAGAAAGAAAGAAAGAAAGAAAGAAAGAAAGAAAGAAAAAGAAAGAAAGAAAGAAGAAAGAAAGAAAGAAAGAAAGAAAGAAAGAAAGAAAGAAAGAAAGAAATGAAATAGGGAAGAAGGCAGGAAGAGAGGAAGGGAGAGGAGGGAGGGAAGGAGGGAAGGAAGGAAGAAGGGAGTAAGAAAAGAAGAAAGGGAAGAGAAGGAAGGAATGGATAGATAAATAAATAAATAAATAAATAAATAAATCCCTGCTAAGGATTTCACTCTCTGGAATAGAGATATTGTCTTTAATTAGACTTTCTCAAGGACTCTAGATTAGATCTATGCTCTATATGAGCTCTTCTTGATGTGGACCCATTATATCATGCCAGATAATATTTTAGAGAAATTTAATCTTAGGAAAATGTGAGGGGTAAAAAACAGCAAAGCTTAGAGTTTTCAATCTCACATTCAAGTACTAACCAGGTAAAACCCTGCTTGAGACAAAATCTGACACTTTCAGGGTGGCCATAAAATGTATGCATATATATATATAAATGTATATACAAAAATAGTCTAGCTGGGTGGTGGTGGCAGCGCATGCTTTTAATCCCAGCATTCAGGAGGCAGAGGTAGGTGGATCTCTGTGAGTTCGAGGCTGGCCTGGACTACAGTGAGTTCCAGGAAAGGCGCAAAGCTACACAGAGAAAACCCGTCTCGAAAAACCAAACCAAACCAAACCAAAAACTAAATATATTTATACTATAATGGGAAGAGAATACCCCCAACTCAACAGTATGTAGTACCAAATAAAACCCCTAGTACCAGGATTGGTCTGCCTGCATTAGAATTGTTGGCCAATAGGTACCTATAGTCCTCCTAAATGTTACAGGATATGGCTATGGCCTTTGGTCACCCTAAGCACATGATGGTAAAACCCTATTGCTGAAGATACTACATACTTGAGTCATAGAACATGGAGAAATCTTGCTGATATTCAAGTGAAAATTTCACCCCAGTGGTAGTTTTCATATTGTAGCAGGGAATATGTTAGTAATCATCAATTTTATCCATTCAAGAACTCTGAGAATTACAATAATAATCTGTCTGGCAAACTAAGACACAGGTACAATAATAGCAAAAATATTTGGGCAATAACCAACCATTTTTTAAATTTTATTTAAGACTCATGTCATAAAATGGAATCCATATTTGACATTGTCAACAAGGCCAAGAACTTTGGATATATTTCATAGGCCTTAGGGGAAAGCTACTACTATTATTCTACTTCATAGGCATAATAATAAAATGACTCCTAATGACTTATCACTACACAGATTAGTGCCTCTCTCAACCCTTATCAGAGAAGTTTCTCCTTGAAAACTATGTCAATGAACACAGACCAATTGCTTGTCAAATTTTAGAGAATAAAGACTGTATAGTGCTTTTGCTCTACAAAGGATGCCTATATTGCACCCTTCCCCTCAAGGCTGATAGATCTATGTGGAAATGGAGGCAGAAAGACTGTAAAAGCCAGAGACCAGGGATGTCTACAAGGGAGCAGTGTTTTGTGAAGATAGCAGGAAAGTTCTAGAAAATGAACTCACAGTGGGTGTGATAGCATTCACGAGACCTTCACAAATTCAAGCCAGAAAACATACCAACATGACAAGGGGAGCTAGGCATGACACTCTATGCATGTTTTCAGAGCTATTGGCTGATTGCTTCTATAAGAGGGAAAGGCAGTTGTCTTTAATGTGTGGTACTTTATAGTGGTATTTGCTTTGCCCATGACCTTGGGCTATAGGGCCCTAAGGAAGTGGTGCTTCTTGCCTTTGTATGTGATCTCTTAAAAGTATGGTGATATTTTATTTGTACTAAAATGTGATTTGTATGTTAATAAATAAAGTTGCCTGGGGATCAGAGCTAATAGCAAGCCTTAGCAGAAGCTGGGCAGTGGTGGTGCACGCCTTTAATCCCAGCTCTTGGGAGGCAGAGCTAAGCAGATCTCTGTGTGTTCAAGGATACAGCCAGCATGGAGACACATGCCTTTAATCTCAATACCAACCATAGAAGACCTGGAGGTCTGTACAGACAGGCAGTGACTAGGAAGTCATGTGGTTGAGTTTACAACCAATGAGAGGCAGAACAGAAACACTATAAAAAGACAGACACACACAGGAAGTAGGTCTCTTTCGGAGAGGTAGGGCAACAGCTACAGGGAAGGGTAAGGTTTTTAGCACTTAGCTATTGCTCTGACCTCTTGGCTTCCATCTCTGTATTGACTCTGTGTTTCTTATTTAATAAGACTGTTGATTACATCTACATAAAAGGAAAGGGAGAAGGGATACAAGCCCCATCTCCCTGCTGCTGGCTAGGCTTCCTGGTGCAATTGAACTGCCAGGTGGATTTGCTCAGGGTCAGATCAGAGGACGACTTTAGCTGTCTACTCCCTTCTGTATTTGTGAGTGTATTTCCTCAATTTACCCTAATAAATTTCCATAATACTCCTTAACCAGACTCCCATGGATTTATCACATTAACATGCAGTATATCAAGCACACTTCAAGGATGGCTCCACTCGAAGAGAAATCAGTCAACACAAACTGGACTTGGTGAGTTTAGGAACAAGAGAGAGAGAGTAGGTATAAGGGAAAACTTGACGAAGTTGAGTGAGTAGGGATCTGAGAGGAGTTGGGCAAGCAATCTGAATATACACACAGAGAGGGTGAAGAAAAGAAAAGCAAATATAAAAAGGTTATTCTCTCTCTAAATTTGTGTTGGGTTTAGAATTCATATTTTGCCCTATTAGAATCATGATGCATTTTTGCTTGCACTGTGAAATTTTTGCATCAAAGATTTAGGAAACGTAAAATAATATTTTATAACTAATTCTTTCTAAGTAAGGACAACACAGATGAGTTCTAAAGAGCTCGTCTGTTTGTGGCAACACTAGCTTCAATGTAAAGAACAAGAGAATTTTCAACATGTGTTTCCTGGGTGCTACATATTATATCAAGAAGCAAAAACTGAAGGTTCCTAGAAGGAAAAAGCAAAAACAAACCCCAGAGTACCATGCAATTGGTCATTCACATCCCAAAGTACTGCGTGTTTGTTCAGTTGCAGTCTTAAGTACCTCTTTGTCCAGAGCTCTTTTGGAAAAGTCCCTTCCCTCCTGAGATTCTATGAAGTTTAACTTGTTTCATTTTTTCTGTATTTGTTAGTTTTGTCTTTCAAGAAGAGCTCTGTATATCCTTAGGACACACATCGAGAAGAGCTGTGTGTTGCATGCTATTTCTCTAGGAGTTGATTAGCTGATGTTTGATGTATCATATGACCAACTAAAGAGCACCCCCATTGGCCTCTTGTAATAATGGTCCTATGATTGTTGATGAGAAGGGGTGTAGGGCTGCACCTAGAAGGGTTATGATTATGCTTGCTATGTGGAAAGAAAACTGGCGTGTGCAGACTCTGGAACAAAATTTCTCCTAGAAACAGTCTTTGAGATGCTATATTGGCAGCACAGGATGATAGGAGTATCAAATCAATAGGATCTTCCATTAACTGGTAATGTAAGCAAGTACTTGTACTCTTTCATATTGGATTCTATGAAAGCCAGGCTTACTAAAAGTATGGCTCTCATACCTATGAATCCCTCTTATACCTGAATTACTAGCATGTCATGATAAGTTTAAAAAAGAGGAAAAAATGGAAGGAAGTAATAAACTTAGGGATTATTTTTCTTGCTTCTGCATTCAATGTTCCATTTTTACTCTTATGTAATGAATATTTATTCACAAAGCAGGAGGATCTCTGCTCAGTGTCCATCTGCTTCAGCACAGTATTTCTCACCTAATGCTCTAATCTCCTGACAGTGATGTCACAGCCCTTTCTAGCGAGGATTGGCTATAATTAGGGCTCCAGGTAAAACTTCAACAGCAGGAACAGATGGGCCTATAAGAAGCCAATTGTCTATACACATGCAAATTTCATCAGCACTTCAGGCCTGAAGAAAATTGTAAGAAATAGTCTCGGGCCCATATCAAGCATCTGTATGATGTGGAGGGGTTTGTTGGAGTCAGATGCCCTTCCAGAGGCCACAAGGGAACACAACTAGGCCATTGAAATTCAAAGCTACTGGCTTTTGATATGTGTGTTGGGGGTGGGTGTTGGAGTGGGTGGCACTCTGACTAGGCATAAAGAAGTGGGTGTTCACTTGTTTGCCTCCAGGGGAGGAGCTGCAGCCTAAGCGGTGTCAGTCTCGATTAGCTCCTTCAAAGAACGTTTGTGTGTGACATAAAATAAAAATGATACAGTCGTGTGAAGTGAAAAGCGGTAATTGCAGATTCTTCTCAATGAGTGTTTTATATCATTGTGACCCTGTATTATTGAATTCAGTGAATTACCAGTTAAGTGTAAGGAAAAAGTGTAGCCCTTTATTTATCAGTTTATGTGATTTAGAAGGATCGCAGGATTTGTTCAGTACTTGCAGAAATAAAAAATAAGAAATACAGGTAAAGTTGCCCTGTGGTCTTTCTGCAGAGGAGGCAGAGCCCATCCAAACTGCCTTCCTCCCCTACTTCAAAGTGTAAGCAAATTGTCATTACATTTTTCTTTCTCACACAGGGTGAGCAGACTTGATCAGTGTGCAGTGACTCAAAGTCATCCCTCCTCCTTATGGCAGTTAATATATCCCATTGTCTTATTCTTGTCTGTAGTAGTCAAACTAGACTTCACTTTACTATCCTACACAGAATTTCCTAAATAACTTTCCTAAGATACTTTTGGTCCTGACTTTCTCAACTCAGTTCAGATATGTCGAGTCCCTGGAGGAAAATCCAAGTGGCAATGAAGTCTGCTTTCAAAAAGATTTACACATATTGATTGAATATGAATATGAAAATATTCAGCTTAGCAATTTCACTCCTAGTCAGATGTATGTTTCACAAAGATGTGCATATTATTTGGTCAAAAGACACATACCAGTCTGTGATGGTACTACTAATAATTCTGCACTTAAACATTAAAAAAAAATGGTGGTTTATTTATACAGCGAACAATATGTAGACTGGGAGTGCACAATCTATAACTCTGAAGGAAAACAATGATAATGGTAAGGGGTATTCATGTAAAGAATGAAAGTAATGGCTATGTAAAGAATAAGAGATGGCTCAGTGGTTAGGAGTATTAGTTGCTCTTGTAGTGGAACATGGTTTGATTCCTAGCACCCATACATGATAGTTTACAACTATTCATAACTACAGTTCCAAGGAGACCCAATGCCCTCTTCTGACCTCCCAAGTACCAAGCATACTTTCATACTTGCTGGTATTCATATGTAAAATAAACTGAATGTGTCTATTTTTTTTAAATTTAAAGAATAAAAGCAAATGAAGCTAACTTCTACTTGAGTGGTTCTTCCTACAGGATATAGAAAAGAAGAGGTACAGGAGAGCTGAAGGATCGTACAACATTCTGCTCTATAATGTGGTTGTGAGCTCCATAGTTTTTTGTTTCATTTTGTTTTGTTTTGTTTTGTTTTTGCTGTGTAAGAATTCATTGAGTAATATGCTTATGGAATGTGCAAAATGTTATCTTAAAAATAATTAAAATTCAAAATATAAGGGAAAATGCCCCAGAATTCAATTTACTCCTCAATCATTTACTAATTCTTTGAGATGGGATTTCCCATTTATTTATTTATTTGGTAGGTATTTCTTTTTCCTTGGACAACTCCTAACGTGTTATTTATTGTTCTTGTTCTTTGGTGCTCCTTTTATTTTACTTTTACCCTCTGTGATATATTTTACTTTTAATTCTTGAGTTCATATTGAATTTTGAGTCCTCTTTTTTATTCTATGGCTTATTATTTTTATACTTTTTCATATAATTTTAGCTAATTTTGCAAGAATTTTTCAATCATTTTGACTAATCCTTCCTTCATTAGGCACATTATAATATTCTTTATATATAGGATGTCATTCTACTTATTTTTTTTAAATCTCTCTCTCTTGTTTTCATAGTAACTTTGCATAGAATTTGACCTTCCAACTTACCAATGATTAATTTTAGTTTTTATGAGATTTTTGAATTGCATTTAAACAGACAGCTTTTCTCCATGGATGAGCTTCTCTTTGTTTAATATAAAAGTTAAAACTACAGTACTGAGATTTGCTGATTAACCTATGCTCTCTAAATGTACTTTCATTTAGACATTCTCATTCCTTCCTAAGCATTGCCCAACTCTCTTGGTCTGGATTCCTGTTACTACAGTTTTTCCTAGGGGTGGCATAAGTCATTGTTTTGTACAGAGGGTCAAGACTGCTTCAACTCCCCCTCTTCCTTTCATGTCCCTCCTTATAATCCCATAGTCCCCACCATCAAAGTTTTTCAGTTTCTTTACTATATCGCTGATTGAAGTGCCCTCCTGTTTTGAAGTTCTTCTGCTAATAATCCCAACACACTAAACAGTTTTTTTCTGTTTTCTCCTCCACAGATGGCAGTAAGCTGCAGGACTATTCTATCAAGGCTTTCTCCTCCTAGTAAATTCATAGGAAAACTCCCCCCCAGCTGTCTTGAAATCACTGTAAGAAGGTTTGAAACTTCGTCTCTATGCTCTGTTTTTCTCTTAAGATTCAGAAGTTCAACGACCATGCATAGTATAACCATCATCATTGCAGAATATATCCATTTATTGATTTTTCATTAGGTATAATATGTTATTTACCAGATACTCTTATGTAATGCCAACAATGTAAAAGTGGTAAATGGCCTTGAGATAACAGTTTAAAAGAAATGGACAAATATTTAGATTTATTTTATTCATGTATCTGTGTAAGTGTGTGTGTGTGTGTGTGTGTGTGTGTGTGTATGTGTGTGTGTGTGTGTGTGAATGTGGTGCCCATCAAAACCAGAAGAGGGTGTTAAATCCCTTTTGGGAGTTACAGGAACTTTTTATACACTTGGTGTGAGTGTGGGGAACCAAACTTACAACTTCTGAGAGAGCAGCATGAGTGTTTTTGATGCTGAGCCATCTCTCCAGCTTGAATTAATGGATTATTATTAAAGATCATCTATAAGATATAATAATAAAATTGTAGGATCTTAAGAAGAAAATAAAGCAAGTAGGTAGTATTACTAAAAATTATAATTCAAAGTAATTGAATGGAAGAAATAATATTTAAAACATTGAATGAGCACATATTTTCCCCCAGAGCTACCAACTATCATCAAGATGTATCCTAATGAAAATTCCTGGACATTTAGGAAGAAAACAGTTTTGGTCATTTAGGTAAAAACTCTGACTTACAAGGAAGAGAAAGTTGGGTTATCACCAGGTATTCTGACAATGATGTCAAAAGAATATTGAGTGATAGTCTGGATACACAAAGAAAAAAGGCAAGAGACAGATTTCTAAAACAAATATAACTTTTCTTCTAGAATAACACACACACTATTACCAGCATGCATAGAGTCATAAAACACTGCCTTATGCTCCCAAAAATCTTCAGAGGCAGTCAAAAGTACTGGAACTGTATAAAAGTAAGGATGTATGGTGAGTATTACATTTATAGCTATTTATAGAATTAAAACTGAGAATTAAAAGAGATAATACAGTGGTCATGTGATTTGATAATGTAAACATAGTACTAGCTTCAGAAAATAATAAGCTTAACAAAGAGTAAGATGTGCAAAACAGGGATAAGGACAAGCAAGAAGTAAGTATTTTCAGTAACAATAATTAGTGATAGTACCATCAGCATGCATATTCTGAGACTGTAGCATGGGTAAAGTGGAATACAGCAAATGATTAATCATGACATCCTAAGTCTATTTATTGTATACTCTGTTGCTGAGGAACAGCATTCATGGTAAGAGAAAAAAACACTGTTGCAGAATTGTGGAAGGTCCAAGAAATTATTCCATTGCACTAACAACAGGTGCAGCCAGTTACATGAAGTCTCGGAGAGCTCCTAACGTTTAGGCCAGAGGAAGGAATGAATTAGCCGTGACCTACAACAAGCAGCATGACCTTTGTGTTTGTGTCACTTGTCCTGTTCTGCAAGACCCAGGAGGTGGCCCAGGAACTTAGTTTAGGTCCCCGCATACAGGAAGTGCTCATCAGAGCCAGGTAACCTGGATTTTAGCAATGCTGAATGTTTTACATTAGGCTGCAAACTAAACTGCTTGTTATCAGTTCATTCCCATGTCATCTTGACTAGGTTTTATAGTACCAAACAATATCACCAAACACTAATCTAAATTATGATAAAGCTATGTTGTAGACATGGTTGAGATACATAATCATTTGATCTTTAATAAATGAGATTATACTTGCTAACACGCATGAAACTAATTAGTTGAAGACCTTAAAAGCAGAAATTAGAGAAGATATTCTGCTTTATGCTTATAGAACCGACTCCATCCTGATGTCCCTAGCTTGCTGCTAACCTGCCCTCTGAATTTCATGCTCACTAGGCCCATACTCACTCAGCAAATTATTTCAGTAAAGTCTTTTTAGGAATATCCTTTTACTTTTAGTTGATGCACTGTTCTTTCTTATGGCAGGGAAAAGATGTTTGTACTATACTGGCCATAAACAAATCTATACTTGGTTCCAAAGTAGTTGTCCTTATCATTCAGGTTTTGTAACTATACAAGTTGCCTTCATAAATTTGGATATACATGCAGCCAGTGCCTCCAATCCCAAAAGTTTCCAAAGGGAGTTATTTCTAAGAGTGGCACTGAGGTTAAGGGAAAGATTTGTAGCAAAGAACTGGAAATCAATGTCTCAGTCTGAACTCATTCTTTATCATAGTTGCAGATTTCCCTGGTTCTGTTGATGAAAGTTTAGAAAAAAGGGACCAAAGAAATGTGTACCGTAAGTCCAGGCTTTCACTTTATTATCCATTTCCCAAGAGGGTTTATAAAGGAATGATTCGTGTTTGGGGTCTGAAATGTCTTGGCAACAGAGTACAGATTTGTAGACTACTATGGTAGCATCCATGTTAACTAGGAACCAGTATGAAGAGATTTCTACATGGATGATTTGAACTTAATAAGCATAAGAATCAAAATAAACTCAGACTCGAGGTAACTGGCCACCTTCCAAAGATGTTAGAGAGCCAATTAATTATCTTGAAAAGTGAGTAAATAAAAGGAAAGACATGCTGTTATCCTGACTTCCTTACATGAGCTGGTGGTGGATAATTGGAGAGACAAGTAATTAGCCATAGCTCAAATAACTGACCAGAGACAGGAGACAGAATCCAGCACAGTTTTCTACTGGGCAATCTGTGCTTCTGTGTTACAGGAAAATTTCTGTTACGATATTGACAGTCTTACTTTCTCTTTATTGTCTGATGTGAAAGATCTAAGGTAAAGGCTTGTAAGTCTGGGAAGACTAAGTTTCGGTGTGTTTACAAAAGTCCCTTAAGCCAACATGGCTTCATAACTAAGGTGTGTTTCTCACTCCTGTTCTCAGAATTTTCCCTTGGATCTGTCTTTTATAGACTAATGGAGCAGTGCCCACATTAAACATCCTTAGTTGTTTGTGTGAGGGTGGGAGTGAGGGGATAGCTATAAAAGTCTTACACACACACACACACACACACACACACACACACACACACACACACACACACTAGATAACTAGGCTTTATTAGCATGGAGATAAATACTTATCACTTAAGTTTGTGATTTATTTACAAGAAAACTAGTGACATTACCCTAACCAATCACACATAACCCAAAAGATGCAATTCTGTTATAAGCTTAAAAGATATAAAATTAAACAGCTTTTTTAATCACATTAATAATTCCTGAAATACTTAATTTATCATTTCTTTACCTACCACACTTCTATGTCCAAAACCAGGAAACATTAGTTATCCATATAGGATATATATATATATATAATATATATATATATATATATATATATATATATATAGAGAGAGAGAGAGAGAGAGAGAGAGAGTAAGGCAAATTATGATGGCTTCTGAGCAAATCCATACATTCTAAATTAATATTATCAACTATTTTGAAACCAGAAGAGAACCTCAAACATCTAGGAATTCATCAACTATTAAGAAAATGTAGACTGGGAAGGAATAAGTACTGTGCAGTGGACATTATCTCTATTACCTTTCTTGGAGGAAATCACACACATATGTTCTCAGTCCTTTGTTGATATTATCTGGGCAAGAGATAATAAATTGCCTAGTAGAACTTGGGAATCCTTTGTGATAATCTTAAACACACAACAAAAAGGAAAAAAAAACATAGTATGAACAAACTTCCCTTTTAAAAATAATATCTCACCTCAAAGGGAGTGCCTTTAATGGGTTAAACTTTCTTCCTGTGTAGAACATTGGTCCACAAATACCTGTTTCAGATTCCTGCAAAGAGGCACATTTGCCCCTATAGGCATAGCTCATTTTGCTTTACTGTGTCCATGGCTTTGTGATAATACAACTTCCACATATGGATGAAGTGACTGTCTTCTTTCATGACTTCACAACTCTGATTCCTCACTGTCCACTCCCAACCATTTAGCTGTGATGAATTCCTCTCCTTCATACTTCCTTTTAATTCACTTTCAGTAAAATTACAATTTTCTGATCATGATAAGTAGAATTGAGGACTAAAATATTTTGCAGGCAAGACTGGAGCTCTACAATGTGGTGATATCATGTCCCACAATATATCGTGCACCCTAATTAACTTATCTGGGATCAGAGAACAAAATAGTCACTAGATAGACATAGAGACCAGAAAATGGTGGCACACACACATTTAATCCTAGCATTCTGGAGGCAGAGACCCATCCGGATCTCTGTGAGTTCAAAGCCACACTGGAAACAGTCAGGCATAGTGAGACATGCCTTTAATCCCAGGAAGTGATGGCAGGAAGCAGAAAGGTATATAAGGTGTGAGGACCCGGAACTAGAGTCTTTTTTAAGCTTTTAGCCTTTTAGCGGTACCTGAGATCAATTTGGATTTGAAGACCCAGAAGCTTTCAGTCTGAGGAAACAAGATCAGCTGAGAAGTTGGTGAGGTGAGTTAACTGTTGCTTGTTCTGCTTCTCTGATCTTTCAGAATTTACCCCAATACCTTGCTCCTGAGTTTTTATTAAAAAGATCTTTTAAGATTCGCATTACCCTACAAAGTTTTATGTGAGTGAATTTGGAAAGGGAATTTAAAAGTAAAGCTTTTTTTTCTGCTTGTTTTCCTAAAATGTGAAACCACCAGCAAAGCCCTAATTATATAATAATGATGTGTATGTTACTCTTTTTAGGAGTATTTCCTCCTGAGTAGGTGTCCTGCTCCATTCCTAGAGCTATGAAACAATGTGATATTTTGGATATTGACTGTCTCTGCATGCTAGGGATGATAATGAAAGGATAAAAATGAAAGACAAAGTAGATACCTTTCAGTGGGTCCTGCCAAGGTACACCACTAAGCAAATTTGACACCTGCAACAGAGCAAATGCAAGAGGTTTGTTGAAAGAGGAGGAGGAAGAAAGTGAAACAGTGAAAAGTCATGTTGGAGTGGGGACATGAGAGAGGCAGGCAGACAGACACAGAAGAAGAGGAAAAAGAGAGGCAGGAGAGGAAAGAAGAGGCAAAGAGAGAGAGAGAAGGCAAAGAGAGTGAGTTGACCCTGGCAGGCACTTTTAAGGAGTACCCATGTCATATAGCTGATGGTGGGAAGTCACCTGGTGACAAGTGATGACATAACTGCTTTGGTGGCCGAGGCAGGCTGCTGCCGGACTAAACTTACAGATATTATGGTGTTGTATGAGGAATATGTGATGTTTTCTTCACTTTCTTTCCTAGCTTATGTGGTGATATTTTGTTTGTACTCTAACAAATAAAGCTTGCCTGGAGATCAGAGTGCAGAGCTAGCCACGAGAGGCCAGGCAGTGGAGGCACACGCCTTTAATCCCAGCACTTGAGAGGAGGAAACGGGAAATGATATGGCTGGGTGGAGAGAGGAAGTGATAAGGCCGAATGGAGATAGGAGTTCAACCCTTTCAGTCTGAAGATTCCTAGAGGTAATAAGTCTTTCTAGTGGCTGGCTTTTCTTCTTCTCTGATCTTTCAGCTTTCACCCTGATATCTGACTCAGGTTTTTTATTATTAAGACCAATTAGAATTCATGCTACCACTGGCGCCCAACATTGGGCATGAATTCATGAAGAAGCTGCTTGCCTGTAGCTTGCCTGTAGTTTTTTCCCTTTTTTTATCATTAAGAAATTTTCTATTCATTGTACATGCCATCCACAGATCATACCTCCTCCTTTTCCCACTCCCCCAATCTCCCCCCCCCAGCCCTACCCCCATTCCCACCTCCTCCAATTCAAGGTCTCCCATGGGGAGTCAGCAGAGCCTGGTATATTTAGATGAGGTAGGTCCAAAGCCCTACCCCCTGTATCAAGGCTGCACAAGGTGTCACACCTTAGGCACTAGGCTCCAAAAAGCCCACTCATACATGAGGGACAGATCCAGATCCCCTCCACAAGGATGACCCTACCTTTGACTACTAGCAATAGTCAAGAAGGTCCCTGAACTCATCTACTCCAGTAACCAGACAGATTAGTGAATACTCTGTCATCATAAAGCCTTCATCTAGATACTGATAGAAGCAGATGCAGAGATCCATGGCTGGGCACCAGGCCAAGCTCCAGAAGTCTAATCGATGAGAGAGAGGAGGGATACTATAAGCAAAAGACATTGAGGTCACGATGGGAAAACATACAGAGACAGCCAGCAAAACTAGTGGAAAGCCATGAAGTGTGGACCAATAGCTGTGGAGCTCTAACGGGACTGGACTAGCTCTTTGGATACTCCAGACATTTGTTTAGCCTGTAGCTTTACAGCCACCAGCACAGGCCGGAGCTGAACGTGGCTAGAATCACTACCCTACCAGCTAAGATTTTCCTTTCTTTTCTTCAAGCCTCTGAGCAAGTTGGGATTTTTCTGTTATAGCCTCTCTGCAGCAAACTCTGTGCACAGGCATATGGGCTCCAAATGCCACAAGAATTAGCCACTTTTATGCATTCTCCAGTGCAGATGGCTGGCTCTTTGGCTTCTTCTCTCCCAGTGGGTGGTGGGCTTTCCCTGAACCCTCTCCCCAGGATGATGCCAAAATAGGTAGCTGTTTTGAAAACCTGCTCTGGCTTATACTGTTCTATGCAGAAACAGTCAGACTCACATCTGAATCATCATAATTAGTAGATTTGGTGAGATAAATGGAAATTCTTAAAAGGGGGAATTAGTTTAAAAAAGAGATAGAGTTTTTTCCCCATATTAAAAAATGGGAAATACTATTAGGTCTCTGTATGATTATACGTTGCATAGTTTGAAAATGGTACAATTAGATGAGAGGATAATTAAGTTAGATGATATTTATGTAATATCAATTATAAACATTATCTGTTTGATAATTTTTGTTTTATCATTTAAAAAGTTGGTTGATATGAGTGCCAAGATAAAAGTTTTAGAAAAAAACTTATTAAAACAGACCCTAGGGATATTCATACTCAGACAGAAGAATTCAAAGGAAAACTAATCTCAGCATTGCATTATAAGGTTAGAGAGGAACAACCTGAGATTTTCAAACAACCAACTTTAATTTAACTAGTAACCTTATAGGAATTGCCAAATGATACATAGCCTCAAAGCTATGTAAGAGCTGAATGGTCTCCTATGGAAATGTTGGATTTAAGGAGATTCAAGGAAGTGATAGTCTCATATGGCATGCATTTACCTTTTGTGAAGCAGATGTTAAATTCGTGGTCAACTTATAATAGAATTAACTCTCAAGACTGGGGAGATTCAGTTATAGCAGGCTTGGAGGCTGGTATCAATTACAGTGGAGAACCTGGTGGAAAGATGAGGCTAAGACCATTGAACAACAAAGTAGAGCTAGAGGTATGGGAATCTCTCAAGACTAACTTCTTGGAGAGGGAGATTATGGTATTGTAGAAACACAATCTCTATATGATAATTACACCATGACTTTATGCCACACAGCAGCCCTGAGTGCTTGGGATAGAATTGAAGAAGTAGGAAAGAACATTGAGTCATTTACTAAAGTTATACAGGGCCCAGAAGAAACCTTCACTGATTTCTTACAAAGATTGACTTCAGCGGTAAATAAAATAATACCAAAATCAGAAGCTAGACAAATAATAATTGAATCTGTTGCTTTTGAAAATGCAAATGAACAATGCAAAAGGGTGGTCAGGCCATTAAAGGCAAGATCAGCACCCTTCGAGGAATGCATCTGAGATACAATCAATATTGAATCTCATAACCATGATGATGCTTGGATAGGAGAGGTAATTTCCAGAGGTTTGAAGAAAAATTGAAATTCCAAGTGTTTCAATTGTGGTAAACAAGGTCACCTAAAAGGGGATTGTAAACAGTGTCTTCCTAGAAACAATGTTTTTTCTAAGCATAATCCAAACAGAAATCCCCTCCCTTCTGGAGTATGCAAAAGGTGTGGCAAAGACAGACATTGAACCAATGAATGTAGATCAACAAGGGACAGTCAGGGTAATTCTTTGCCATTGGGAAACACCTTGAGGGGCCTCTTGCAGGCCCCTGTGTCAAATTCAGTTCAGTCATTTCCTGTCATCGTGGAGGAAACTACATCCCAGAGCAATTAAAGAACTTAATGCCTGTTGTAAAAAACCATACTGCTCTGGATGATAGAACAGGTATAGAAGAGAGAACAAAGATTTCAGGATATACCATAAATCAAAGCTGATAAAGATTAGATTTGAACAAGAGAGACCTCTTAGAAGAGGTGATAGTTCATCAAACAGCGTGACCATTCAATCTAAACTAACCTATAAAACTAATAAGTGCTTTTCATTTGATTGGATATAATTTGTCATAATGGAACCAACCCAAAGTTAGGGTTGGGGAAGGGTTTTGTTTTTGTCTTATCAGGAGAATAAAGGCATCCAGCTAAGGAATCAAAAGACCACTGGACAAATGAGACATGCGAAGAAACAAACATCTCCAATAGGATAAAATTTTATAAATCTTCCTAAATGTTGGTTTCTGCTGTTCTCTACAAACATATAATGCAAATGGTCTTTTTGTAGTCCCAGTCCAATTAAAAATTAAAGCTGACTTTGGAGTTGGAGTATTGCTCTCTCCTTCTCTAAACCCAAGCATGCTTGTTAAAGTAAAATCCAGATTCTCTCTCTCATGTCAGAAGAGCCACCTGATATGGGATAGAAGAAAAACAAAAAATTAGGGACTATTTTATTGCCACTAATCTCATAATCTTTTTTCTTTCATTTTGACTCTTTAAAACTTTTCTTAAGGTACAAACATTATCTCAAAATTCATAATATTAATATATATTTTAAACTTTTTGTCATGATATTAATGGTCATATAAAGTACTAACTAATTCTAGAAAAGGACTTCATCTGGCTTCCTGTACATGGTTTCAGATTTGAGTCTCTGTCAGGTAACTAGGAATTAAATTTTGGTATTCTGGATGTACATAACAAATATTGATCCTTTAACCACTTTGAGATCCGCTGCATATGACATTTAAAATGTTTAAGTTTTCTGAAAAGAGCCATGATGACGCCTAACAGTGACCTTTGAAGTCTCCAAAAAGTCCTCACAAAGATGATTCCACATGGACTAGGATAACACCACTAAGCTGAAAAACACCACCCAACTATTGACTTTGGACTACAAACTGCTCAGGACAGTTTGAAGGCAGCTAGCTGAGATGATCCAGCCCCACACACTACTCTAGCCAGGGCTTAAGACCTACACTTTCCCATTACAGAGAGACGGGACAACAAATGATACTGCTACCTCTCCAAGACTCCATAATTAACCCAAATGTTTTCATTTGAGGGTCTTCTATAGATGCTGTCACCCCCCACCCCCAGCCAGCAGGAAGTAAATTTAAAAACACAATGCCCACATTCCCAAGAGGCAGAATGGATAGTTTTTCGTTGTTCAATGGGTTATGGATATTTCTCATTGTTTAGGGTGGTTGGCAACAAGTTGTTATTATTAATGGTCAGGAGAAAAGCTGAACAAAGGAAATTAGATTCAAGGATTTTGTTTTGAAAAGAAAAAGGGGGATATAGAAAGGATAAAAGGTAGCTTATTGAATCTACTCTAAAAAGAAAAAAGGGGGATACAGAAATAGGATGAAATGGTAGATTACTGGATCTACTTTTAAACCAAAAAAGCAACTACTTGTTTAAAATATTTTACATTGATATAAAGTTGAGATTATTTTTGTTAGAACATACTGTACATACATTTCTAATTTTGTTCAAGGTATTAACAATGTAATACAAATTGCTAATCCTTGAAAGTTATTATTACAAACTATTTAGGATAACAAAGAAATGCAGTAGTCATTTACTACAATTAAACTTGTTGTCATGTTAGATATGTTTTTAAGGTCAAATAGAAATATATTTTAGATAGACAAGTCATACGCAAACACTTCAGAGATCTACAGAATATGGCACTTAAGATGTTTTAATAACATAGGTTCTTTTTTTTTAATGACAGTGAGACATGTCTGCTCCTGGCAGCACCATTCTACTTCAGAGAAGATGATGGGCATTGACAAAACTCCATATGAAGTTTACTTTCTTTGTGGCAAAAGTATGCCACTGGGTAAGAGACTGCCCTTGCCTCAACTGCTGACAGTATTCTGCCCAAGTGGGACAAGCAGGACACACAAAAATGTGACTGCTGAACTTTGCCAAGACAAGGCAAAATAGTCCTTCAAATATCCTGCTTCACAGAAATGTTTGTCAGATATCCTAGGCCTGTATGCCAAAGATGGATGCCCCAATATTTCAGAGGAAGCTTGGGTGACTATCCAGGCAGCCAGCTATTTCTGTCACTTTTCCCATTTTTTGGAAGTCGCTTGCTTCCAAAAAATATTACTCAGGTAATATTATTTTGCTGTGGGATGGTCTGTATGTCAAATTGCTCTGATTGGTCAATAAATAAAACACTGATTGGCCAGTGGCTAGGCAGGAAGTATAGGTGGGACTAACAGAGCGGAGAATTGAAAGAACAGGAAGGTGGAAGGAGTCACTACCAGCCGCCACCAGGACAAGCAGCATGTGAAGATGCCGGTAAGCCACGAGCCATGTGGCAAGGTATAGATTTATGGAAATGGATTAATTTAAGCTATAAGAACAGTTAGCAAAAAGCCTGCCATGGCCATACAATTTGTATGCAACATAAGTCTCTGTGTTTACTTAGTTGGGTCTGAGTGGCTGGGGGACTGGCAGGTGACAAAGATTTGTCCTGATTGTGGGCAAGGCAGGAAAACTCTAGCTATATTATTTCCTTCTCAGGTCCCTGATGGAACTGAAGACTTTATAGTTAGAGTTTGCTTTGTTACCAGATTCAGAAAAGAGATTCACTAAAGATGTGTAAAGTGTATAAGGTTGAGACATTAGAAGACATTACCATAGTTTTGGTAATGCAAGTTAGAAGGAAAGTGAATTAGGTACAACCCTTTGGACTCACCAAAATTGGATAGAAAATGAAGCATTTTCTCTGACTTTATCAATTGTTAATGGACTAGACATTGTTCATGTGGTTATTGCCTATATGTCTATAAATATATGTATATATATTATACTTATTGTATATAGTTTTCTTATATTAGTTATAACCTTTTTTTTCAATTTTAGACAACAAAGGAAATGTGGTGATGTTTTGTTTGTGCTCTAACAAATAAAACTTGCCTGGAGATCAGAGTATGGAACTAGCCAGTAGAGGCCAGGGAGTGGAGGCATACACCTTTAATCCCAGCACTAGGGAGGAAGAAACAGGAAGTGATATGACTTGGCAGAAAGAGGAAGGGATAAGGTGAGATAGAGACAGGAACTTAGCCCTTTCAGTCTGAGGATTCCTAGAGGTAAGAAGTCTTTCTAGTGGCTGGCTACTCTGCTTCTCTGATCTTTCAGTTTTCACCCTGATATCTGATTACAGGTTTTTATTATTAAGACCAATTAAAATTTGTGTTACAAGCTTATGCATAGAAAATCTGGGGTAAGACATGCATACAACCTAGAGTTCCCACACCTATTAAAGTGATACTTCATAATGAATTCTTTCTCCTAATTCAGAGATTCACTTATGATTAGAACCAAGAAGCGTTCTGTCAAAGGAATGGATGTCTGTAGGGAATTCTTCTGATAGGGTTTCTTTATATTTATTGGCTGATGCAATAGATACACAAGGCACTGCTATTCTAATGTTTTCTTTCCTTGCTTAAATGCACCCTGGAGCTACAACTTGAATATTACACCAATAAAGCGAAACCAGGAAAATTGCTGAGTCATGAGTAGTAATGTTATTGAACCAGGAGGATGCTGATGGTTGGATTCATTGCAGGAGAAAATTTCTTTCTATTTAATAAGGCTACTCTTGCTCCATTTTTCTGTTCTTTGCAGCCAAAATATTCCACCAGAAATTACAAACATGCAAAGGAGTCCCAAAAAGGTAAAATAATTTAACCAAATTGATGCAGCTAATCCACTTACAGAGCTATTGGAATGCAAGAATAGAGACTCACAATCTATTGTCTTCACTGCAAGTCTTTTTCCCAGATATTAACCATGGTAACCGTGAGGGAAGGTGGTGGGTAAGTTTATTCATTTGCTTTCTGCATATCTTGAGTTTTGGTGAGAAAATGCTAAAGAAATATATGAGAAGAAAACTTCAGGACATAACATTTAACTGAGTGTACATTTACACAATGTAGACTTAGGCCTCCCCAAAAGCAATGTCTCTTTTATCAAAAAGCTTAGACAATTGCATTAACATCAAAAAGAGACTTGTAATTGTAGTCTAAATTCTATGCTTGTTGTCTAAGAGGGAAGAAGTGGGGGGAGCCAAAGAGAGAGGGCATGAGGCAGAGAGAATATAGGCTATAATGGGGACAAAACTCAAGCTCCCTTCAGTGTAAAATTACACAAAAGCATGTCATACATAGGTAAATGTAAATTAAGGACATCTGTAAGAAACCTTACCCTGGGTCATTCTAAACCACTCTTTGCCTGACCAATGTATCTTCAGGATAGGCCTTATTGATAAAGAAGACAATGCAAATTATTCAAGGACAAAAGTTGACGCTTTTTAATGCTTTTAATCAAATACATGTCCACTATTGTGCTCCAATTTTAAAGTCTTTGAAGTGTCATAAATTAAAATAGAACTACATTCCTTTCCCTCATCCCTTTCCTCCTTCTAGCCCCTCCTAGCTACTCTTACTTGATGCTTTCCCTGATCCCTCTACTCTCCAGTTGGTAGCCTCTTTCTCTTTGATTATTATTGTGTTATATATGTGTGTGTGTTTATAAATACATGTGTATACACACATATACTCACGATGTTCTTGTTTGTATGTATATGGTTTCAATGCTGACCACTCTGCTTTGAAAAACTAATAAGGAGATTCATCTCTGAGAGAGATTAATTTCCCTTCTCCCAGAAGTCATTAGTTGTCTGTAATTCTTTTTCTAGGTGTGGCACCCCCAAGAAATTGTATTCTTCAATGTTAACATGTCCATTGATATTATCAGCATTCCAGTCTGGTTTACACAGCCATTTCTAGGAGACACTATTTCACAGCAGACTTTCTAGTATTCTGGCTTATATAATATTTCTTCCTTGCTGTTCCTTGAGCCATAGATACAGCAGCTGTGACATAGATGTATCCCCTGGAACTGTAAAAAGATTTCTCATTACTGTGTTGACAAATTGACACCTCTATCATACTAAGACATTTTGAAGTCTACCAAGCAAACATACTTGTATTGATTAAAATTTGAACAGTAGAGGGCTGTTATTGAAACATTCCATTATGGAGGGAAGCTTGTTACAGGTCTATAAGTATTAGAGAGAAGCTCCTGGAGACTCTGGAAACAACTTACAAGTTTCAGATGGTCCCTGAAACTCATTAGATTCACAAGTCTCCTTCCTTTCCTAAGGTCATGAGAATAATACAGATTACTTAGGAGAAGATACTTTCTGACCTGTTGAGCTGCTGACAATTTGTGCAGAGATGTCTTTCAGCTTTGCAACTGTCTTTGGGTCTTCTCTGCTCATGTAAGTAACCTTTCACATATATTCCTACAGGTAACTACAACTAAGTCATTAGATTACTAAGTTGATCTTTGATGGCTGCCAGATTCAAGTCAACTTTGTCCAAGTATGGTCAGAGTATTGTGCACCAGCCCAATGGGGGTAGGGGTGGCAGGGCCAAGCATGGTAAGGTTGAAGGAGGATTCTGAGAGGTGGTGAGTATGACAAGAAGGAATACCTGGGAGACTGTGCTGTAGGACAGCTCATTTATTAGGATGGAGGACAGGTAGTTATGCCCCAGGAAGAATGGCCAGTTGGACCCATGTGGTCATATGTTATTGATTGGAGAATGAACATCAAGGATGTTTCATTTGCGTACTCAGAATCAGAAGGGGCCAGAGAAAGGAACTGTAGGCAGATGTTTCTTTCCTGGCTGCCTGTCCCAAGTACCCATATAGAGGCTTATATTAATTACAAATGGTTGGCCAATAGCTTACACCTATTATTAGCTAACTCTTATATTTAAACCCACCCACATTTCTTATCTACCCTTTGCCATGTAGCTTGGTACCTTTTCTCAGTACAGCATGCCAATCTTGCTCTTCTCTGTGCCTGCTAGCGACTCTCCAGCTCCCCCTTCTCCTTCCAACATCCTCAGTTCAGCTATCATACCTACCTTATATCCTGTTTAGCTACTGGCCAGTCAGCTTCTTTATTATTCTTTATTAAACCAATCCCAGGGACATATATTCACACAGTGTAAAGGAATATTCCAAATTTCCCCGTTTTTGTCTAATTAAAAGTAAGGTTTTAACTTTAAGTAAAATTATATACAACAAAGAACCTTCTAAGATCATATAGAAAAGAAAGGAAGTTCAGACCAGGATTTTCAGCAGTCAGATAAATAGCAACCAGTCCTTGTAGCCTTGGAGACTCAAGTGCTTATCAATTGCTGCATGCACCAGGGCCTGGGGTCTGCTGGCGCCTGAACAAGGCTGGGGAGCAGCCAAACTACTGCCGCTCTCTGGATGAGAAAATCTGGGGTTTTAGGCATGTTTAGAGCCCAGCTTCAGGCCAGTCTTGCAGGAGACATCATTACTTTTTCAGTCTGGTTCCTTACCTATAAGTAGATGTTTATTCTCATCTTCCCAGGAATCAGGTTCCATAAGAAAATTGTAATATTAACAAATGTCCCCAAACCTCAACACTCTGGAAATCATTCATTGCAAAACTTAAGGTCTGAGAGTCTAGGAGGAAGCACATACCTTTTTCTGAGTATACAATTAGGGAGAAATACAGTGAGAAGCTAGAGGAAACTTGCATCTGGGTGGCATTTGGCCAGCTCTGGCCATCCAGGATACTAATCTGGGCCTCGCGCACTTCATTTTAAATTAGAAACCTTAGGTTTTCAAATGTTACAGTTACCTTGATACTCAAACTCTATAAATTGTATTTTTTGAACAACCATTTCCCCCATTTGACAACCATCAAGGGAAAGTTCCCAAAGTCTGTTAGGCATGCCACAAGCCTGACAATCAAGGTCAGCGGGGAAGGCAAAAGTGGACAGATTCCAGAGAGCTATGCCATAGCTCAGAGTTCAGAATCTCAAAAGTCAAAATAGCAGGAACAAGTCAAGAATCAGTCTATGAAACTGACAAATAAAAGGATCAAATTTAGGAAACTAGTTAATACAACAACAACAATAATAATAATCAAGAACCTAAGCCTGGGTCTCAGTGACAGCAGCACAGAGCACATGGAAATATTGATTAATGTATGACTCTGAAATATCTCCCTGGCTATTTAGTAGCTTCTAGAGAGGAAGACTAAAATGAGCTGAAAGAAACCAAGACCAAATGAAAGGATGGGGGCGGGGGGAGCCACTTCCACAAGTCTCCTTCCTTTCCCAAGGTCATGAGAGTGGTGGTGGTGGTGGGGAATACATTGTAAAAGTCAATCTTTCATCTTCAGGAAGGCACTGCTAATAGATCAAAGAGCAATACATTCATATGCAGATACATACATTCATATACACATATATACCTATAAAAATATCCATGTGTTTCAAAGGGAAGGAGCAGCCTGTCCCAGCGCCTTGAGTTATGAGGAAATAGAAATAGATGTACAGCAAGTTAATAGGTTACTTTTTGCTGCCTGCCTTGTCCTCTCTCCCTGCAGTTGGATTCTGGGGAATATTTAGCATAATATATATGGCAACATGTATCTGCCCTCCAGTCCATCAGCAGAAAGGAGATATTTACAATTGAATAGCAGTCAGTACGGGGCCCAATGGGACAGCTCGACTGCAGCCACTCCATTATTTACAGTTCCTAACAACGGGCTTCATTGTTCCATTGTGACTTCTCAGCTGTGCTGACAAGTGAACAATCTCAGAAAGGCTGCAGTGGGAACGTGGACATGCTAATGATTCCCTCTGAGGAGACACATTGACCTCACTATAGATAGAGAAGTAACTTGCAACACATCTCAGGACCTTCCAAAGACGCTCATATCAAAAATAACTCTGTTGCTATCTGACCCTGGTGCCTGAAAATCTTCTGAAGAAAAGGCCACTCTGAGTTACTACACTGTTTCTTGTTCAAAAGAAAATGTATTTCAGCTCAGAATTATCTATTAATATCTCAGTTACAAACTACCAGATCTTACTTAATTTTAAATCATGAAGTTTCTCAGTTAGACAAGTGAATAGAGACTATAGAAGAGGGTTCAACAAAGTATGGCCCACATGATACAGTTTTTATAACACACACACACACATATATATTTATATTTATATTTATATTTATAATAATCCAGTACTTATACATAAAGAAAATTTGTTCATCAAGTCACCCTGCTTGTTTATTTATACATTGTCTATGGCAAAGTTGAATAGTTGCCATAGAGAATGTACAGACCACAAAAATATTTATGGAAAAAGTCAGCCAACCCATGATGCATGACAAACACACTCAAATAGAAACTAAAGGAACTAAGAAACGTGACCCAAACCACACAGTTCTTGCAGACTAAGAAAGCTCAACCATGTCTCTGATTCCAACTGTTGTCCCCTCCATTATATCATGTTGTCTCTTCGATTCGTCAATATAACGAAAACAAATCATGGAAGGAAAGAAGGCTCATGCACATCAACACACAACTGTGCATCTGCTTCTGTAGAAAGATGCTGAGGTACTGTGTGATTGACCACTGTGATTCATGAGTTTTCATTGTAGTGATATCAAGGATTTGAGACAGTAGGGAAACCCTATATACTAAACTGGAAATATTAAGGATTTTTTTTTTTAAACTTGACCATGGTTCTCTAATTAGATCTCTCACTAGATTAGATCTCTAATTAGATCCCACTGACTCTCTAAGAAACTTTTATAGTACAGTGAATGCACATCTGTGTGTATTGTCTGTATATGTATGTGTACATCTTAAGCAACTGAACTTTGTAAAAAAAATAAACCTTATAAAGAAGTTTAATATGTAAAAATGTATAAAATTGAAATTAAGGCTTCAGTATTTCCTGGCCGCTTATGACCTTACCAAAATTATTACTTTCCATAGATTATATAGAATAAATTCTAATTTGTTTTAATTGTCACCTTTATCCCCTGTACATGGTCCACAATAATTGGATTTCTAGCCCAAATCTAATTGGATTGAAGGATAATAAACTCATTAATTCATAAATGAATTCAGATTAATCCTCTATTTATACATGTATTCTTTTTTTTTTTTTTGGAAAATCCTTTTGTTTTGAACACAAATCTCTCTGTATATAACTTTTAACACTCATTCCTCCTCCCCATTCTCAATTTTACTTTTTGCAGTATGGTTCTCAGATGACCAGCACTGCATACCAACTTAAAATATGGTCAAGGCTCAGAATCATCAGTTTGATCCAGCCCTGGACAATGAGAATTTGCATTTTAACAAAATAACCAGGGGATTTATTTGTACAATAATGTTAGATAAATGTGGCTAGAGTATAATAATATTCAGTCATATTCTATAAGGCAAACTATGTATGCATGGATTAGTGATCATCCTTCAATCAAATAAAAAATATGCAGTTGTGAAAAGAACTAAATTCAAAGAAACATTTACTGCATGTTTTCTCAGGACACTGTGTCCAACAATCTCTGAGAAGGCACAAGGAAGATGCCAGAGTTCCTGACCTCAAAGAACCCCAGTTTCATGGATGAACAGTTCTAGATGAAGCAAAGGTATAAAAAATGTGCTATAGGATTCCAAAACTTGTTGAGATAAAGTCTTTCCTGGAAAGACATCTCCCAGATGAGGGTACAAATCTCTGAAGAGTCCTGTAGCCAGATGGCTTTACTAACATCAGGAGGAAAGAGATGCTAAGGCAGACAGCCATGCAAAGGCGTATAAGGCTGTGTTGCAGTGCGTCCATTCCTGCAGGGCCCTGGTGAGTCAGCTGCTAGGTTCCCAGCCTCTGTGCAGTCCTCTGCTCATAACTGTTGGGAAAGTCCAGTAACTACAAATACAACAAGGTAAAATGATGGACAAAGTTAACTGGTTGCTATCTGTCATATTGGCACTTACCTGCTGACACTGTTTTGTCCCTTTACTTGTTGACGAAGCAAACTATCATAATATAAGCTGTTCAACTAAGTAGTCAATGAAGCAGTGAGCTGAAAGAGGCTTCTCGCCAACAGTCCACAAGGAACTGAGGCCTCAATCCAACAGCTCATGAAAAACTATGCACTGAAACAACTACATGAGTGAGTAAGTAACAGTGTCTTCTAAATTAAGTCTCATGGCCTTGTGAGAGCCTAAACCAAGAGATTCAGCCAAGAGAAAGACTCATGCTTGTCACACAGATTCTATGTGAAATATATTATTCTTCCTAAGTTGGTATAATTTGGAATAATATGCAATTGAAGAACAGATTAATACAACACAAAATATGGCCTTCTAAAGATATGACCACCTCTTATTATTTAAAACTATGTTAACTTAGAAGGAAAATATTTTACAGATATGATTAAGTTCAAGAATTTGAAGCAACTATATTGTTCTAGATTATCCAGATGAGTCCTAAATGGAATCAAGCATGTTCTTATCAGAGAATCAGAGAGAGATTTGACATAGACAGAAGAGAGGAAATGTGGCCACTGTCGGAGATATAGGTGTGATGAGGCTTCAGGCCAAAGGATGCTAGCAGCCATCAACAACCAAAAGAGACAACATTAACATTCTTATATTCAGAGAAAGTGTAGTTCTTTTAACATTCTGATTTCATCCCAGTGATACTGATTTTGGACGTGTGGCCTCCAAGAATGTGAAGAAATAGATTACTGTTATTTGAAGTTACTAGGTTTTTTTTTTTTTTGGTACTTTATTATAGCATTCACAAGAAGCTAGTGTCATAAGCATTTGACAAGTTTCATGTAGATGGAGTGAGGGGTAAACTAGAGGAGTGTCATGAAGATGGTGTGGAAAAAAGAGCTAGAGCCAGAATGTTTAAAGGTTGGTGGTGATAGGCACAGTCTACAGTTTGTCCAGTAAGTCAAAGACAGACATTTCTGAGAAGTGGAAAGAGAAAATGGCTTCTTCCATGGCATCAAATGCCTCAATTGCATTATTTCAAAGTTCTCTAGTGGCATCCTATAGTCTAGTTAGGGTAGGGGAGCCTGGATGCCTTTAATGTCATAAGCAGCAAGCTGAGTAAGAACTAACAAGAATTTGAGGAAAGCATCAGAAAGACTTGAGTCACAGAAGTATTTTCCAGAAGAGGAGGCTGAAGAGACAAGTAAAGCTGAGATTAAGGCAGATGGAGGTGGGAGGATACTGAGCAGCAGGAGCAGCTAAGTGTGTTTGGAACCACAAAGCTCTTTGCAGAACATCACTCCACTGCACATGCAGGTCAAGAACCAGAGCATTAGACAGTCTTCTGGGTCCTAAGAAAAGAATAAAGCTTGTTTTCAAGGACTACTAGTGTAAATATTGATTTTCATCTGTGATCAGAGTCCACAAAACACTTAGCTAAAGGTCTTCCAAGAAAAGAAAAAGAAAAAAAAAGCCTGTACCAGACACAAAAGAATGATGTTAGAACACCAGGGAGAGAGAAGCACACTAATCAACTGACTTCTGCAAGACTGAAGGCAGAGTCAGGAAGGGGTCTCAATGAGCTGATCCAGCCAACCAGACACTGGGGCTATCCCCTCGTGCTGGTGGCTTAGCCTTGTGGTACTTCAGTAACTCAATGTTTAAAGCAATAACCTTGAACTAAGAACAGGAGAATGTCAGTATAAACACAAAGTAGGAACTAAAAAAAAAAGGAGGGAAAAAAACTTGAAACTATCTTCAGAATGAGCTGCTAATATACAAATAAGTCCCAGGTGAATATAAGATAATAGCATGCACAACACTATTTTTTCTCTCTTCACATGAATCTTTAATTAATTAGCATATTGTCTAGAACAGAGGCATGAGTGGTGAAGTAAATGTGTAAAACTTGATAAGCTATTAATAAAAGAATGTGATGTGCTTAGAGAGTATCTGACTTACATATAATAAAAATGTCCATAAAACCTGTATGTAAAAATATTTTTAAATAAATATAATAATTTGTTTTAAAATAGTTACATTAAGTAAAATATTGTATTCATTCCAACAAAATTGTTTAAGTCTATGGAAAATATATTGTGATTTTGCTAAAATTTATGAAAAAAATGGGACGTGGGGTTTTCAATTATTTATGTGATATGGATTCATTTTATCATTTAAAAATCTTTATTAATTCTTGGAGAATGCCATACATTATATTTTGATCATAGTCACCCCTTAGTCAACACCTAGAAGATCCACCCACTCATTCCATATCCATTTAACTTTGAATTCTTAGTTTCTCCTTTAAAAAAAAATCTTTTCATGTCATTTCCACCTCTCAAATATTTTACTCTTCGAACGTCTCATACATTTATAAAGTGTATATATCCTTTGACTATGACTAACCTCCAAGCTCTTCTTAGAGTACCCTACTACGTCACCCCCTACAACACATCTTTCTCAACTTCCTGTCCTCTCTTTAAAATATTGTTATAAATAACCCCTAAATTCAACTAGTGCTGCCCTTATATACAAGAGTGTGTGGCCAGCCACTGGGGCACTGAACATCCTTCCACTAGCTGTGTCCTCAAAGGAGAGTGACACAGCCAACATCAGCTGCCATTAGCTCTTCCAGTATGGGCGTATCTCAGGATCCCCTCTCCATCTATGCAGGAAATTTAACTGGCTTGATCTTGCACAGGTAACCACAGCTATTGTGAGTAGATGTATGCAATAGCCATGTCACATTCAGATGCATTGTTCTGCATTTCATAGCTTTCCTCCACATTCACCAACATCTGCATTCTTTCTGCGCCCTTCTGTGAAGGTCCCTGAGCCTTGGATGGTGGAAGATTGGTACAGATGATCCATTCACATCTGATCACTCAGTGTTGTTTATACTTTGGCACTCTGACCAGTTATGAGTCTCCATATTAATCACTGCCCACTGCATAACTCTACTCTGACCAAAGCTGAGAGCCATAAAAATCTATGAGTATGTGGTTGTTTGAATGACATGATCCCCATAGGTCTCTGGCATTTGAATACTTGATCTCCAGTTGGTCACCCTCTTTGGGGAGAATTAGGAGGTATAATCTCATTGGAGGAGGTATGTCACTGGTGGGTGGTGGGATTTGACAGTTAAAAGACTCCCTCCATTCTCAGTGTTTTCACTTCTTCTTGCTTGTGGTTTAACATGTGAGCTTTTACTCCAGTGTCATACCTGTCTGTCTGCTGCCATGTTCCTTGTTTCGATGGTGATGGGCTTTTATACCCCAAGATTCATAAGCCCCAAGTAAATTCTTCACCTCTGTTACTTTGGTCATCTATAAATTTTTAATCACAGTAACATAAAATTAACCAAATCAGAGAATAAACATAAATATGGGGAATATAGTTTGATAGTATGACCATTCAGCAAAATAGCAAAAACAAGTTAATCTTGGAGACGACCATCTCCTCAGTGATAGGCTGTTGACAGGTTTTATAGTACATAGCATTAAATCCCTTTTGTGAAGCAGGTCTCACATCCAATCAGAAAGTGATTAGCTACCCCAGTAACTATCAAACCACTATTGTACTAGTGGGTACATCTTCCAGTTATCTCAGTGTTCTATCATTCAGGGTCCAGTGCTTGATATGACCGTTGCTGTTTTTCTGTACCAAAAGACTTCAGAGCACCTTCTGACACTAAGTATGCCAGTCAGTCAGTAGGGAGAGAGTTTTCTGTTCAGTTCAAGGTTGATTTCTCTGTTCTATATCCACAATCATCAACAGGATCTTACCATCTAATTACGGTGGACAACCCAGAAAAATGGCAATAGCCTGTATTGTTTTGTGTCTCAGGCCTCCATGACCAATAACTTGTAGGAAGGTATATAGTACCTGGCATTGAGATTCTGAGGTTTTCATTTACCCATGTTTTCTGGGAGCAGTATTGTTCACTTATGTAGGATATTGACATTCATATATCTATTCATAATATATATAATTATAACATATATCATATATTATAATATATAAATATATAGAATATAAAATATATTATAAAAATATATAATATATAATTATAATATATATATATATAATTAACCAACCAGTAGATTTCAATAGGGCATTTTCAAGTATTCTTAGTTTTGGCTAACGCACCCCATCCTCTCCTCTCTCCAATCTCCTATGCCCACTTAAACCTTGAACTCCACCTGTTTCTCTTCTCTCTTTTTATGAGTTCCACTATTTCCTCTAACTCAATTTTTTTCTTGAATTGGAAGACAGGTTTCTATATAGCTTTTCATAGCCATTTCATGTTGATTAAGCCTTCTGTCCACAACTTGGTTGTCTATATTCCACATCACTCCATGCTTAAATTTTCTTATCTCTGGCATTTTCTCTCTCTACTTTTATTTTAACTGTACTTTATTATCTCTTCTACCTTAAGGAATCTACCCTCAGTGGCCTATTTATGGTTTCCTGGATTCCCCATATAATCTATATTAAACATACGAAACAAATTATAAGTTTAATTTTGTAAAATAAATAAGATACATAAAGGATAGCATCCATCTAATTAAACTTATTGATCCACATTTGAAAATAATGTCCACTGCTTGGTTTATCTTTGTAAAATTACAAATGTACACTAGGAAAAGCTTCTAAAGCACTGCTTTTAATTAAGTATGACTGGCATCTGGATAAACATTTCTAATTGAAGAACTTAATTATAATGAGAAGCTTAGGTCATTTCTGAATCAATTATTAAATCTACTGACCTCATAGGTTATTTAAAATATTTCACTTTAAAACATAAAATAATAATAATAGCACAACATATTTAAATATAGTGCTTTCCAATTTATGACTCTTATGTAAAACTTTGATTACTGATTCTGCACTATGCAACCAACACAAATGTTATTTTTTTTTCTAAATAGTCTTTAAGTGGGTAAAATCAGGATTCAGAGTTCAAAACCAGCCAAATGATTGTACCCTTTGGAAAGATGATAGGAAATGTGCTCAGTAAATTTCATTTGTCAGCCTGGAGATCATCAGATGTTCTCCATAGCTCAAAAAACATTCTGATTCAATGATTCAATGTCTAATTTTACAGTGATGAATGATGAATATGCACTACTTGTACATGACATCTCAGATTTCAATGCTTCTTAACTATGAAAGTAAGGTGAAAAGGTAGGTAGGAAGAGAAAAAGAGAGGGAAAGAGAGACCTGAAAGAGAGAATGAAGAGTGACTAACCATTCCAATCACAATTTCCTTACTCCAGGTATTTACCTCTGTACATAGTCCATTCACTTCCCAAATGTTAGAAAAATAATAAACGCTACATTTAAATTTTTAAATGTCCCTGAGGCCACAGAGAAACTACTCAACAGAAGGATTTTTGTGTTAAAATGCATTAAATATGAGACTATTATTGTCAAAGTACATTTGAAATAGCAACAAAATATTAAAATAACTCATTTTACCTCCAGGGGCATTAGTGTTTTCAGAGAAGGACTTGCGTCCCTTTTGCTTACTTGTTCTTTCTTGTTACATTTTCATCTTGTATCCCAAAGGGGATGTTTCAGTTGCCCAGTACTTGGCTGTCCCTGTAAGCCAGGCACATAAGAAACTGATTCTGATAGGAAAATATCAGTCCTTGAGGCACCAGGAGACAGTAAACTCCACAGTACTGTGCTCAAATGGTAGAAATAAATATTAAGCAACATATATTTTTTCATGTAGAATTATGAGGGTTAGCTACATTCACTATGACCTTTTGTTTCTGTATCTGGTCCTGAAGAATAAGATCCAGAGGGCAACTATTTGTGATTATGAGATGGACACAAGTTAGGGAAAGCAAAGATAGACAGGAAGCTGGGAGAGTGACCTGTGAAGACCAAACAGAACTCACATCAAGTGCTTATTCCTCTACATCTCCAACTTGGACAAGTGCATATTGAACATGAATCTCACTCAGGATGGGAAAAGTTAGTGGAAGATATAAATATGCAGTGGGGAAGCTAAAGGCTGGATTCTGCCATGCCAACAGAATAAGCCAGGTGACTGATGCTTTGTGGGTGTGTGGTTGCAGTGCCTCAGCTTTTCACCAGCCTGTAGCACACATAAACCATGGAGTTTCCCTTCCCTTTTCTCTCAGTGAGCAAGATGTCTCCTTTGGCAGCTGCAGAGATGGCTCATCCTATGTTCTTCCAGAGGCCACAGGTTCAAGCCCTAGGACTCACATGGCAGGTCACAACTATCTGTAACTACAATGCATCTTCTGGCCTGCATAGGCACAGGGCACAAGCAGACAGGGTGCACACACATGCAGGCAAAACTATCCATACATATGAAAGAAAAAAAAATATCTTCTTTGGTCCACACTAACCCAGAACTATGTATGGGGAGGATAAATGTAGTGCAAACTTAGATGAGCTGACAGAAGAAATGCACCACAGTTGGGCTGGGGTCATTGCTCTTGTTCTCTCTCTCTCTCTCTCTCTCTCTCTCTCTCTCTCTCTCTCTCTCTCTCTCTCTCTCTCTCTCACACACACACACACACACACACACACTCTCTCTCTCTCTCTCTCAACTTATAACTGATGGAGGATTATGCACATGTGGTCTCTGCTTGGCTTCAAAGAACAATGAGAAGACTCTAGAAGTAGCATTTATTACTTCTTCATAGCAATTAGAAGTGAAAATCATCCAGAAAGAATCTCATAAAGGTAATTTTTAGGTTTTAAAATAAGAAATATCCTAACATTTCATATGGGGGCATTTAAGAAAACTAATAAAAATGATCACTTATAAAATAATTTGCTTTTTAAAATTTATTAAAAATATTTCTGTGCTTTTACTCCGAAATTTTTCTATTGCTTCTCTGAAAATGATTACTCTCTGTGTCTAGTAAACACCATGGCTTATAGTTAAAAATCAATGGCTTTCAGTAATTTGTGTTGTTATTTTGAAACTTGACTCTTTTTCTTCTCCCCACACTACTTCCTTACTTTGTGGATTTCAGGTGTAAACAAACCCGTTTCTCCTGCCCCTTAGTTACACAGTCATTTATCTTTTTAACCTTAGTGAACTTTTCCTTGGGTTTCTATGAACTGAGTTTGATGTTTCACATATTTCCCAGCTTTCCCCTACCTTTCCAGACCCACCTAATGCCTAATGTGGATGAGGAAGAGGGAAAAGATCCGTTTTGGATTCGGATAAGGAGAGGAAGGAATGAAAGACAGCTCTCATTCAGCAGTTAGCAGTAGATAGTTGAGTTGCACCTGAATACGTGCACCTGAATGACATTCCATGATTCTCTGAAGTTTAAAAATTTTTGGACTTGCCAAGTTAAATATGTGCATTCTTATATATTCTTTTAAGCTTGATATGCTAGGCTTTTACATAAAGAAAAGATTTTTAGAAATTTAGAATTATGTTTCTCATTTTCTTTTTCTTCAGAAAAAACTGATGAAATAGCTTTTTCTAAAAACCCAGGAAATGAGACTGTTTGGAAAAATTTTAGCCCTAAGAATAGTATTATGAATTCCATCAGGATCAATTTTACGGATATTATGTTACACAGAAGAATATATACATAACAGGAAGAAAGGGTTCTCTGACCCAAATACCCAAGTCATCAAGTGCAAATCATGCCACCCATAATGGAAATAATTTGGTTGGTGGAGGAACAGGAAGGGCATCAAAGGAGAAGGTAATTTTGGCAAATAAGCTTATTCGATAGTCTATGAAAAGACATTTCCTGTGTTTGCTTGTTTTGAATTTGACTTACACATCAGCTCTTCAAGATCATAGTTCTCTAGAAACAGCACATGCTGTCAAACTGCAAACTTATGTAATAGACCCACAGTGGTTCCCGTGTGCCACCATGTGTAGCTGGGACAGAGAAAGAACCCATTCACCAAGCGGTGAGCAGACAGCTGTCACAGAGCCAGGGGTGTAAAGCACAAATACACTGTCAAGACTGCGATGCACAGTGCTCCAGCTGACAGGAAGACATGACTACCTTTCTCACTGAGTTCCTATTTAATTTCAGCCCAAGATACACATCTGCATCTTGCCCAAGTCATGTTCTATCCTAGAACAACTCCACTCTAATACCTTGTGTGAGGTGAGGAAGCTGGGCCAGTCACCTTGCTTCATGATGGATACCTCTACCTGCATCCCTGATTCTCATAGCATCCCAAGGCATCAGATATGAGTACTCAGAGCTCAGACACTCTCTGTTGAATTCTATGTCCGGTATTTTTTTGTGGGTATTGACCTTGTGGATATTTACTGAAAATTCTTTGCCTGTTAAAGCCGTCTTGGAACCTGCTTCTAGGGAAATGGCTTATGACAGAGAATTACGTGTCTTTTCCTACAGGAACTTTGTACTTGCTTCTGTTGGGAAGTTATGAACTACATGAACACCATTCACTTTTATTATTTATTATGATTTAGAAGATTATATGAGTAGAAACTGTGCTTTATTACTTAACTACTAAATGTTATCTATATAGGAGGACAATTATTTGAATTATGTCTATCAAATTAAAATTGTTCATCAAATTTAAACCACAGTGCTTTCTGGTCACTTCTGTTTTTAAATTTATATTCTGTGGATTGTGATCACTCAGTGATCCATTTCTGAGAAAGGACAGACATGGTGTCGGCTGACTTTGAGAAGACAGCCTTGAACTTAATTTAATGATGCATATTATATTAACCCATTACATTTGCCCTTCTTTCTAAGAATTATTGAATGTGCTCAAATATAGTAATACTCAGATCTCAAGGAATAAATTGAAATTGCAGTGTGAATAGAGATGTATATGATTATCACTGTGGGAAAGGCTGATGGAGGAAACACAAGACAGCTTAGTGAAAACAAATTATGTAGCACTGTAGAAATAGTGTCCTCAAAATGAGAGCTCTGACTCAGCTGTGTTCTCCACTCTCCTGGTCACTTATGTTATAACTCAGTTCACACATCAAGAAATTTTTAGGATCAATTGGTGCTGTCCTTCAGACTTGTTCAGCGAATGACAGTTATACAGACTCATGGTTGCTCAAGGTATTGAGAACAAATGACTGTGGAATTTTGAACCTTAAATTGGACACTAAAATCACTATACACATACTCCTCCAAAGCTCAGGAAAGATGGCAGATGAGAGGACAGAAAGTGTTGGAAAGCTAAACGAAAGGATGGAGGGCAATGAAATGCTTTATCGTGACATGGCATGACCATAGCTTCCATGAACTCACAACAGCTATGATTGTCTGCATAGGTCTTACACATTAGCCTATTACTGTTCAGTAACAGATGGGGAAAAACCCAGTGGGCTTGGCCTAGGAGCACTCAAGGCAATAGAGGACTGTGGAGGGAAAGGAAGTCACTGTCTCCAGTGATGTAGACACTGATGAGTTGCTCATAACCCAGTGGATAGCTTCACATTTGTGCCTGTGAAAGTGCAATGGGTTACAAAGCACAAACAAAATGAAACACTGTAATAGTCCAGTGGGTAATTGGTAGGATGAAGTGGGATTTGTAGGGGTGGGAAGGGAATAAGAGATATAGAGGATGAGCTTGATTATGTTATGTTATATACTCGTATGAAATTGTCAAAGGATAATTGTAAAAGAAAAAAATTGTAGAGACAAAATGACAAATCTGGAAGGTTGCATTCAGTGTTATCCCGAAAATTTTCAGCTAGTTTATTTTGCCTGTTGTTTATACCCATTCCTTACCACCAACAAACGAGAGATAGAGATAGAGATAGAGATAGAGATAGAGATAGAGAGAGAGAGAGAGAGAGAGAGAGAGAGAGAGAGAGAGAGAGAGAGAGAGAGAACTTTATTGAGTCTATCCTGATGAACTACTGAGTTGACTGGAGTTACTTACAGGAGCAAAGCTAACTCAAGCAGCCCCATCACCACAAAGCCCTGGCCAGTATGGGAGTCTCCTGTCCAACTTGTACACAGATTCAGTCCCCTGGAAATAGCTACTTCATCAACTGAGCTTCCCTAAGCCTTGTAAGTCTCCCGAAACAGCTATTCAACACTACCAGAACTGTCCCCTGTGGCACAGGCACAAAAGGCCTCATCACAGGACTCCTGCTAAGGGAAAATTATTTAGGTGGTTGTTTGTCCTTATTACTTTGTCTTCTACTGGAGAATATGTGTGTATTATGTACACATGGTTTAAACTGTTAACACCACACCGCCTCTAAAATTTCCAAAAAGATAAATATGTTCATGAAGTCTTATTCAGTGGCTTCAAGGTCCTAGTTAAGCACTAAGAATGGCGAAGAAATACAGGCCAGTGGTAAGGCTGTGTCTTGCTCGAGGCTGACTGAATTCCACCAGTAACAGGTGACATGGCTATTTGCCCATATAAAGCTACGTTTCGAAGAACCATAATACTACTCTCTGTTGGAATGGAAAGGTTTTGCATATAAATTGTTGCTGAAATGTTAAATGGAGTTTATTTTGAGTGAAGGGGTTAATAGCACATCTAGGACTATGTCTATAAAAATTATCCAAAAAGTGCATTTTGTCAGAAATTGTTCATGTTATGAAACTGGAAGCAAGTCTTCTTGCCTTATCCTCTGCCCGTGTCTCCTTGAGATATTTCAAATTTTTGTTATCTCTGCCTGGATGCTTCATATATCTTTTGTAATATCACCTACCTCTTCTTTGTTCACTTTCATTACACACACACACACACACACACACACACACACACACACACACACACACGGTGAGGGAAGAGATTGCTTGTACAATGGCTGAATAGGCAAAGCCAACAATCTGTAAAACAATAGACAAATTCCCGATTGCCTCTTGCATTTGTATGACAATCTACAGGACAAAGTAAGAAGAGCATATAGAGTCAGTGCCTCCTATGGTCTTCTGAGGAGAGAAAACAGAGACATCTTATGGTGTGGAATTAATAAAACAGAAGGGTAAAAAACAAAGTGAATGGGGGTTATGATGAAAAGCAAAGCAGAGGATGCATGGCAATGACTCCACTTTGTCTTGCACCCACAATAACCATGAGAGCCAGCAGGAGTTCGGGGAATCTCTGTTTAATGTGCTCACAATTAAGAAGACTGAAATAACTAATTTATTAATTGGCCTAGAAACAACCCACTGCTCTGTGATGTGTCCAAGATCCAGAGTCCAGGATTTGTACATCAGTACATCTCTCCTTTGACCCATCTGTTTCTTGATAAATAATTGATGATGGTTTGAAAATGGCATTGTCCAGTCACTTTCTTCCTCTGAATTTCATATTTAAAATGATGGGTCTAGGCAGGATGATCTATGAGGTCCCTGTAACACTAACATTCTAAAATCATATTATTTTTATAACAGACTTGGGACAAAGCTACATGCCTTCTAAGTTCTCATTCTGGGTTCATTTCCTACACTCCTTACAGCGACTCCTTAGGCTCCACGGAATTCCCCAAGGCAGTGATGGATGAAGATGGCTGGGAGAACAGATGATGTTCATCTTCCTCTGTCTACACCTGACTGTGACTGATGGCAGGACACACGTTGCTCAAGATCTGATGATACAAAGGTAGGAATAGTGTGCCCTCTATTAGTTAGTGATAAGAGTGGCCAGATCCACAATCTGTTTAGCCGTAAGTACTAGACAAAGTGAGTTATCACTCTCACCAAATAGTTTTCTGAGCATGGCTAATATCCTGAAGAGAGAAATCAGACGCTGCCTCTCTGTTAGGTACCAAAAAAAGAAAAAAAAAAAAAAAAAAAAAAAAAAAGAAAAGAAACCAAACCAACCAAACAAAAAACTCAAAACAAACAAACAAACAAAAAGCTTTAAACACTAGATTTCAAAAAGCATAAACTCAGTTTTAAGTATCATTGTCCTTTTAGGTAAATCTTGTCATTTATTTGTTTTCCATTCAATCTTTCTGGGATAAAACTAGTAAAATTATTCCTTCTTCTCTGTAGATGTAATAATCTCTCTAACTTTGTCTTAGGACAATGGTCTTGGAGATTTAAAAGCTCTTTTATGAGATTTTCTGAGTTTCTAAATGTATTCTAAATGTATCTGGGTTTCTAAATGTATTTCTTTGTTAAAGATGTATTTTTTTTTACTTTATTTGAATGAGTGTACCTGTATGTATGTATGTCAGTGTACCAGGCAAATTATTGGTACCCATGTAGGTCAGAAAAGGATATTAGATCTGATGGAACTGGAATTAAATGTGATGGCAAACCACCATGCTGGTGCTGGTAACTGGACCCCTGGTCTTCTACAAGAGCAAGTGCTGTTAACCCCCAAGCCATCTCCCTAGCCTCATAGGTTTGTTTCAGGGTCCAGATTTGAAATAGTAAATAAGAAAGACCATTGTAATGAATGATGAGGAACATACCTACTAGCTATATTATGTATTTCTAACATTCTGATATAACAGAAAATTTGAACATAGAATGCCCAATTTTATTTTATTTTAGTTGAGAATAGAGACTCTCTGTACTTATGACACATAATCTATGTACACCTTGTGGACTGATTAAGTCTAGTTAATCCACATATGTCCATCACCTGACATACTTTTCTTAAGAACATTTAATATCTATTCTTTTGACAACTTTAACATTTGTAAATGTTCAGTATTATCAATCACAGTCACCCTGCTATTCAATGATCAGTTGAATAGATCTCATTTAATCAAAACTTTGTATCTTTTGACTAACATCTCCTATGTTCTCTCCTTTGGTATCTTCATGTTTATGAGAACCATCGCTTAATTCTCTCTTTTAGTAAGTTTGGATTATGTGGTATTTGTTTTTCAGTGCCTCACTTATTCCACTTAGCACAAGGCCCCACTGATTTATTCAATGTCAGAAAAATTAAGTCTATAAACTAACTAGGTTTTTCTTTTGCTGCACTTGAGACTTTGATATCAGTACAGTTGTTTTCTCTAAGTATTGTCTAATTATTATTATTGAGACTGAGACTTCCTGACTCAATCAACCCCGTTGCATCAAGTTAACTTTACCAAGTTATCTGAGACAAATAATGTATCAAATAGGTAATGTGGATTCTGTATTAACAAAACAGTAGATAGAACAAATATAACCTTAACACTGAGTATAAATTGCTATGTTATCGACATGACAATGAATGTTTTACATATTGTTTTGCATCTTCTGAATATTTTACATATATTATCCAATTTGTTTGTAAGATGGGTTTCAATATCAGTTACTTACAGATGACTAGGAATGACATGGCAAAGTAGAACAGTGAAAAAGGCATTTGTTGCCAAGCCTGAGATCTTAGTTCAATTCCAGGAACTTATGTAATGGAAGGGAGGACTGACTTGCTCCAGCTATCTTCTGTCCTTCACAGATGCCCCATGGCAACACAACACAAATGAATAATAAGTCATTATTATTTCTTAATAAGCAGAATTTTACTTGCCCTAAATCTCACAATTAGATATCAGGAAAACCAGAATCTGCATGATGGAAATTAGGTTCAAAAATATTTTTATGAGGCTTTCTGCATATTTTCTGTTTTCAGATTTTTTATGAAGAGTGTGATACAGGATGCAGAAGTGCCTGCAGGTGAAGAGGTGAGGTCCTGCCCACTGTGTTTACACAGGTAACTGTTGAATTACAGTTATTTGTCAAATGAATAATTGTGTTGATTTCTGTAGCAAAGTGCTAAAAATTGGGATGATTTTAAATAAGGGAAATTCTTTATCTGATGGTTGTGGAGACTAGGAACTTGAAGGTGAGGTATTTGCCCAGCGCATTCTCCCCCAAAGGTGCTGGGCGAAGTCAGACCTGTGTCATTTCTTAGTTTCTGACATTTGCTGGTAAGCCTTCGTACCCTTGTCTCCCAGCTGTTTCACTCCAATCTCTGATTCCCTCTTCTTGTGGCTTCCTTCCTTTTGTGCCTCTTCCTCTTTGCTCCTAATTAGAGCTCATTCAAATAGAGTATGATTGCATTTTAAGTCGGTTATATCTGCAAAGGCCCTCTGTCCAAGTAAGGTCACATTTGTAGATACCAGGGGTTGAAATTTAAACATGTATCTTTTGGAGCATATAATTTAACTACAGGTATTAGGTTAGGCTAGGACAAGTAGACACACACACACACACACACACACACAAACACACACACACACACACACACACACACACACACACATCCATTCAGATGTTACTATTTCCTGATGATATCATTTCCTATGTTTTTCTAACCCCTAGTTTTCCTACCTGTGAGATGACAATGATAATAATTACCTACACTGGTAGGTTATTGTAAGAATTATTTGGAAAAAAACACATAGTTGAGAAAGTCATATACTACTTCAGAGTAGTTATTTCAGAAGAGAAATAAGAAAAAAAAAAGAAACAGTTCAGACAGGAAGCTATTGAAGAGATTCTTCAAAAAAGGTGATAAATATGTTGAAGTGTAACTCTGCACAGCTGACGGCCAGTGACAAGATGGTGGGGAAGGACTCAGTTTTCTTTAAGGGCCTGGCCACTGGGAGTTTGAACATGCTCCAATGAGTACATGGGCAACACAAACTGAACTTGGCATATATGTAGATGTGTGTGTGTGTGTCTGTGTGTGTGTGTGTGTTGGTGGGAGAGTGCAAGGGTGAGAGGATGGACTTGGGAGAAATTTGAATCAACTATGATTGGGGTCCATTGAATGATATTCTCAAATAATCAATAAAAAATATTGTGCTGGGGAAAAACAAAAACAAAAGTAAAACAAACAAAAGAAAAACCATTACTATGGAGTTGACACCTGGTACTTTATCCTCCACTTTTCTATGTATCTTAAATATTTCAGTTATTTAAAGATGAAAAAGTCAAATAATAAAAAAAACCACTACTGTGGTAATGTCCTAGACCAACTTAAATTATGTTTTAGTTTATTTTCCTTCTTTTTGTATGAATGTATGTGTGTGAGTAGTGTGTGTGTGTGTGTGTGTGTGTGTGTGTGTGTGTGTGTGTTGCATGCACATGTTTCATATATGTATGTATGTAAGCACATAGGCCAGAGGATGACAGTGAGTGTCGTGTTCTATCATTTTGCCTCATTCTTTTGAGACAAGAGTCTCTCACTGAACCTGAATCAAGACTGGTGACCATCAAGTCCCAGTGACCTCATGTCTTTGACCCATGATGCTATGTTTACAAATGTACTCAAAGGCCAGGTCCAGGATGTTTTGATGTTGGTACTGGGATCAGAACTTACATCCTCATGATCCTCTAAACTATCTCTTCAGCTCCAACTTTCAGTTTTTTTTAACCACATATGAATTAAACAGCTGGTGAATTACTTTTAAGACACTGCAAACTATAAAAGTAATAATGGTTCAGAATTAAAATTCAGATACCAAAATCTAAAGTGAAAATTAAAATTGCTTAATAACTTTCAACATATTTATGCCCTTTCCTATAGTTAAAATAGAAAATATTTTGTATTCTTCCACAAAATAGTTGTAGATGTAAACATGCATATACTACCTTGTATACACAAATGGAATAAACATACACTTATATACACACACTATATACATGTATTTATGTTTATATCATTTATGTTTATATATATATATATATCATAAATATGTATATATTATACTTTTAAACCAGCTCATACAAACCTAGCCTACTTATAATAGCAATCATATGGCATATAATTTTATGAGTATATCATAATTCATTAACCCTTCCCTATAAATGGAAGTTTAAGTTGGTTCTACTTTTTTCTAATTAGAAACAGTGATAGTGAGTATCTCTATATATTTCATATCTCTGGGGGAAATATCTTAAATGTTTAATTACTGAATTAATCCACATAGTTCTTTCTAATTCTAGTAATAATATATAATTTGCCAGATTTTGAAGGTATATTCTATCTTGTTGAGTTGCTTGAATGTAAAGAGGAGAAAAAAGAAGTGCAAGATTTTTATGTTCCTTCCCAGAGACCGCAAAATAAATGTTAAAAGTATATATAAACATTTATGCATGCAATAACAATTCATAAAAAAACGATGCCATGAATTTGGCAGATAATAAGGAGGGGAATATGGGAGGGCTTAGAGTGATTAAAGGGAATGAAGAAATGCTATAATTACAGTTTCAATTTTTTTAAAGTTAAAAATAAAAAGTTAAACAGTGCATGATAGTGCCTGCCTGTAGTCCCAGCATATGAGAGGCAGAGGTAGAAAGCTTATAGCTAGATTCAAGATCAGTATCAGCTACAAAGAAAGCTCCAAGCCAGCTATGTATAACTATACAGCAAATTAGCTGAATAACCATTAATTGAAATTCTTGGACTAGATGTCCTTCAGATTTTGCAAGTGTTTTGCTTACCTGAATATTTGAATTAGCCCTTACACATTGAACACAAAAACTCAAAAGATTTCAGATTTTAGTTCATTTTCAGTCTTTGATATTTGATATAGAAATGTTAAGTCTGGTTGTTTTTTGAATACCTACTCTGAGTCAGGTGTTTTAATTACTAACCTTAGCAGTAGCTGTATTTCAGTGCTGTGTAGATGATGACCCTGTGTGTAAATGTGCTGGAGAAATTGGACAATAAGGGATATATAGTGGTATTGTAATGAGAGTTCTGGTTAGGTGTGTTTCATTCCAGAGCCCATGTGGTGTTCCTTAATCAAGAATGTTTCCCAGGGTGGACCTGACAGGGAGCATAAACCTCTCTGAAAGATGAAATCCAAATGCTTGAGAAACATTTTTAAAATGCTCAACATCTTTAACCATCAGGGAACTGCAAATTAAAATTACTTTAAGATTTCATCTTACCCCAAACAGAATGGCTAAGATAAAATACAAAATGAGGATAGAATACTGGTGAGGATTCAAGAAAAGGGGAATATGTATTCCCTGCTGATGACAATGCAAACTGGAACAGGCACCTTGGAAATCACTGTGAAGTTTCCTCAAAAAGGCTAGAAATAGATATATCACATGACCAGTCATGTCACTCTTGGGCATACAACCAAAGGACTCATTATACTATAGAAATAACTGCTCCTCCATGTTTTTTGCTGCTTTATTCACAATAGCCAAAGAATGGAAACAGCCTAGATGTCCTCCAATCAATGGGTAGATAATGAAAATGTTACACATTTACCTAACAGAATATTATTCAACCATTAAAAAATGAAATGATAAAATTCCAGGTAAGTGGATGGAGATGAAAACAACCATTCTGAGTAGGGCAACCCAGTTGCATAAGAAGGAACATCATGTTATCTCTCACTTGTAAATCATAGTTTTGCATCTTCAAATAAATATGTGTTTCATTTGGAATATCCATAGACAAGGATGTTAGCACAGCCCTGAGGAAGAAGGCTTTCAAGTGAAATGAAATAGAATGCAATCTGTTTGATATGAAGATTAAATTGGGGCAAGGGAGGACAGGACAGGGTAGAGAAGGCAATATGGGGAGGGATAAAAATGCTAAAGAGTTTTCAAAAGGACAAATGAAAACCCACCTACTACTGTAGATTCTTCCATATCTATATAGATGTATAAAAGCGACAAAATAGAATTACCCTAGAAGGAGCAACAGTGCCCATCATAGACACCACAGATTAACAAGTAAATCACAGGTGCCAGGAAGAGGTTACTTCTTTTGAAATTGTTGACCAGTGAAGTCTCATAGACCCCCTGCACCACCATTATTTAAAGGCTATTGGCAGTGCTATTATTGCTATTGGCAAGTTATCCTCCAGAACTTGAAGGTAAGATTCTCCAGTTTAACATACCACATAGTTGAGTCAGAACATGGAGATATCAAGGTTTTGCAGACCTAGAAACCTCATCCTTACTGTCTAGCTTTCATGGTGCTGAAAGGTTCTATGCAAACTACTGGAGAAATAAAGTGTTCCTCAGTCTTTTCCAGCTGGGTACCCTGTGAGTTACAATAATAACTAGCCTAATAAGAACTGTCCATGAATGCAATAGTGTCCTGAACAACATGGAAGTAACCAAGCATTTTCTGCTTGGATTTAAAGGTCATTCCACAAGATGAAACCCAGAGAAGGCACAATTATCAAGATCAAGAACTTGTGGATAGATATGTCATCCGCCCTAGTAAACAATTTACTACTATGACTCCACTAAACAGAATAGTTTTAAACTGACTCATAATGATTTCTATAACCACACAGTAGTGCATTTCTCAACTTCCATCAGAGAAACTTCTTTTTGGCAGTAGATGGTTATTAACTGAAAGATCCACAACTGACTAAAGTACAGATTTTAAGATAATGTGGAATACATAGCCCTAGATGAGATACCTACATTATACCTCCTGCTCCCAAGGGCTCAGGAGTCATTCCAAAGATGGAGTAGAAAGAATATTAATGCCCGGGGTAGTGGAAGACTACAAGGAAACAAAGTCTTCCAGACAACAGAGGAACTGCACATATAAGATCCTAACTGTAGTTACAGAATATGAAAGACCTGAGCAAATTCAAGCAGACAAAATTCCAACACAGGAAGGGGAGGTAGTAGCAAAGTGAAGTGCCACACATAACCAAGAAGCTACTGAAAATTGATAGCTGTTGGGGGAGGTAGAGTCAGTTTTCCCTAAGAATGTACCCCTTAATAAGTCTACTGCACTCCAGAGGAGGGCTATATTTGAAAATATATGGGCAGTACAAATTTAAGTTGATTGGTATAGAAATTAAATTAACTTTAAAAAGAAGATTGCAAAACTGGGTGGGTAGTAAAGTGAGGTGGAAAGTAGATCTTATAGGATCTGGGTAAAAGAGCATAAATAAAATCAAAACACATTGTAAAATTCTCAAAGTGCCAATAAAGAGATGTACTAATCTATGGGTATGGTGTTGTGTCATTAGAAGTAATTTTATTGCTATGTTCCATTAGCAGTAGAATTAGGAAATTTTCTCTAGGGCCTATTACCTGGTCTCAGGTTCTTAGCCAAATTAGCATTGTCAGGTATGGATTCCATGTCATGAAATGGACTTGATCAAAGTATATTGTATGGAAAAAAACTAAGAGAGAAAGAAAGAAAGAGAGAGAGAGGGAGGGAGGGAGGGAGGGAGGGAGGAAGGAAGGGAAAGAAAAAGAAAGGAAGGAAGAGAAAGAGGAAGGAAGGGAGAGAGAGAAAGAAAGAAAGAAAGAAAGGAAGGAAGGAAGGAAGGAAGGAAGGAAGGAAGGAAGGAAGGAAGGAAGGAAGAAAGAGAAAGAAAGAAAGAGAAAGAAAGAAAAACTTTCTTTAAAAGGTTGCCTAGAGTCATGTTCCTCTAAATATCTTTAAATGAAACCTTTCCTTAATCTATCTCCCTCAACTCTGTGATATGCCCCAGTTCTAGGCTTTTACTCCCTTCATCCATAGGAAGTGAAATACCAGGAGTCCTTAGATATTTACACAGTAAATAACCAATCAGCCTTTTTTCAGTAGGATGACCTATGAGAAAGGGCTGATTCAACTTCCTTTACCATATTACCAGGGTCAGTCTTATGGTGGTTGTTATTTCTCCAGCACAGTCACTGGTCTTCTACTTTTATCATTAGTCTATACAATCTGCCTGGCGATCCATTTCCTGAGGAAAGAGTCTTTAACACATAATAGGATTTTTATGCTTAGTTCCCCACACCTGGCCCTGTCTGACTTCCCTTAATGTGTAGTACTGGCACAGTCATTTAAACATATAGCTTTGGATTTAGATTGATAGACCCTCTCTGTTAATTTTAGAATATTGATTGTATTTGAAAATCTAGTTAGGTATTTTACTGGTATTTTCATTATATTTTCCACTTTTGATCAGTTTTATTAAGAAAGATACAGCATCATGGTCAGATGAAGCCATGATGATACCTTGAGAGGAGAGATAGACTCTCTAGTTCTGAAGGTCATCATTGGAATTTTTAAAGAGAATTCTGTTTATGATCCCAGTTACTATGAAACAAACCCAAATTTCACTATTGCTTGTTTTTGTGATTTCCCTTGAATTTGTTAAAAATCAATGGAATGGTTACAATTCCTTGAGACAAGTGGGTATTTGAAACTTTGAACTTTAGCTTATTTGTACAATAAGAATACTAATCTATAAGTAGAGATGGCTTCCAGTTCCCAGGGGCTTAAGAGATTCTTAGCTCCCTTTCCCCGCAGAGTTGCCATTTACCCATGGATCCAGCAGCAGGTAGCTCTAGATTTTCTGTTCAGAGGAGACTTTGAAACAGGAGGAGGGCAGGATGCTCCTCCTGGAGTTTATTTTCATAGTATTTCCAATATTTAATATCAAAGACTAATGAAAATAAGTTTCCTAAATGTGCCTCCTACTTTGTGGATTATCGGGAAATATTAGTCTTGTATATCACTTACTATTTTTGCTGTTATCATTGTTTCAATTGGTAATATTTGGGGGGATAGAAATGTTAGGGAAGTTGAAGCTATACCCTTCGGCCAGTCCTTGGTAGAACTGGTGGGTCAGCAACTGTCTTGCAACATATTGACAAATAATTGTGTTCAGCAATGTCATTCAGTTGGAATGTGACTAATGCCAAATTAGGATACATATATCCAACTACTTCAAAAAATTTATTTGACTCTTTAAGACATATGATTTGGAAAGTTCTATACATCTGTCTGTTTTTTCCCCTTTTTTTGTCATTGTTGTTGTTGTGGATGTATGTATGTTTTTCTTTGTGTGTGTGTGTGTACGTGCATGTGTGCGAGGAGGCCAGATCTTTTTTATTTTTTATTTATTTATTTTTTTGAAAAAGGGTTTCTCTGTGTAACTTTTGTGCCTGTCCTGGATCTCACTCTGTAGACCAGGTTGGCCTTGAACTCACAGAGATTTGACTGGCTCTGCCTCCCAAGTGCTGTGATTAAAGGTGTGGGCCACCACTGCCTGGCCTAAGGAGACAAGACCTTAACCGCAAGTCTCATTCCTCAGGTACCATCCATCTTGATTTTTGAGTCTGAATCTCATAATGGGACCTGAGACTCACCAATTAAGAAAGCTATATGACCAGCAAACCATAGAGGCCTGCCTGTGTCCACATCCCCAGCACTAAGATAATAAGCACACTGGCTGTTTACATAGGTTATGGGGACCAAATGTCCTCCTCATGTTTATGTACTAAAGACCTTACCCAATAACTTTATCCACTCATCTCTTTAAAAATAATGTTTAGAGTAACATTATTTGGTAGTTTGAATAAATGATCTCCATAGGCTCATATATTTGAATGTTCGGTTTCCAGTTAGTGAACTGTTTAGGAAGGATTAGGAGATGTGGATTTATTAGAGATGTGTTACTGTGGGGGTTTTAAAGTTTCAAATGCTCATGACAGGTCCATTCTGCCTCCTGCCTCTAGGCAGATCAATCAGGATGCAAGCTCTCAGCTACTGCTCTAGCATCTTGCCTACCTATTTTCTTCCACTCTCCCTGCCATGATGATAATGGATTAACCCTCTAAAACTGTAGGCAAGCCTCCAATTAAATGTTTTCTTTTATAAGCTGCCTTGGTGATTGTGTCTTCTCACAGCAATAGAATGGTAAGCCAGGCACATTCCATGTTCAAAATGTCAATAAGAAATTGGGAAAACCAGTGTTGTCTAAACTCCAGGTAGGAATGAGAGTATGAACTGACTTGACTTGATATTTGACAATAATCACCATCACCACATATCATGAGAAACAACCAAGTAAAAATATGAAGAACATGTTCCCTGCTATCATTTTTCCTTGGTAATGTTCCAGTTTCTTTGGGTTGAAAGTACATGCTACTTACTTATTAATGATGCAAACGTTTTATATAGCAATTAAACCTATAAGCTTGCACTATTAGTTTCACATATAATAAATCATTTAATCATCACATAACACAACTGCTAAGTCATTGTTTTCCACCATATTATAAGTTAATAATTAATATATTTTATATAACATATAGATATAGATTATAATTATATATAGCATGTAATATATAATATTATATATTATCAAAATTATTTTCTATTATATACAAAGGGAGAATAAGTCCTACCACTCAGGAATCAACTTTGAGTAATTTCACTCCAAACCTGTGTATTTGCTCAGGATATACAGCTTTGTCTCAGGAAAATCTTAGGCTATAATGGTATAATTTGGACATTAATCATTGCCAAACCTCTAAAAAAAATTCTCAGTGAATCAAAGGAAGAAGTTGTAGATGAATTTCTAAATGGTCTTATTAAATAAAAAACATGGAGCCAGAAATAGGGGTGAAAGCCTTAGAGATCAGGAAAATAGGGAAAGCCACAGCTAACTTTACCTCACCAAATCTGTAGCCTCTAAATGCCACTACTTCTTATTCACCCATGCCTACACGCCTTACTATTCTGCCATCTGATTTGCTCTCTCCGTCTAGCTACATTATTTCCTGTCTGTCTGTACAGACCTCCAGACCTCCATGGTTAACTAATATTGGAATTTAAGGCATGTGCCACCACACCTGGAAATGTTTCCAATGTGGCCTTGAACACACAGAGATCCTGCCTGCCAAGTGACAGGATTAAAGGCATGTGATGACATTGGCATGACTTCTGTGTTGTGGCTGGCTTTTTCCTCTGATCTCCAGACAAGCTTTATTTATTAAAGCACAAATAAAATATCACCACATTTCAGCACAAATAAAATATATCATAAGAAGTCAGGTAAATACAATGTACAAGAAAAATTAAACCATTAGTATGTTATTCTTGGTAAGGTGGAATGTGTGGAGATGGAAAAATTTCTCCAATTTCCATGTTAGCAAGTAAATTGTAGTCTAAATCATACTGTGTTTTGAATTATAAGAGAAATATGATGAAAATATACACAAGTTACACATGCCTACAACACACATACATACACACATATACACTCACCACTAGAAGTAATTTAAAAAGTGAGAGATCAATTACATTTTTATATGTAGAGGAAGTTTATAGTTTATTTCTCAACCTGCCAATGGCTTAATCTTAGCTCTTACCAAATAATTGAATTGCTGGTGAGTATCATTTTTGTTTTAAGTACTTTACATTACAACATTTTTCTACTTGTATTTTCTATGTTCAGTGACACAATCCACTTGGATTCATTATGTATATAGAATACATCCAACTCAAGGTATTAATTATCAATATTTACTCATGATTTAACCCTTTTATCCACTGATTCAAAAGTTTCTTGATAGATTTTAAAAATTATCTCATTTTTTTAGATTTTTTTCCATTTTGTTGATATATCTTTGTAGCTGTAGTTTTTCTGGTCCTGCCTGACCCACAGTCAGGACAAATCTCTCTCACCCGCCAGTTCCACAGTTGCTTAGACCCAACCAACTAAACACACAGAGACTTATATTGCTTACAAACTGTATGGCCGTGGCAGGCTTCTTGTTATCTAGTTCTTCTATCTTAAATTAACCCATTTCTATTTATAAGTTGCCACATGGCTTGTGGCTTACCAGTATCTTTATATGTTGTTTGTCATGGCAGCAGCTGGCAGCATCTCCTGAATCAGCCTTCCTGTTCCCAGAATTCTCTTCTTTGCTTGTCCTGCCTATACTTCCTGTCTGGCTACTGGCCAATCAGCATTTTATTTATACAGAGTGATATCCACAGCATATCTGTCTAGACCTTTACCAATGCTTTATTGTTTTAAATAGTGAATCTATGTAGTTTAATATTTTAGTAGAATTATTCATTCTCATTACTCTAATTGTCATGTTCTTGATATTGCATTGCAGTTTTTCTTCCTTTTGCTTTTTATAATTATAAACTAAATTTTATATTTATAAACTAAATTTTTGTTCAAAGATCTATTTTAAAAGTATTGTGATTGTGTCTAAGTTTTAGGGGTCTCTTTTGTGCTAAGGTACTAAGGTGCATCTATATTTAAGTCAACTGTACAAACAAGAGACCTATATTTCCCTACATGGAGAACTAGATGTGCACAGATCATTCAAGATAGTCCATGTTCTTCATACCTACTGTCACATCTCTGCTCTTACAAGTACAGAATGAAGCATGGCATCTCTCTGTAGTTTCTACCCAAGTTGGAACAAAAAAAAAAAAAAAAAAAAAAAAAAAAAAAAAAAAAAAAAAAACTCTTTCCAGCTTAGTGAGCCTTCTCTTCTTAGACACACCCCATGCACTGATAAGCTGTCTGCCTCCTGCTCTACCCTGGTAAGATTCTTTTGCAGACCAAGTTCTCATTTTTTCCAAGATTAAAAAAATTCCTTCTTTTATTCTACTTAGAGTCTTTTATTTTCTTCTCTATCCATATGGCAATTTTTCCATCATGGGTCAGTGTCATGGAATACTACTTTCTGCTTCTTTGAATATATATATATAATATATATATATATAAATATATATATATATATAAACTTTACAAATTAATGAAATTAATTTAAACATCAATGTCAAAGACTTCAAGGCACTTTTAGCCTTGTGCCCTATCATAAAAGATAGGGAAGTTTCCACGAAGTTGGATCATGTGCAGTAGAAGGAAAGTATATTCTGTAACAGGAAACAGAATTTGTCTCCACAGGGTCCACAGACTGAATTTATCACAGGAAGGCTTAACAGAAACTACTACAACTATCTCCAAGGAATTATAGGGTGTGCAACCTTAAAAAATGAAAGGGGATAGGTTGATAATGCCTCATTGGAAATAAATATAAAGAAATTATAAAGTAAGTTTAACTGAAAATTCTAAAGTAGAAAACTATAGTAATTATAATGGAAAAAAATACTCTACATAGACTCAAGAATAGATTTGATGTGATATAAAAATATCGTCACACTTCAAGGTGGATTGATAGTATGCAGTCTAAAGCACAGAGAGGAGAACAAATGAGGGAAAGTACTGACAGTCTTGAATAACTTATTGACACACATGTCAAGTTTTTGTTTGTTTGTTTGTTTTTGTTTTCAAGACAGGGTTTCTCTGTGTAGCTTTGCGCCTTTCCTGGTACTCACTTGGTAGCCCAGGCTGGCTTCAAACTCACAGAGATCCGCCTGGCTCTGCCTCCCGAGTGCTGGGATTAAAGGCGTGCACCACCACCGCCGGGCACATGTCAAGTTTTTACTGGAAGGAGGTGAAATAAAAATATGGAAAAATAATTTTCCTAAAGGTGGTAATGTTCAACAAACTTGAAGGAAGGAGAATGAAAAGAGATCCAAAACCAAGAATATTTCATTGAAATACTGACATATGAAGACAATATTTTTAAATGTAAGAAACAAGGGAAAAATGAGTTATTAAAGTGATTATAATACAGATGACCTTTTATCAGAAATAATGAAGACCAAATGGAAGTGGGTGGAAATATTCAAACATTTAAGGGAAATTAAAAAAAATGCCATGCAATTATCCCATATTAATAAAAAAATAATGTTATAAGGTATTTAACCTAGAAAGTAAATTATGTCAGACAATAATTCAAGTTCACCTGAAAAAAGAAAGAACATACATTAATATAGCCATACAATTATAAAAGACATGATCGTGAACATCATTTTTATTTTCTTACTTTTAAGTTATTCAAAAGGCATTTGTATAAAACAGTACATAGGCCATCATATTGTCAGGCCAATGATATACAAAACTCCCTAACCACTACTTTAGTTACATGCCATATGATTTTTATGTTACATCCTTATATTAACTAGTCTGAAATTATTTTAAACTATTTTGACATAGATAAAATGAATGGGATCAAAGAAAGAGTGGAATGAGAAAATGATAGCAGGACTCATGAAGGCCCCATGTGTATGATATATACTGATAGGAGTACACGCCTCAGATCTCACCTGGGCCTGGAGACTGGACAAAGACAACTGACTCCTGTAAGTCATTGTCTGACAAAATGATTGCCTATGTATTATTTAGTCCAAATTCTTTTTTGAATAACTTAAAGTAAGACAGTAAAAGTGATATTCAATATGTCCTTTATAATTGTGTAACTGTCTACAAATGTGTGGTTGCACATGTAGGTGTGACTGTGTGTGTATATGTATGTGCACATGTAGGTATGTATTTGGACTCACAAATGCATTTCCAAAATAAATAAATATCAAATAAGGAACTGATAACATATCATAATTGGAATCTACAGAGGAAACAAACAAAATCAGAAAGAATAAGTAAGTTTACTATGACACAAATTTTAAATATTCATGTATAATTTTATTCATTTCTTTAAAATACATTGTTTATAACAGTGATTAAAACTATAAAGTTGTGTTTTCAATTTTCCACCTATAATATGTGTGTATGCATACACATATAACACCAAAGGGAATAATATAATTCAGAAATATATTGTCTTTCTATGCCCGAAGAATTAAATTAGTGTCAGGTGGTGGTGGTGCACACCTTTAATCCCAGCACTTGGGAGAGAGAGTCAGGCAAATCAATATGAATTCAAGGCCAGCCTGATCTACAGTGCAAGATCCAGGCAGACACCAAAACTACATAGAGAAACCCTGTGTCAAAAAACAAAACAAAACAAAGAATTAAGTTAGTATAAATTTGGAGTAGATTCTGATAGATTTTAATATATATTAACCTCTAATCATTGAAGAATTTTTTAAATATAGTAAAAGTTGTCAATTCATTAAGTACCACAATAAAATATACTTAATATAAGCTAGAACAGTAAGGAACTGTTTAACAAAAAGAAATGCACTACGTATAAGAAGTAAAAATAAAATACCAAATGAACAAAAACTATGTCAATTATAACACAAATTTGAATGTGTTGACAAATTTCATGTAATGACAAGGATTATCAGAACAGAGTAAAAACAGCATGTAAGTATAGGAGGTCTCCAGAAAACACACTTAGATTCTAAAGTATAAACATGTGGAAAGTAAAAGGAAAAATAAGTAAGATACATCATGAAACAATGACCACAAGAAACCTAGTGTATATGAATTAATAAATAAAGTAGAATATTGGTAAAAAAAATAAGTATTAGAGATATAATGAAATATCTCATACTAACAAGATGTTCAATTACTCATGAGAACATAAAAATAATACATACATGCAACTGATTGGAAGACACAGAATTTCATGGAGCAAAACCATCATAAAACTGAAGTGAGGATTAGAGAGATCCACACTAGTAGTTGGAGACTTTACTATGTCCATGTCACCAGTACCTAGAAAACTAGATTAGAACCAAAAAAGGAAATAGAAGCCCTACTATTGGCTAAATATGTTGGCTGACTCCTGTAAAATATTCTCAGCAACACAAAGCACATGTTTCTCTCACATGTGAATAGACTAGCTGCATAAAACATAGCCTAGGTCATTAAACAAGCCCCATGAGATTTAGAATGTAAAAGCAGCACAATTATGCAAATTCATTCTCTGGATGCAAAGGAAGGAGGCTAGAAATCAAAATAAATAAGATGTTTGAGTAATTCATAAATACATAGGAATTAAATATTTCTCAAGTATTTAGTGAACCAATCAAAACTATATTATAGGGTATTTTATTCAGGTACTTTGTTTGTTCCTAAGAAAAAAGGTTTATTTGGACTCACAGATTCTGAGAATTCAGTTTGTGTTCAGCTTGTTCCATTGCTTTGATTGTCATGTGATGTGGCAAAGTTGTTCACCTCATGGCATGCGTGTGTCTCTGCCTATATCTGAAACAATTAAAGCATACTTGCACCAACACACACATTTGCAAACCAATTACTGCCTGTGATTGTACTCTTGCCTTGCTTCTTTGTCCCTTGGAACGTTTAACAATAAATATCTGGAGACATTTTTGAGGATCTAAGTGGGTTGGGGCCATGTGGATGCTCAGCTCAGAGAGAGATGTTCAATTGTCTTTGAACTCTCACATCTACTTTTGCTGACATGGGTCTTATAGATAATTCTTCCCTGCTATTCATCTATATAGGCCTTATAACTATCTCATCATCCAAGATTTTCATAGTTCTTTTTGGGTTTGTTTTTAAATTGGCCTCCTACTTTCTGTGCCTGTATTCATGAAGTTTTAAAATGTCCTGGTTTTGTCCTGCAAATACTAGAGTGGGTCATGTCAGGAAATATCTATTATTGATGAAGGCTTTAAAAGGCAGAAAGTAGGCTGATAAGTCTACCCAACTCAAAACCCATTCTCTAAATCCCAGTTGCATGTGAACAGAGAGTAGAAGAGGAAATGGACTTTCAAAGGGCTGAAAGAAATATAAAAAGGAAGAGGAGAGGTTGGAGCTCATTACAAGTACCTAGTAAGAAGTATTTCATTCCAGGACAGAAGGACCCTTTGCACAAGAGATGCTGTGTGTTCCTTCTTTTCTCCTAGTTTTCCAGACAAAAGTGTATAAGTCTGTTCTTCCACTGTGTCACATATGGAAGCTAACTGTCAGTCATATCTGTCCCTGACACAGACTAACACAGATCCATCATGCTCCATCCAGAGAGAACCTGAAATCCTAGACTCCAAATTTGCCATGTAGATAAGACTTTTGTTCAGTTTTGTTTTGTTCTTTCGGTTGTTTGTACTTTTTGTTGTTGTTGTTGTTTTGTATGTGTGTTTGCTGTTGTTGTTATTTGGTCACAGCAGTTGTACATTTTCCATAGAGAAAGGGGAGTAGATATTTGGTAGCAATAAAGATTGACTGTGATTGTCATTAAAGTATCCATTATCATAATGTTTAAGATATTAACTCAGGAGAAAACAGGATAGTTGGATATAAAGGAATTTGCAATAAATCCTGTGGTGATATTTTGTTTGTGCTCTAACAAATAAAGCTTGCCTGGAGATCAGAGTGCGAAGCGAGCCACTAGTTAACCATAGAGGTCAGGCAGTGGTGGCACACATCTTTAATCCCAGCACTAGGGAGGTAGAGACAGGAAGTGAAAAGGTGGGCAGAGACAGGAACTTGGCTCCTTTCAGGCTGAGGAGTTGGTGAGGTAAGAGGTGACTGTGGCTTGCTCCTTTGTGTCTCTGATCTTTCATCACTTATCCTGATATCTGGCTCTGGGTTTTTATTAAGATCAATTAGGATTCATGCTATAAAATCCAACGTGTGCTAAGAAGGCAAGTCTTTAAATAAGCCACATAGTCACTCTACTCTGTCCACACATTAGGATTGCATTTCTTCCACGCCATAAAATTAGGAATGGCCTATGTGTTTTTTTCTTTGAATGAGAAAAGACGGAAGAACGTGAGAGATAACACATATATCCAGGCAGAAGGTGATACAGCCAGTGCCAAACTCCCTGCATTCATTAAGCTTGGCTCTTGAAAGACTCTGTTAAAAACATTCACATCCCCTGCATGCAGCACACATATAGACTTGTGAGGCTATTAACTAATTTTTAAGCCATTAAGATTAGGGAACTCCTTGATTGTCTTTGGTTATAGAGCATAAAGCAAACTCTACTATCTCATAAAAACAGTTACCTCAACAATTTTCAAAAAAGTGAAACTTGTAACAGGTGTGAATGTACTTCTATTTAGTATGTAGTAATTTGTATTGATTTTTTGCATTCACTGTGGCTATTAATGTAATTATGATATGTAGCTGGAAGGTTTCTCTGGTCCCTCCTGGTCCCCACAGTCCCAGTTTCCTCTGGTCCTACCTAGCCCCACAGTCTATCAGCTGCTTGTAAAATAATCATTTAGAGGCTTAATATTAGTTATCAGTGTATGACCTAAAACAGGCCTCTTGATAGCTAGCTCTTACAGTTTAACTCAATCCATAACTATTAATCTATGTATCACCACATGTTCTATAGCTTTACCTGCATCCCATTACATGTTACTCCTAGGATGGCTGTCTGGTTTCTCCCTTACTCTGCCTTTCTCTTCCTGTCTCTCTCCTTGGATTTCCCACCTGCCTCTAAGCTGCCTTGCCATAGGCCAAAGCAGCTTATTTATTAACCAATAGAAACAACATATATTCACAACATACAGAAAAACATCCCCCAGCACTTCCCCTTTTCTATCTAATCAAAAAAGAAGGTTTTAGCTTTAATATAGTAAAATTATATATAACAAACAGTTATTGAGCAAGAATTACAGTTACAATATCTAGTCTATTTGCATTTGGTAAAATTAAAGAAAATATTTTATCTATCCTACATTTGTGAGTTTAAGGTTTTATATCTAATTTATCTTTTACCATAATCAAGGAAAATTATAATTATAACCATTTAGTCTTTAACTATATCAAAGACCCCAGAAGGATATAATATTACCTAAGTAAACAGGGAGAGCATTGTAAGCAACTTCCTAAAATCTAGAATGACAGACAGCTGGCTGCCTGGACAGTCACCCAAAGTTCTTCTGTAATGTTGGGGCATCCATCTTTACCCTATAGATCTACACTTTTTTAGTTGCTTCTCCCTGTGTCCTGCAGAATGTCTGGCAGTCTCCTCTGTGAAGCAGAAACCTGAAGGACCATCTCACCTTGTTTTGGCAAAATTTAGTGGTCATTTTTCATGATTCCTGCATGTCTAGTTGATACATTTTGTTAAGCAGTCTAGGCAAGAACAGTTTTATGCCCAAATGGCTAACTTTTGCCATAAGTAAAGCAAACTCCATATGGAGTTTCCTTGGTGCCCATCATCTTCTTTGAAGCAAATTGGTGCTGCCAGGAGCAAATGAGTCTCATTGTCCAGAAAGTCTAAAGTTTAAAACATTTTAAATGCCATATTCTGTAGGTCTTTGAAGTATTTGAAGATTACCTACCTAATTGAAATGTATCTATGTATATCTAAACAACTTAATTAACATGACTATAAGTTTGATTATCCTAGATGACTATTAATATGTATTTCTTAATTATATATTACAATTTTAAATGAGCTGCATAAACATAATACCTTAATCAAGAGTAGAAATATGCATACAGTATAACAAAATTAACTTTAAATTTGTATTAAATTAAAATCTATAGCAATGTAAAACATTTTAAACAAATTGTTCTTTAAAAGTAGATTCAATAATCTACCCTTTTATCCTATCGTATCTATAATATCCTGTTTTCTTCTTTAGAAAGAGATTGAATTTATAATCAACCCCCTTAAAAGTAAACATCTATAAGTAATATTTTGGGAATTTTGGCATAGCTTTTCTTGTTACTTCCCACAGCAATGACATCCACTCAAAGAACAGTCCTTGATATATTTGTCAAACTAGTCTCCAGTTAATATCCCCTCTGCTTTTTCTAGTTGTAAGTAGTAAAATTATTTTCTGTGATACCTATAAGAATGACCTAGAGACTGAGATTCAATATTTCTGTTTATATTTTTTGCTCAATATAAGATCCTTGCATTTTTGCTAGGCTAGATTTGTGTTTTCCTTGGTGGCAGAGGGAAGATCCAAAAAGGGTTTTCTCTGTTGTATGCCAAATCAACTAGGCTTCTAATAGGAAGTCCAGACACTAAGAGAGCATCCTTGTTATCTTGCATGACATGTAGGCACCGTTCTTTCCATACTTCTACTTAACAATGTATAAGACAAGGCCTCAGCACAACTCAGATCTGCCTGAGATTTCTGTGTAGACCAGGCTGGCCCTGAATTCTCATCAGTCTCTTGTCTCATCCTTTGGGTGCAGAACTGGCATGAGCTACCTTGCCAGGCCCTCCACCATGGTTAAAATTCTATCTTTATAATGTAAAAGACCCAATGTAAGGACAACATTGTGTAAATAGGTGTATTCTATTGTGTAAAAACAATGACAAGAAAAAGAAAGTCTGTATATATCTAGTGATGATGCAGATTTTTTTCCTGAATATTTAAATCTGTAGCTGTTTTATTCTAGAGATGCAGAAATCTTGTGCATGTGAGGGCCAAGTGTGTGATGGTTTTGTGGTTTTTATTTGTTTGGACCACCACACACCTTTTTAAAGTTTTCTTTTTGCATCAGTATTTCTGTCACATCAGATCTTCCTATTACCATTTTTCTTCTTCATGAACATATTGTTTAAAATCCAGGAGCCTTCACAATTATAAACTTTTTTATTTATCTAAAAAGTCTTTATGCTAATTCCTCACATAGTTCTTTTGTTGTGCTGTCTCTGGCTTTTCTTTCTGAGATTTTGATTGCACATGAATTAGAGCATTTAACATTATTCTACAGCATTTCCTCACTTTATTATTCTGTGAGAATTTTTCTGTATTTGATCCTGAAGTACAACTGTATGGTATTCATAAATCTGTATATATTCATGCATATGTTCATGACATGGACATAGATAATTGGAAGAATTCTAAATATTAAAAAAATCTAAGAAGACTTTTCTTGCATATACATAATCTTAACTATGGAAAACTAAAAAAGGATGGTTGAAAGTAACTAATATGCATGCAAATATTTGTAGTAATGCTATCTTTAATTTTCAAATGTAAACAAGCCAAATAGCTATCATTGTTTATCTGAAATGTCTATATAATTGAATTTCTTCACTTATAAAAGGGGCAAAGTATTCATATGTTATGGATGAGTCTCAGACACATGATAAGTGCAAAAGTCAAACACACAGAGCTCTGTATAATCTATGTCTCCATCTACATGAGTGACTGAGCTGATGTAAACATACTAAAGACAAGACTCATGTCTAGTTGTTTATGCTTAGAGTTAGGAATAAATGGAGAATTCATACAAATGAGAGATCTTTAGAGGACAATGAAAATACTCTAAATGTGTTTTGAGTTGAGGATCATACAAGTCTGTAAATTTTCTAAGGAGCTATACATTAAATATGAGTTAATTTTATGACACATATTTTTTAAAAAAGCAGAGATATCTGTGGGCCTCTTTAGCACTTTGTTTCTTCCTTTTCTCATGTGGTCTTCATTTACCATGGTCTCCTATTCCTTGTTCTCCCTCTCTGTTCTTGATCCAGCTGGGATCTCCCACTCTCTTTCCCTCAACCCTCGCCCTTCATTGCTCCCACTCATGTCCAGGCTGTTCATGCAGATCCCATCCATTTCTCCATCATTGGGTGATCCCTGTGTCTTTCTTGGGGACCTGTTTTCCAGGTAGCCTCACTGGTGATGTGAGTAGCAGTCCAGTCATCCTTGTTCCACATCTAGTATCCTCCTATGAGTGAGTACATACCATATTTGTCTTTCTGAGTCTGAGTTACCTCACTCAGGATGGTTTTTTTCTAGATCCATCCATTTGCCTGCAAACCTCATGATGTCATGAGTAGTATTCCATTGTGTATATGTGCCACAATTTATTTATCCATTCTTCAGTTGAAGGTCATCTAGGTTGTTTCCAGGTTTTGGCTATTACGAAGAATGCTGATATAAACATAGCTGAGCAAGTGCTCTTGTGGTATGATTGAGCATTTCTTGGGTATATGCCCAAGGCTGGCAATGGCCAAGAGACAGCCAGGACTGACCTACTCTGGTGATGGGATGGCCAAACACCCTAATAGTTGTGCCAGAAACCCCATCCAAGGACTGAGGAATCTGGATGCAGACATCCATGGCTAGGCCCCGGGGGGAGCGCTGGGAGTCTAATTAGCGAGAAAGAGTTATATGAGCGAGAATTGTTGAAACCAAAGTTGGATAAAGCACAGGGACAAATAGCCAAAGGAATTGGAAACACATGAACTATCAACCAAATGCTGAAGGGCCCCCAACTGGATCAGGCCCTCTGAATAGGTGAGACAGTTGATTGGCTTGATCTGTTTAGGAGGCATCTAGGCAGTGGTACCAGGTCCTGGGCTCGTTGCATGAGATAGCTGTTTGAAACCTGGGACTTATGCAGGGACGCTTGGCTCAATCTGGGAGGAGGGAACTTGACCTGCCTGGACTGAGTCTACCAGGTTGATCTCAGTCCTCGGGGGAGGCCTTGATCTGGAGGAGGTGGGAATGGGGGGTGGGCTGGGGGAAGGGGGGGGGGGCAGGAAGGGGGAGAACAAGGGAATCTGTGGCTGTTATGTAGAACTGAATAGTATTGTAAAATAAAATAAAACAAAAAATTTAAAAAAAGCAGAGATAAGTTAGGGTAGAGTGAAAAGAGAAAGAAAGATACACACACACAGAGGGAGAGAGGGAGGGAGGGAGGGAGAGAGAGAGAGAGAGAGAGAGAGAGAGAGAGAGAGAGAGAGAGAGAGAATAAATATTAATCTTCATGAAAGTTGATGCAGAATGCTGGTATTGGCTCAGGCTCAGGACTCCAGCTGAGTGAGGTAATGCAGCTGTGTTGGGCTGTAGAGAGGTTCCTAATTGGGGCTCTGAGTCACTTCCCCTCTGTGCACACACAGGAGTTTCATAGCCTTCCTGCCAGTGCACAGCATGTCCTTACCTGTTGGATAGCACTGGCTGGCAGTTGCTGACTCATTCTCTGTCCTCCAATAGACTAATCAGCATTGATGATTCGCAATTATGCTGCATCCGGCTCTCAAATAGGTTCTTCAAAGCTGTGATAGCTTTAATGTGATTCTTAGCAAGAGGCCAGTATTTATAACAGTCATCACTCCTAATAACCAGAGATTTGTCAATGTCACCTGGACATCAAGGACAGGATGAAGCCACCAGCAAAGATTCTTAGACAGAGCCAGCCTACAGAAACAGAAGCTATGCTCATGAGTTTAAATGTATATGTCTAATAACTCATTATCCCTCCTCAATTTTGATAATGGGACCCTGCCCAGGCCACCCTAGCTTATCAGAGCAAAAGACAATATTTGTAAACTATAACTATATATTATGCCTACTACATAGATAAAAAAAATCACTATTTGGTTATCACTATATATTATGCCTACTACATAGATAAAAAAAAAATCACTGTTTGGTTATAACTAAAAGTATCTATCAGGGAGAAAAAGAAAGGCAAGAAGGAATTTCCACCATTATATTTATCCAGAGAAAGGGTGATTTAAGTCAAGCAATTAAAGAATGGTAAAGAAAGGTCTTTTTTCTATATAAGAAAAATAGTCTCAAGAGATACTGAGGACTTCAGACACTTCTATGATGCCTGTTAGCATCCATAAAGCCATGGGAAACACATCATGTTCTATAGGATTTCCAGTTTCCAATAGACTAACCACTTAGTGATATTCAATACTATTTTCATTGTATAAGTAAATAAAATATTGAACAATATAAAGGTGCTTTTAGGTACATATGCATCCCTGAAAGAACATTTCTTGACCACATGCACCCTTACAGTGAAATACATCTGCAAAGGAAAGAGTCAGATACTTATGGCCAAGAATAGGAGAAAGATCCATTGCTGCTTTCTGTTGCTGTGGATGGTTAAGAGTAGAATGATCAGAAACCAGATGAGCACTGCAGATATGCAGGTACATGAAGGCTCTTTTCTAAGGGTCTCACCGGGTATCTTCTCGTGTGCAATACTGGAAGGGGTAAGTTGGTGGAGAGACTTTAAGTAAGAACGAGCTCAGAGCCAAGTGAAATGTGATGTTCTTGCCTGAAGGTGTAGTTGTGTTTTTTAAAATGCAGGTATTTCTAGAACAAAGGTACAGCATACAACATTGTAAGGGTCGCAAATGATTCCCAGGAGCCAATCTCACTAGTTCTTCCAAAGCACCCTAAATGGTCTGAAGGGAAGGTACACTTATCTACAGAGCCAGAAGGTGGTTTCAAATCTGATTATGGGTACAGTGAAACTCTTTCTTATTTTGTGCTTGAATGAGAGGCCGCTGTAGACCAGCCTGGGCCACTTTAATCGACTTGGGTGTATTTGTTTGCTTTATATTTTGTTTGTTTCTCTTGATGTACCTGGGATCAGTGAAAAAAGGCAAACTCACAAAAGTGTCATAAATTGTTGTGCTCTGTCCATGTTTAGCACAGAATGATAAAAACCTCTGAGCATCAGAGCAAGAGAGAGATCTAATTCTCAGAGACCAGTTCTGCCTGTTATAGACAGGATATGGCTATATACAAGCAGACTAGGCAAAAGCTAGTGTTAACATCAGAGGTTAACCAAAATGGTAACTTCAGCCTAATGTAGTGTTCTAATCTAAAGGGTATGCTCTCCATATAAAAACAAGATGGGATTTCATGTTGTCTCTGTATTATTATCCTGTTTCACTTTTATGATTTGCTAGCCTGATTGACATAACTGCATCATATTGCCTTTTAAGAAAAAAGTGTAAGTAGAATGTCTGAGCAAAGCAAACATTCACAAAGTATGGCTCTGGCTAAACTAATTTGCATTCATTAAACATTCACATTCAGTGAAGCAAAATTAATCTTGAACAATATTTACAGAAGTGCTCTCATAAATAACATTGGAAATATAGTCACCTTTGAACAAAATTAGAGCTTGCAACACCATTTTTATGAATTTCACATTTTTAATTGATGTAAACCTGAAAAAACTGCAGTTTGTCAAGGTTTTGTGCTAAACACTCAGAGCCTCTCCTGCCCTAAAGATAGAAAATCTGTTAATGGAGAGATGGTCAGGGTAGAAAAGATGCAATTTCATATGTCACAGACAAAAATGGTTAAATAATTCCTTCATCTTATAGGTCTCAAGTTCAAAAGGCTATGACTTAAAATAAATGTTTGCCCAGCCATGTGACTGTGCTCTTGAAGCTTTGTAAGAAACACTAAGCAGAACCAGGCTCTTGGCTTGGATTTACCCTTAAAGCACAGAAGCCACAGAGCATCTACAGTGTGGGATGTCTGTCATTGGCTGCATGGCTGCTACCAAACCCCCAAATGGAATCTTATTTTATCCACAACAGAAAATACAATTGTCTGGATTCACTTCTTTGTTGTCAGCTGAAAATTTCTTATGCTTGGGCTGCCGTGAAAATCCTGTTTGATATCTTGCAAACACCTTTCTGGATGCATGGTCTTGATAGAGAAATGAGGAAAGATAATAAACTAAAGGGAAGGAAGTGGAGAGCACTCACTTTCCAAGAAAGTAGAGAATGTATCCTGGTACTTTTATGTCATTATATGAATAATGACTTGTGGATTGATCTTATGATCCTGTTGACTGATTAGTATCAAAGCATGTCTTGCCACACTGAAACCAAGTTTTGTAAGGACTAGCTTGAGGCCATTAGCTATATTAATTTGCAGAAAAACATAATGTCTAGGGGAAAGTCACATGATATTTTTAATAGGACAAAGTCTATATAACTCTTGATTAATTGCATTAAGTCACAAGTTGAAGTTGGTCCTGTAACTAAAACCATTAACACTTACTTAAGAGGTATTTGCAATGAGTTGAGCCCTCTTTTAAAAGCCTATGACATCAGTATGTTGTTTAAACTAGTCTACTTGTGAAAAATAAACAGCATTTTGTGGTCTGTACTTGGTTGAATAATGTCCCTTCAAAAGTCATACCCATTTAGAATGTAAAAATCACCTATGAGGAAAAAGTTTAACTACAGGTGTAATGGAGGCCAGTCATACTTGATTGGAGAAGGCATTAAGTTCAGTTACAGATGTCCTTAGAAGAAAAGAAAGATGTGCAAGTGGAAACGTAAAAAAGAATTAGGGTTTGCAGTGGCATGTCTGTAAGCAAAGAAATGCTGGAAATCCTGGCAAGTATTAGAAGACACTAGGAAGGTCTAGAAAAGAAGCCTCACTAGCACTTTCATGGAGATGATGGCCCTGCTGATGTCTTCATTTCAGAACTCTAGGCTCCAGACTATGAGAGAATAACATTCTGTAGTCTTTGACTACTTCACTTTTAGTACTTTGCTACTGTAGGCATAGGAATGTAATGGTAACATGTGTTTGAACATCTATTCATATACTAGTAGAACTTGGTTTACCTCCGAAGTTCACAAACCTAACCACCACCCTTCATTATTTTATAAGCCATGGTATTGGCAGTGGACTGGCACTGGTATTGGGGAAATGTGGGTGAAGAAATTTCAGTTCTATAAATGAGCCTCTTGCTAGGCCTCAGAAATAATTAAGATTAATAAACTGAGTTCAGATTGTCTTTAAACAACTGTCCCTTTTTACTTCAGCATCTTTCAGTTTAAAGTTAGTCCTTTCATCTGTGAAATAGTGTATTAGGACTCACTACCATGTACTCTTTGAGGATTTGTTGCATTGATGCATCAATAATGTATATGGGATAAATTAGCAGATATTAAGGGTTTACTAACATTGATTGTCCTTATTGCTGTTAAATATGGCTATCATCTTCATCATCATTGATATTTGGGTTTTTTTTCTTTCTACCTCCCCTTTTCTTTTGTTTTATGTTTTGGTGCTGAGGACTGAACTCGGGGTCGCACACATGCCTGACAAACACTGCCACTGGGTTCCCTCTTTATTTATATATTTATTTGTGGTTTTGTTTTGTTTTAAAATTGAGACAGTGTCATAAGTAGGTTTCTTTAGAGGAATAGAACAAAGTGTGGAGGATGACAGGGTATTAGATTACCTTAGGCACAGTAGTGCAGGAAGTCCAAAAATGGCTGTCTGCATACTAGAGAGACAGAGATCCCAGAAGGTACTCAGTCCAAGAAGCTAAATGCCTAAGAACCTGGTACTCAAAGCTCAGAGTTCCCTGAATGGTTGCTGGTGCTGTGTCCACATTCAAAGGCCAAACCCGTGTTCTGATGTCAGTGGAAGATCTTGTCATTAGAGATGGATGCTGACATGAGTGATCAGGACATGAAGGTGAGCACATGTATGCTGTGTTTCTCTCAATATATGGTTTTTCTTCATCCCTCATTACATCTGGGCAGCTCAGTCAAAGATACCATTCACCCTGAGATCAGAATTTTCCTCTCAGTTAATTGTGAATGGAATGATCCTCAGAGACAATCTCAAAGTTGTGTCTACTATCAGAGCATCATAAACATTTTTCACCATGAATCTTGTCTCCAAAACGCTTTATGTCACTCCAGCTACAAAGGTATAAAAATAGGAACAAATATCAAACATTACTGATAATTAATCTTTATTATATGTATAATTTTATCACATTCAAAGCAAGGAAATTTCATTACTAATGAGATACTTATGTTTGTTTATTTTTCATAAATAATCAGATCTTGGCTGGATATTTTGTACTGTGGGTTGGAGAGTATCATCAGTGTTTTCCAGAGTTGATCAATATTTTATCTTTATGATCATTACCCTGGGAATGATGCTTTGAGTAAATACATGGTACAGAACAACACTTAAACAAAATGCAGTTTCAAAGTTGTTGGAAATTCCTTTTAATCTTAAGCCATAATTCATTTAATGATTTTTCTTTTGTGAAACTCAAGTCAGCATCTCAAAAAGAATTTAAATAATAATCTATTCTAGCACAATGCAAGCCAAACATAAGATAATTTGACACTTACATGCTGAGAAATGACAGTAATACAAAACACTTAAAATAAATGTTATCCTTAATTAAACCATTAAGTATTTATAAGCAGAGAACATATGTACAGTAAAAACACTCCACTCCACACTATACAGTAGTCTCAAATGGGAGCCAAGTTGTTTCAGGCAACCATGGTTGAGATTTAGGTACATGGATAGCATAGCATGTTATTACACCACAAACTATACAAAGGGCAGAGATTCTATGTTCATAACAAAGGCTGCTGTGAAATGACACAATGCCCCATGGCATGAGAGGCCAGCAACACCTCAGTGTATATTCAAAATATTTTGTTATTAATTAATTGATTAATTATTAATTAATTTAGTGGTCCTCGTTGTGTTGTGTGACCCCCTGTGGGACCTAACCCCTAGTTAAAGAAGCTGGGTTCTGGAATTCTATATTGCTCAAGCCTTGAACTAACCTGCCTGAAAACCTAGTGGGCATTTCAACTTTGAAAACAACAAGAAGGATTCCAGTTGGCAGGAGAATCTAGAAGTCTCCTCCATGGGATCTGGTGCAAGGGTCAGTTCAAGAGTGAAAATTGACTCTCTTCAAGAGAGAGGAAAGAGGAAGAACTTGGAAAACACAGAAAGGTAGAGGAAGAATACGGGAAAATTCAGAAAAAAGACAGGGGTTGCAATAATAAAATGTAAGCAGAGCACAGCTCCAGCCTCATAGCTCCTTGACAGGGACTAGAGCAGCAGAAATCACTTCTGGAAGGTAACCCAGTGGAGAGCAGGCGTTTCCATCCTCAGGACAAGCCCACACTTCTTAGGAGCTTCAAATCTAGTTGGTGAGACACCACTTCGGTTGGATAAGTCAGCAGTAGATGAAAACCCCATTTCTTTGACCTGAAAACAGGGGCTGCTGGATGACAAGGAGCCAACTGGTGGAAACCCAACTACCCAGAAAGCCTGGGAAGAAGAACATCCTCAGGTCAGGGTGACTTCATTTGCAACAGCCCTAGAATGAGAGAGCCCAGGGAGACAGTTGAAGAGAACAGGAAGAGTGTGTGCCGACAATCAGAGAGGGCAGGAAGTGGGAGATGCCAAGGAAACAAGGGTGTGACTTGGGAAAGACTCAGTGACCAGCAATCTATCTTATCTGATGAGAGAAAATCTGAGATTTTTTAAAAGCATGATATCATCATCAACATCATTATTTCTCCTTTTAAGATTACAATGTGGGCAAAATTATGTATATAAAAAAGATTTTTAAATTATGTAGACATGTATATGCCTGTGTGTGAATATATCCATGTGAGTACTGGTGCCTGCAGAGCCCATAGAATTCAGACATGGAGATAGTGAGCCCCCTAACACAGGTACTGGGAATAGAACACAAATCCTTTGAAAAAGCACCACACCCTCTCAACTTCTGAGCCATCTCTCTAGCCCTGAGTCCTCAACTTCGGTAGCTCAGAGTCTAGTGTCAGGCTGGTGGATCAACCTTTGCAACTTTTGTACTGTACCTTTTGCTCCTGGAGAGCTGAAAACTCTACAGTTCAAGTTTTATGCCAAACATACACAGCAATCAATCACTCCAGGGGATTGATTAACAATCAGAAGACCTTGAAAGCATGAAGATGGTTCCTGTGTCAGCACAGATCTCAATGCTACAGTTTCTTCCTAGATTGCCAATGCACTTGAGAGGCAACCCCAAATGAGAAGTTTGCTCATCCCAGGGTTGCAATCTAGGGAGTCTTAGGAAGTTGTAAAATCTACTTGGCCCACAAAGTGTAGAGCTCAGTGCAGCCAGCAGAGGATTGTGATATGCAAAGAAAGAAAACTTCAAAACACAAGGCATCTCCAGTGGACAGTATAAAACTGACCAATACAGACTGATCAAAACCATAAATCACAGGTACAAAGTAATGTACAAGTTCAAACTCATCCCAGGCACATATCTGGCAGTTTCCAGATGGTGAGGATTGTAGCAGATATCTGTTCTATCTATGGTCTTGAAGCACTGCCACTAGAGATATAGCAGATAACTGTCCTACCTACCTATGACCTTAAAGTACCTGCCCCTGGGGTGTGACCTTGGGGCTACCCTTAAGACCTGAGACACCTATACACCACTCTTCTTTCCCTTGTGGGCTTGGATGCTGGGGTGGACTCAGGTGGAAGGACAGCATGGAACTGTACCTCAGTCTTCCAGGACCCTACAATAAATCTACTGTACTGTAAGGAGTCTTCCTTCCTACATATTCCTTTACTCTTTAAGCAGACTGTGGATTTCTCACATTAGATGAAGAAGCCAATATTTCGTGTGTTTGTTATTGTTTTTCTCCAACTCCCATGTAGCAGTATTTTTACTTTATTGTGTGTTATTCTTAATTACTTCATATAGTAATCTAATTTTATTTACACATTTTTTATTATTAAGGAATGCATATTCTTTTTTTCCTTTTTTTATTATTAAGAAATTTTCTGTTCATTTTACATACCAACCACAGGTGCCCCTCTCCTCCCTCATCCTCCCTTCCCCCCAACCCACCCCCCCATTCCCACCTGCTCCAAGGCAAGGACTCCCATGGGGAGTCTGCAGAGCCTGGTACATTCAGTTGAGGCAGGTCCAAGGCCCTCCCCCTGAACCAAGGCTGTGTAGGGTGTTCCACCATAGGCACTGGGCTCCAAAAAGCCTGCTCATGCAGAAGGGATGGATCCTGATCCTACTGCCAGGGGCCCCTTAAGCAGATCAAGCTACACAACTGTCTCACCTATGCAGAGGGCCTAATCCAGTCCCATGGAGGCTCAACAGTTATTGGTCCACAGTTCATGAATTCCGACTAGTTTGGTTTGGTTATCTATGTACATTTCCTATCATGATCTTGATGCCCCTTGCTCATAAAATCCTTCTTCTCTCCCTTCAACTGGACTCCTGGAGCTCGGCCTGGTGCTTGGCTGTGGATCTCTGCATCTGCTTCCATAGTTGCTGAATGGAGGATCTATGATGACAGTTAAGGTATTCACCAATCTGATTACTGGAGTAAGCCAGTTCAGATACCTTCTCCACTATTGCTAGTAGCCTGAGGTTGGGTCATCCTTGTGGATTCCTGGGAACTTCCCTAACACTCTGTTTTTCTCTGTTCCCTTGATGTCTCACTCAATCATGGTACCTCTTTCCTTGCTCTCACACTCCATCCCTGTTTCAGCTCAACCATTCCATTTCCTCATGTTCTCATCCCCCATCCCCTACCCTCCATTGCTCCCCCCACCCTCAGCTTGCTCATGGAGATCTCATCTATTTCCCCTTCCCAGGGAAATCCATGCATCTCTCTTAGGGTCCTCTTTTGTTAGCTAACTTCTCTGAAGCTGTGGGTTGTAGTCTGGTTATCCTTTGCTTTACATCTAGTATCCACTTATGAGTGAGTAAATACCATGTTTTTCCTTCTGAGTTTGGGTTACTTCACTTAGGATCCTATTTTCTAGTTCCATCCATTTGCCTGCAAATTACATGATGTCATTGTTTTTTACTGCTGAGTAAACTCCATTGTGTATATGTGCAACATTTTCTTTATCCATTCTTCAGTTGAGGGGCATCTAGGTTGTTTCCAGGTTCTGGCTATTATGAATAATGCTGCTATGAACATAGTTGAGCATGTGGACAAATGGCATCAAATTAAAGACCTGACATTAATATGCACACCTATGAATACCTGATTTTTGACAAAGAAGCCAAAACTGTACAATTGAAAAAAGAAAACAGCTTCAACAAATGGTGCTAGCATAAGTGGATGTCAACATGTAGAAGATTGCAAATAGATCCGTATCTATCACATGCACAAAACTCAAGTCCAAGTGGATCAAAGACCTCAATATAAATCCAGGTACACTGAACTTGATAGAAAAGAAAGAAAGAGCTGGGTGGTGTGGTGGTGGTGGTGGTGGTGGTGGTGGTGGTGGTGGTGGTGCACGCCTTTAATCCCAGCACTCGGGAGGCAGAGGCAGGCGGATCTCTGTGAGTTCGAGTCCAGCCTGGGCTACCAAGTGAGTTCCAGGAAAGGCACAAAGCTACACAGAGAAACGCTGTCTCGAAAAACCAAAAAAATAAATAAATAAATAAATAAATAAATAAATAAAAGAAAGAAATAGCCTTGAATGCATTAGCACAGGAGATCACTTCCTAAATATAACACAAGTAGCACAGACACTGAGATCAACAATTAATAAATGGGACCTCCTGAGAAGCAATGTATATTCTTTACAGTTTATTCTTAGATAATTTCATACATGCATATAATGTATTTTGATCATAAAGGCCCATATTACCTTATATTTCCCCCAACTCTTCCTGAACCCTATATTTTTCCAACAAATTATCTATCTACTTTCATGTCTTGTTTTATGACTTACTTATTTAATTAGGGTTAATTGAATGAGTATATGTAGAGGGTTATTTACTATAGCATGAGTTACATCACTTAACAAAATGCCCCACCTTTCTTCATGTAGCCATTGATTGCCAGTGGATACTCCAGGAGGGTTGGACCCTCTCAATTCTCCTATATTTATGAGAGAATGGCAAAGACCATAGACTTATGCAGGTAATTGCATACAATAATTTTATAAGCTCAGTAGCTATGTCATATCCAGGATACGAAGTTCACAACACATCTATCTATCCTTCAGGTATACTTCTATAAGGTTCCCAAGCCTTGGCAAATGAAATAGAGGTGTCCCTCATAGGGATGGGTGCTCCAGATCACTTATTCTCAATACGTTCAGCATTTATGGGCCCCTGCAAAAACCACTGCCCACTGCAAAAGGAAGGTGTGGACATATTATATATGTTTGTGTGTGCACATACAAGTGTGCATATGTGTGCACCTGTATGTGTGTGTTTGTTTATACCCACAGCTTAGTACTATTCTCAGTCTTTTCCCAATCTGTGGGTAAATAACCAGAAATATTCTTGTGTTTTTCTTTTCAAATATCATTCATGTATTTAACTAACTTTATTTTGGAAGCTTTTCATCATCACAAAATCTGTTGTGGGGTTATTTTTCCCCAGTTCTTTATTTTTCTACTCTCTTGAGTTTTCTTCCTTTTCATAACTTTTCTCCCTACTTTCTCTCTTCACTTTCCTTTGTTTAATTTAACTGTATTCACCTCCTTTCCCTTTCTCTGCCTCCTTCATTTATACCATTCATTTAATATTGTACAATTTCAGTAAATACATTTTAACTGCATAGTACTGAAGCTCTGCTATTTTTAGTTTATGGTAATTTGTTAGGGATTATGGACTTTAATCGATTTTAGGCATTTTATATTTTTATGGTTGGATATTGGTGCTGTCACATCAATCTGGTTTTTTTTTTCCCTTATGTCAATGGTACTAGTGATTCAGCCATAAAGAAGAGGCTGCACAGTAAGACTATTCTCATGTACAAGTAGAAGAGAAATCCAAATCAAAAGGATTCATGATCACAATCCTCAAAAAAACCTAAAAACACTGGGTCACTTTGTAGAATTCATCAATGACTGCCTTCAAAGGCACAGAAATGTGCTATATGATATTTGAAGATTTCAAATGTCCACTAGTAAGATTTATTAGGAGCTGGAACATGGCACCTGGCTTCTGGTAGGTAGATACCTGTGAGTTCAAGGCCAGCCAGTTGTATGTATTGCATTCCAGAATAACCAGAACTACATAATAGGGAGAACCTGTTTTCAAAAGCAAAATTTCATTAGTAACTTCAACTAGGATAAAAGCAACAGATAATTGAAGGAAGACAATCACTCAGGATCCTAGAGGGAAAAGCCAGCAACAAAAAGGGAAAAGTTGGAAAAATAGATGAGAATATCAACAACATAGATGAAAAAGTCAGAAAAGTAGAAGAGAAACGAAACAATGAGTTCCGAATTTTGAAGAAAAAACATGTAGAAATATTGAAAAGAAAAAAACTCGGTGTATCATTTTGATTTAAAAAGAGAAGATCATAATGGCAAGATGCACTGATAGAGATGAATAATAATAGAGAAGCAGAAGTAATAGTATACAGGCTGGAGAATAAATTTGGGGAAACATTTTATGAAATTAGCAATTAAGAAGAAAAGGTACATGAGCGTAAGCATAACTAACCCTAAGAACTCTAAAACATGAACGAGAGACCAAACCTAAGAATCCACAGGGAGAGCAAGGGGATGAGATAAAAGCTAAAGAGTCTTAAAGAATCAATTCAACTAAATCCTCACAGTCAAGCACAGTGTGAATCCTTCAATGCTTTCCAGCACATATCGTAGTTAAGATATCAAAAACACAGAGTAAAGTGAAATGTGTAAGTCACTACAAAGGCAAACACATCAGAATAGCATGGAGTGATATATTTCAAGCTCTGGGAGTAAATAACTGCCAATCCAGATTGCTATATTCAGCAAATCTATCTTTTTAAGTTGTTGGAGAAATAAAGACATTTCAAACAGGCAAAAACTAAAACAGTTTGTGACTATAAGCCAATACTGCAAAAGACTCTTAATGTAATACTGTGCAGAGAAGGAAGAAAAACAGTCTCCATAAAGGGATCCCAGAAAATAATAAACTTCATCAAATGAGCTGAGGATGTCTAGGATAGAATCAGTTATATCCAACACAGGAAATGAGCAAGCCATATATTCTAATACGGGCGGGGAGGGGGGGGAGAAAAAAGCAACACCAATATAATCAAATAGAAAAAAAAATAGAAGGAGACATCATGGGGATCAGAAGAAACCAGGTGCAAGGTAAGTTCCCAGGAATCCACAAGGATGACCCCAGCTTAGACTACTAGCAATAGTGGAGAGGGAGCCTGAACTGGCCTACTCCAGTAATCAGATTGGTGAATACCCCAACTGCTATCATAGGGCCTTTCTCCAGTAACTGATGGAAGCAGATGCAGAGATCCACAGCCAGGCACCAGGCTGAGTTCTAGGCATCCAGTCAAAGAGAGAGAAGAGTGACCAAGATCATGATGGGGAAACTTACAGAGACAACCAAACTGAACTAGTGGGAACTCATGAACTTTAGAACAACATCTGTGGAGCCTCCATGGGACTGGACCAGGCCCTCTGCATAGGTGAGACAGTTGTTTAGCTTGACCTGCTTAAGGGGCCTCTGTCAGTGGGATCAGGATCCATCCCTGCTGTATGAGCAGTCTTTTTGGAGCCCAGTGCCTATGGTGGGATATCCTACACAGTCTTGGTTTAGGGGGAGGGGCTTGGGCCTGCCTCTACTGAATGTACCAGGCTCTGCTGATTCCCCATAGGAGGCCTTACCCTCTTGTAAGAAGGAATGGGGGGTAAGTGGGCATGGGGGAGGCTGAAGGGGTGGGAGGAAGGAAGAGGGTGATCTGTGATCGGTATGTAAAATGAATGAAAAAATTCTTAATAAAAAACAAAGTTATAGGAATTACTAAGCATCTTACATTAAAGCCCTTATAACTATAAATATAAATTAACTCAAAAATGAAGAGATACAGACTACCTGGCTGGAACAAAATATTATGTCTAACTTTTGTTGTGTCTAAGTAACATCTAATTGATTAAGGCACCTGTGAACTTTAAGTTCCATTGTTAACTTGAGTGGATTTATAATTGTTACCAGGGAAATCTGTACCTCCTCTTTATGTTCTTAGTCTCATTAATAAAATAATTTGGGAATAGTGTTATTGGTTGTCTTGCTCCTTTGAAGGGACCACCACCCAGCTCCCACATAAATCACACACAGAGGCTTATTCTTAATTATAAATGCCCAGCCTAGCTTGGCTTTTTCTTGCCAGCTTTTCTTAATTTTAAAATGTCCCATTTACTGTTTGCCACTGGGCTTTTTCCTTTTATTACTTCTGCAATATCTTACTTTTACTCTTACTCTGTGGATGGCTGTGTGGCTGTGTGCTGGCCCCTAAGCATCCTCCTCTCCTTGTTCTCTTGTTATTTCTTCTTTTCCTTCCAGATTTCTCCTACTTGTTCTCTCTGCTAGCCTGTCTATCCTTTCTCCTGCCTCACTATTGGTCATTCAGCTCTTTATTAGACCACCAGATCTTTTACACAGGCAAAGTAACACAGCTTCACAGAGGTAAACAAATGCAACATGAAAGCATGCAACTCATCTTTGCATCATTAAACAAATGTTCCATAGCATAAACAAGTGTAACACATCTTAAAATAATATTCTACAACAGAATGGATTCAAAAGAAGCTACAGAATAATTTTCTAAGGTTTTAAAAGAAAATCCCCAGGTGATAAGTGTAAAATTCAGCAGCTTCCCAGTAGAGGAAGATACAAAAGAGAAAAAGCCATGTCCTTTGACTCAAGTCCAGGGTTAGGAGACCATACTCAGAAAAATAGATGGAAGAATAAAAAGAAAATGTACACTTTCTGAATAATTTAGTGCTGGGAGGGAGTTAACATATGAAGTTACATGATAGAAACTCTGTAAGCAGCTGTTCTAGGGGGAAAGAATCCTAAGAAGAAAAAGGCCATTCATTGTGTTCTTTAAAGGGACAATAATTCCTTCTATCTCTTTTAGCATGTCTTTAAGTGGACCCAGTCTCCTGAGGGGTGGACTCATGGCTAGGTGATCTACCTGCCCAGCTATGATGTTAGGTCTCCACCGAGGTCAGAGATTTCATTCTCTTGAACACATGGAAATAGTTTTTCCTTATTAGAATCTGACTACTACTGTAACAGAATCATCATAGAGACACATATAGGTGTGTCTATGAGATTACTTTCAGAAAACAATTACTAAAGAGGAAATACCCACCCTGAATATGGGCAGCACTAACAATGAGATAGGATTCCAGACTAAACCAAAAAAAGGAAATCAGGGCTTGAGAGTTTATCTCGGTGGTAGAATATTCATCTATCAAGGGCAAAGCCCTAAGTTCACTCCTCAGCTCCAAAGGACCAAAAAGGAAACAGTGACCTTCACACCAGCATTCATATCCTTGATTCCTGACTGCACACACAATGTACCTAGCTGTCCTATGCCCCTGATTCCATGATTTTCATGCCACAGTGAATTCTACTTTCAAACTGTTAGACAAAATAAACCTTCTTTTCTGGAGTTGCTTTGTTGTTTTGTAACCAGTGAGAAAAGTAAATAAAATAAAAGAATTGTACTAAAAAGTCAGGCCACCTCTATGAGGAAACTAATTTTTACATTCATAGGTTTCTGAAATTGATTTGGAGGAAAAACGTGGAGCTTCAAGCTAGAAAAACTCTAAAATGATGTAATAAGAGCTTAATTGTACACCTGCTAGGATTTAAGAAGACCAGAATACTGAGAGTGAAGACAGTGGAGACTGGTGAAATTTCAGAAGATAACAGAACTCTGTTTGGAACTGGATTACAGTCCATTATTTGGTTATGTTTGAGCAAAGAAATCAGCTGAATTCTGTCTACAAACTGAGAACTGGAATTAGGCTGAACTAAAATAATGGACTCATTTATTTGATGAATGGAAGTTTCAAGATAGCACAGCATCCAGCCTCTGGATGGTTACTGTGCAGTGTACTGATTCAGATCTGTAATGGGGAGGGGTCAGAATGGCAGGAGAATATGCAGTTTGGCAGGAGAGGAGTGTGAGCAAGTTGAAAGTTGCAGGTAATAGGGGTGTGCCAAGAAGTCAACATTGTTGACGAGAAAAAGCACCAGTAAATGGAAACCTTCAAGTATGTACTTGGAAAATATGCAAGGTGTTAGGGGTGTAATATCCTTCACATCAAAGGCTCCAGTTTGTAAAAATATAAATACATATGAAGGGAGGCAACTTAAGCTGTGAATGCCACCAAAGAGAGTCCATGCTCAAAAACAGCTATCAAGGAGGTGCTTCCTCCTCAGGGTTAGCCTTAAAGGCACACAAGCTAATACGAACGTTGTCAAACGGGATAGCAGAAGTTGCTAGTACCATCGAGGTAATACTGGTCTTGCAGCCGTGAATGATGTCACGGTAGAGGTTTCCTGCAGGCTGCATTGAGGTTTTAGAGAGCTAATGAGATGAAGAAATGTGATGTGTGATCAGATTTCTTGTAAGGGAATGCTGAAAGGGCATTGTTTAAAGATGAGAAAGTGAAGCCTAAGTTTTAGTGGACACCCAGGATGTTGAGACGCAAAGACATATACTAAAGAAACCTCAAGCCATGAATTGGAGCTGATCTAAGGGAGAGGGTATGAATAACAACACAACACAGAATCAAACACAAGAGTTGAATCTTTAAAAAAAAATAAGTTAAATGGAGAAAACCTAACTGAACACACAAATGAACAAACAAAAAGAAGGAAAAAATGCCCAAATTAATAAAATTAGACATGAAAAATTAGAGATTCTAAAAATTCCAATGAAATACAGAGAATCTTTGGAAGCTATTTGAATAGTTTCTCTTCCAAATACATGGGAAATCTAGAAGCAATAGATAAATTCAGTCATACATATGATCTACCAAAATTAAGTTGAGAGGATATAAACTACTATAAATAGATGTATTGCCCAGTGTGGTAAGATATATCTATTGAGGCAAGAGCGGCATAAATGTTATGATTGTAACCAACCACTTTATTACTGGATTTAAGCCCCACTCCATAAGACAGAACTCACACCTGGGCAAGAATTGGTGACTTAATGGGTTACAGGCACTAGGGATAAATCTACCACTAATTCTCTTTATGCCCACAGATTAGCATAACTCTTGGTACTTGTCAGAGAAGCTTCTACTGGTCAAGGTGCAAATCAAGAGGCTGACATTACCAGGCTTAAATTGGCCATTTCTATTAGAACCCCTGCTGCCACGGCTCAGAGATTATGGAGGAGGGAAGAGTCAGAGGTTGGAGGGGATTGATGCAATGGAGAGAACATGGCAGAGCTGTTGCACATAGACTCTCATAGTGATTGTGACTGTATGAATGAGGCTTGCACAGGTTCAAGTCAAAACTCTTACTACATCATTCTTGGAGATCTAGATCAAGGATTCTAAGTCAGTTTGCCACATAAATATCTGCGCATTCTTTTTTATTGCCGTGCTATTCACAACAGCTAAAAGTGGAACCAGGTTGATGTACACTTACAGGTGAATGGATTAAAAAAAAAAATGGTACACAATCACAGTGAAATTTTATTCAGCCATGAATAAAAATGAAACACTGACATTTGCAGGAAAATGGATGATCTTGAAAATCATTTTATTAATGGGAATAAGCCAGAGTCAAAAAAAGAAATATCAGATTTTTCTCTAATATATGGAACACAGATTTGCAAGTGTATGTGTAAGCATGGAATTGTAGAATTATTATAAATTTGGCCAATTTTGGTAATAAATACCACCATAAGTTTATTCTAACAATTTGGCATGCATCCACATCTCCATATGTTAAACTTACTTTCCAAATCAAGATAATAACAAGGCTATAATTCCACCTAACATTGTATATCTATTCATGCACAACTGAAAACATATTCTAGAGTAGGTGTCATTTAAGTAGAAGTCATTTAAGGGAAGTCACTCTTTTACTATCCTGTATTTTAAATCTGATAATGCATATTTAGCAGTGCTTAAATTCTAATAAGAATTCAGTTGATGCTAAGTCACATGATAAATATAAGAAAAACATGAGTATCTGCTCAATACATGTCTATATAACAAACATATTCCTAACAAAATATGAGATATACATTTATGACAATTGGGATGCTTGTTTCTGAAACTGGTCATGTGGCATTTATGGTATTTACAACATCCTTCTGCTACCCATTCTGTTTTCCTTCCACTCCCAGGGAGTACTTTAGCAGATCTTGGTTCTTCCCCTAGAGAGATAGCCATACCTTCATTCTAGATAATTCTGGCACATTGGATTGAGTTGTTGAAATTTCTCCCAGACTTTAATCACAGGCATGGTGATAGATAATCTACTCTAAGAGTTCCTTTGCACTCAAGACCTTCATAAGTCCATGATGGAGTAGCAGTCAGTTTTCACAGGGAAACATGGAATGGAAAGTCAACCTTGCTATCATTGTAACTCTTTCTTAGCCTGTAGACTTTATGGCATGTACAGTCCAAAGTGGCATTGGCTGAGGGAAGTCTTAGCTTCTAGTTCAGTGGAATGGTTACTGTGCTTCCTGGATGTGTACAGTGTAAATATTGGATACCAATTCAGAGCATATACCCTTTTCCATCCCGGTAAGCTCTCACCACTTACATGGGACTATAACTTTGCTTTCAAATGCCCATTCCATCATCTTAACAACCAGATGATTCAGACTGTGGGAACATGATAAAACCAGTTAGTTCTATGAGCATGATCCAACCACTTCACTTGTTTGGCTGTTAAGTAAGGTCCTTGGTCAGAAGCAATCTTGTGTGGAATACCATTCTGTAAAATATATTGTTAGTCTGTGGGTAGTAGTTTTGGCAGAAGCACTGTATGTTGGAAAGGTAAACCATACCAGAACAAGTGTTTTTTCAAACAAAGGCAAAGCCTTGCCCTTTCCATTACAAATGAGGTCCAGTGTAATCAACATGCCACCTGGTCCCTGGCTTGTCACACTGGGGAATAATGCCATGCTGGACTCTTAGTGTAGGTCTCTATTGATGGCAAATTGGGCACTTGCAGCAGCCATGGCCAGGTCAGTCAGCCTTGGTGAATTGAATCTATGTTGCTGAAACCATGCATAACCATAACCCTTGTCATCATGGCCATTTTGTTCATAGGCCCATTGGGCAATTAGAAGCCTGGCTAAGAAAAGAGATTGAATTGCTTAATGGGTTATCCTTTCTATTTATCTATTGCATGTTTTGCTTAGGCCACTTTATAATGAGGATTTTCAGAAAACACAAATGTCTTCATATCATTTGCCCATTTGGAGAGGTCTGTTCATAAAACTCTACCTAAATATTTCTCACTGATTTTTTAATCATGCTCCTTCCAAGTTCCTGGAAGCCAAACCATTGATCACAGCCCAAGAATCTTTGTATAAATACACATCTGGCCATTTTTCCTGCTTAAGAGAAATAGACAACCAGGTACCCTACCCAAAAGTCAGCCAACTTCAAAGTTTTACCCTTTTGTTATTGTTTGGGTTTTGTTGTTATTAATGTTGTTTGTTTGTTTGTTTTTTATTTTTGTTTCTTTGTTTTGAGACAGAGTTTCTCTGTGTAGCCCTGGCTGTCATGGACTTGCTCTGTAGACCAGGCTGGCCACAAACTCAGAGATCCACTTGCCTATGCCTCCAGGGGCTAGAATTAAAGGCCTGTACCACCAGCACCTGTTGTGGAATATTTATACACTATGTGAAGATATATTGCTGTGATTGGTGTAATAAAATGCTGAAAGGCCAATTGCTATGCAGGAGGTATAAGCAGAATTTCCATGGATAAAAATGAAGAGGAGGAGGAATTGAGGTGGGCAGGCAGATGCCAATGAGACAGGGAGGGAGTTGGACATATAGAATGAAAAGAAGGTAAAAAGTCATATGGTGAAACATAGCAATGGGTTAATAGAAACAGGTTAATTTAAGTTGCAAGAGCTAGTTAGGAACAAACCTAAGCTATAGGTGGAGCTTTCATAATTAGTAAGAAGTCTCCATGTCATTATTTGGTAGCTGGCTGGTGGGACAGAAAAAGAATGGTTAAAACCACCCAGTTTCAAAGATTTCTCACAGTTCTTCATGGATGACCCAGAAAGGGATTGTAATTCTATAGCTACATATTTTTGAATGATATCTGCATAGTAAGTAGAACCACACATCTATAAACCAGGCTGTAGCTTTCTTTTCTTCTATGAATCACAATGCAAATCCCAGGAGGCCATAGGTGTATTAGAGCAGAAGTAATCATAGGTATTGAGGCCGGTTTTCCCTGTAATGCATGTATGATCACATATACTCTTGTATTTTATGTTGGGCTTTATGATTTATGTTGACCAATGAACTTTATGGCTTGATGGGTCATCCAGCTCCTGATGGACAGCTCAGATTACATGGTAACTTAATGGACCATTATAAAATGTCTTGTTTCCACTAAGGCTCAGTAGAATGCCATGAACTATCTCTCAAAGAAAGAAAAATTGTTTGAATATGACATTAAGATCTTACTCCAAAATCCCAAAGGCCTCCTCTGTAATTTACCTATGGGTACCTGGTATTCCTATATACTTATCATATAAAGTAGACCTATATGACTCAGCCATTGTATACACTGGCATGTCCCCAAAGGGCATCATATCCTACTCTAGAGATACTTGCTTAGCCATGTCCATTGTTTGTATATTCACAATAGCTATGAAATGGAAAAAAAAAAACTAAATATCCTTCAACTGATGAATGGATAGTGAAAATGTCCATATACATAATGGAATTCTATTGTATGATAAAGAGATATGATTTTTGTAAGTAAATGGATGCAACTAAAAATATTGTACTAAACATGGTAACACAGAAATTAACCACACCAATTCATGAATTACCCCTTAAGGGTACCTCATCTCTATGGGCTTGCTGAAACTTAAGTCTAGTTATAAGACCCAGAGGTGAGAGTCTTAAGGGACATCAACATTTTCTTGCTTAGTGTTTCCTTTAGGAAAGATCATTGACAGTTCCATATGCAATGCAGGATGAACAACCTAGTACTACAGGGGTTGAAATGAATCCACCACTAAGGGTAGGGAGACTACTTCTTAGAGCAAAATAAACACACCAAAATCAGAGATTTCAATGTCCTTGGACTCATTAGTTCCTCCCACATATTTTCCATCCCACATTATAGGATCCCATTCTTTTGCAATGAATGCCATAATGTTGACTGAAGGCAACTTTTGAAACCGATATTTGTTGTGATTCTGCCAATTTTAAGACTATGTACTCTATCTGTTTTTAAGAAACCTCATCCTTGTGGCTACAAGAGTGATGATTCTATCTCAAGGCACTCTTGGATCTCTTAACTCATCATTCTCCTTTGTTGCTTTATCCAGAGGTACTCTAGGCAACAAACTGATATATTCTAGCTTTACATAATATTCATTTGTTACATATGACAAGTGTCATGAAAATCCTTGTCTCTCATAAATGGTCACCTAGGAATACTGAATGCATTTATCTTATGTGTAAGCAGTCTACCTCATGGATCGTTAGTGCTCTCCATACTCCATACTTTCAGAAGAGCCTTTAACAAGTTTAAGTATAGTTGAATTAGAGAGAATAAAGAGGCAGCTTCAGAAATAACCAAGTCTATTGGAGAAATTTATCCTTAGTTTTCTTTCTTTAAAACAAGTCTTGATACCAGAATTTGTTTTAGGAAGTATTCTCTGGAACCAGAACCAATAGAACTTATATACATTTTAAAAATAAATTTACTAAATTGGTTTATGCAATAGGAGCTGGATGATCTAACAAAGGCCATTTGTATACTGGAGAGATAGAGAACCAAGTAAGTGCTTAGTTCAAAGAACTTGGTGTGCTAAGTAGTCACAATCTAATGTTGAGAGTCTAGAATTTTCTTAGAGAGTATTCCTTGAAAGTCCAAAGAACTAGGAGTCTGAGGTCAGTGGAGATCTTATCAGGGATAGATGCTCACTCAAGAAGAAAAACCAAAGAGGAATGTGTACACTGTTCCCCCCCCCCTTGGGCAACTTGTTGGAAAGTACCACTCACTTTGAAGGCAAATCTCTCCTTAGATAATTGTCTCTAGAATTTCCTAGTAAGCATACCCAGAGATGTATCTGAAATGATGTCAAATCCAATCAAGCTGGGAATCAGGAACAAGGAACACAGATTAGGGATTTTACTGTGTTACCCATACTGCCCTTGAGTGTGTGATATTCTTGCTTCAGTCTCTAGAGTAGTTGGATTGCAGCTTACTTTGACTACTTATTTGTTTATGTAGCCTTGGGCAAGATAGTGTTTCTTACTTCTTTTTATTGGATATTGGAATATTAAAATAAGCTCATATCATTGAGTCACTGTGACTCCATTTTTACAAATCTTATTGGAAGTAGTGCACATGAATATACATACTTGAGTTATTATTAGGAATGTGATAAACTAAGACTCAGAATATATAGTAGTTTTTACTGTACCTAAAGCTTCTCCAGTAAACTGTATTCTTTTTTTTCCTTTAACAATTTATTTATTTTTAATTAAGAAAATTTTTTCATTCATTTTATACACCAATCAAAGATCTCCCTCTTCCCCCCTCCTGTCCCCCAGTCTCCCCTGGACAACCCACCCCCAATTCCCTGCCAAAAGAAGGCAAGGACTCACATGGGGAGGCACATCCAGTAGAGGCAAGTCTAATCTCTCCCCACTGCCTCAAGGCTGCAGGGGGTGTCGCATCATAGATAGTGGGCTCCAAAAAGCCCCCTCATGCACCAGGGATGGATTCTGATTCTACTGCCAGGGGGGCCCCAAAGCAGATCAAGCTACACAATTGTCTCACCATGCAGAGGGCCTAGCCCAGGCCCATGTAGGATTCACAGCCATTGATCCAACTTTCATGAGTTCCCACTAGTTTGGTTTGGTCGTCTCTGCAGGTTTCCACATCATGATCCTGATGTACTTGCCCACAGAATCCCTCCTCTCCCTTTCTCTCTGACTGGAGCTCTGCCTAGTGTTTGGCTATGGATCTCTGCATCTGCCTCCATCATTCATTAGAGAAAAGCTCTGTGATGACAGTTAGGGTATTCACCCATCTGATCACTGGAGCAAGCCAATTCAGTTCAGGCACCCTTTCCACTACTGCTAGTAGTCCAAGCTGGTGTCATCCTTGGGGATTCCTCACAACTTCCCTAACCCCGGGTTTCTCTCTATCCCCATGATATCTCCCTCCATCATGGTATCTCTCTCATTGCTTTTCCACTTCATTCCTGTTCCAGCTTGACAATCCCATTCCCTTATGTTCTCATCCCCCACCCCCTACCCTCCATTACCCACCCTCAACCCCAATTTACTCATGGAGATCTCATCTATTTCCCCTTCCCAGGGCAATCCATGCATCTCTCTTTGGATCTTCCTTGTTAGCTAGCTTCTCTGGAGTTGTGGGTTGTTGTCTGGTTATCCTTTGCTTTACTTCTACTATACACTTATGAGTGGGTACATATCATGTTTGTCCTTCTGAGTCTGGGTTACCTCACTCAGGATGATATTTTCTATTTCCATCCATTTGCCTGCAAATTTCATGCTGTCATTGTTTTCTCTGCTGAGTAGTACTCCATTGTGTATATGTACCACATTTTCTCAATCTATTCTTCAGTTGAGGATCATCTAGGTTGTTTCCAGGTCCTGGCTTTTAAAATAATGCTACTATGAACATAGTTGAGCATGTGTCCCTGTGGTATGATTGAGCATTCCTTGGGTATATGCCAAAGAGTGGTATAGCTGGGTCTTGAGGAAGATTGATTCCCAATTTTCTGAGAAACCACCACACTGATTTTCAAAGTGACTATACAAGTTTTTACTCCTGCCAACAGTGGAGGAGTGTTCCCCTTGCTCCACATTCTCTCCAACATAAGCTGCAGTGCTTTTGATCTTAGCCATTCTGACAGGTGTAAGATGTTATCTCAGAGTCATTTTGATTTGCATCTTCCTGATGACTAAGGATGCTGAACAATTCCTTAAATGTCTTTTGGCCATCTGAAATTCCTCCTTTGAGAATTCTGTTTAGCTTTATAGCCCATTTTTAAATTGGAGTGTTCATTATTTTGATATCTAGTTTCTTGAGTTATTTATATAATTTGGAGACCAGCCCTCTGTCAGATGTGGGATTGGTGAAAATCTTTTCCCATTCTGTAGGCTGTTGTTTTGTCTTATTTACTGTGTTCTTTACCTTACAAGAGCTTCTCAGTTTCAGGAAGTCACATTTATTAATTTTTGCTCTCAGTGTCTGTGCTACTGGTGTTATATTTAGGAAGTGGTCTCCTGTGCCAATGCATTCAAGACTACTTCCTACTTTCTCTTCTACAGATTCAGTGTAACTGGTTTTATATCGAGGTCATATCCACTTGGACTTGAGTTTTGTGCATGGCAATAGATATGGATCTATTTGCAATCTTCTGCATGTTGACATCCAGTTATGCCAGCACCATTTGTTGAAGATTCTTTCTTTTGTCCATTGTACAGTTTTGGCTTCTTTGTCAAAAGTCAGGTGTTCCTAGGTATGTGGGTTAATGTCAGGGTCTTCAATTCAATTCCATTGGTTCATATGTTGGTTTTTATGCCAATACCAAGCTGTTTTTATTACTATGGCTCTACAGTAGAGCTTGATATCAGAGATGGTGATGCCTCCAGAGATGGCTTTGTTGTACAGGATTCTTTTAGCTATCCTGGGTTTTCTGTTTTTCCAAATAAAGTTGAGTATTGTTCTTTCCAGGTCTGTGAAGAATTGTGTTGGGATTTTGATGGGGATTGCATTGAATCTGTAGATTGCTTTTGGTAAGATTGCCACTTTTACTTTGTTAATCATATCTATCCATGAGCATGGGAGATCTGTAGCTGGAGAATTTCTCTCCAGCTCCCTCTAAGTCCTGCCAGTCCCAGAACCCACTTATAAAATAAACACACAGGCTCATATTATTTAAACTGCTTGGCCATTAGCTCAGGCCTATCATTGCCTAGCTCTTACTCTTATATTTAGCCCATTTCTATTAATCTTTATTTTACATCTTCCTTGTCCTGGCGGCGGCTCCAGGCATTCCCTTCTTTCCTTCCTCCTTCTCTGTAAGTCCCGCCTATACTTCCTGTCTGGCTATTGGCCAATCAGTGTTTATTTATATAGAGTGATATCCACAGCAGTGATCTTTCCATTTTCTGATATCTTCTTCAATTTCTTTCATCAGGGACTTACAGTTCTTTTTATACAGGTCTTTCACTTAGTTAGAGTTACCCCAGAGTATTTTATATTATCTGTTCCTATTGTAAAGAGTGATATTTTCCCTGATTTCTTTCTCAGCCTGTTTTTCATTTGTATATAGGAGGGCTACTGATCTTTTTGAGTTAATCTTGTATCCTGTCACATTACTGAAGGTGTTTATCAGCTGTAGGAGTTCTCTGGTAGAATTTTTGGGTCTCTTATGTATACTATTATATCGTCTGCAAGTAGTGAAAGTTTGTCTTCTTCCTTTCTAATTTGTATCCCTTTGATCTCCTTTTGTTGTCTTATTGCTCTAGCTAGAACTTCAAGTACTATATTGAATAAGTATGGGGAGATCAGACAGCCTTGTCTTATTCCTGATTTTAGCAGGATCTCTTTGAATTTCTCTCTATTTGATTTGATGTTGACTTGCTGTATGTTGCTTTCATTGTGTTTAGGTGTGTTCCTTGTATTCCCATTCTCTCCAAGACTTTTATCATGAAGAGGTATTGGATTTTGTCATATGCCTTTTCAACATCTAACAAAATGATCATGTGGTTTGCTTTTTTTTTTCTTTCAGTTTGTTTATATGGTGTATCACATTGACGAACTTTCATATGTTAAACCATCCGTGCATCTGAGATGAAGCCTACTTGATCATGGTGTATAATTTTTTGATGTGTTCTTGGAGTCATTTTGCCAATATTTTATTGAGTATTTTTGTTCATGAGGGAGATTGGTTTGTAATTCTCTTTCTTTGTTGCATCCTTACTGACAGACGTGGCCATGGGCATAGTAAACAGCAAAGGAAATGTTTATGTGAAGAACTACAGCAATGTTTTCTAAATATTCTAGGTCTTAGAACATAACCAAAGTAGAATATAGACTGACTATTAGAATTTTGTGTTTTCTGAGACAACTAAGTTTCCATTATTTTAGTCATTGTAAGTTGGGAATTGATACAGAGAATAATGGTCTAGTTTATCCTTACTCAATAAGCGATAACCACAAAAGTAAAAGTCGCCAATGAAAGGACAAGAAACAAAGTTCTTGGATGCCATAAGAACATCAGGAATATAAGTGTTAATGCATATCACCTCAATTCGATAGACTCAACAGTACCAGTTATCACCCACCACTACCACTTTGATTTGGTAATAATCACTTTATTGCTTTTACATAAGGACTCGGTAAAAACCTATCCAAACAATTACTTCAACCCTCTTTCCAATCAGATTATTAAGCCTGAACAACTTCCAGTCCCACAGCCGCTCAGACCCAACCAAGTAAACACAGAGACTTCTATTGCTTACAAACTGTATGGCCGTGGCAGGCTTCTTGCTAACTGTTCTTATATCTTAAATTAATCCATTTCCATAAATCTATACCTTGCCACGCGGCTCGTGGTTTACCAGTACTTTATATCTTCCTTGTCCTGGCGGCAGCTCTAGGCAGTCTCCTTCTGCCTTCCTGTTCTTTTATATCTCCTCTCTGTTAGTCCCGCCTATACTTCCTGCCTAGCCATGGCCAACCAGGTTTTATTTATTGATCAATCAGAGCAACACATTTGCCATACAGATCATCCCACAGCACAGCCAAGTGCAGACCATCTCAGACACCTGCACTCAGTCCCATGGTCCTAATCATCCTCTATGTGGACCTGCTGGGTAAAGCCACGAGGAACCCAAGAACGGGCTCCCACAGGACATACAGAACATCCCACAGCACCACCTTCTTTAACCACAAAAGATGAAGTGTCTCTCAGACACTGTGACAGACTCTGGCCACTCTGAGAGCTAAAAACTACTGATGTTTTCCCCAAGGCTAAGCCCTCAGTGCTGCCTCAAAGAAGACTCAAGAAAGAACACCTCCATTTCTAACACAGCTCCTCCATAGAAAGCCTTCTTTTCCCTTACCAGGAAAAGGTATAGATTAAAATTAAATCTCATTTCTCTGAGTCATGAGATCCTAGCTGATTTAATTATTACATATGGGAACACTGAGGTAATCAGGCTCTAACACATCTCTCAATCAACCTCTAAATGCTTTGGCCTGCTTCCAATTTCCTTGAGCTTATGCCCAACTTTGCAAACCACATTATATCAATATTCATGAAATGTCTCTGTTAACTCATGATTGTGCTCCAAGATCTTCCTTAGGCTTGCTCTCCAGATGCAGAGGTCTCTGGGGGAAGGAATTTTCTTCTGACTATTCCAAATATTCCCCTGCCCAGGCAAGTATCGCTTAGCTTCCAGTGCAGCTGTGCTTTGTTGTTTCTATACTGTTCCAGGCCAAAAGCTTTTTCCATCACTTTCCCTTGTCAAAAATATGTACAACCGTTAATTTCTCACCCAGTTACATCTCCCTCTGAAAGCATTTCCTATCCATCCTACTGAGTACCTCTGACTCATACCCAACCTCTTCTTTCTCTCTCTGCTGAACAGGTCTTTTAATTCAGTTATTGATCCACTAGTATAGTCTCTATGGTGACTTGTAAATTTCTCTCTTCCTGTAAATGCATTCCCAGCTTCTCCTACAACATAGCATAATCTAGACTAGTGCAGCATAACATGTGTTATGTAACAAGCACATCATAATATAAAAAAATCCTATAACAGTTAAAAACTTCAGTTTAACAGGCTCCTTCTCCGCAGGACCTTTCCTTCTTCAGCACATCTTCCATCTCTCCTCAAACTCTCAGAACTTCATCCCTGATCCAGGTCTTTTTTTTCTATCTGCTTGGCCATCTGGTAAGTTACTACTTCAATCTTCTTCAGTGTAACAGAAAACAATAGGAGAACATGGTATACACTTCGGCTAATGAGTGTCAGTTTCCTTGTTTACAAAAGGAAGAAAGGGAGTTGTAACTCCTCTTCTGTAGATTAAGCTCAGATAATCTATGAAGAAATGCAGAGCAACTGATGGTCTGAAGAAGACCATCCTTGTAACAATATGAAGCCCTATAAAGGAACAGGTATTATCTAGCTTAGCTATTGAATTTCTGAACAAATACATGGTCTTATGTTGAGTTTTGGGTGAATAAATAAAGCATTTGTCTATTTTTTTTTAATATTATAAACTTTACTTAAAAATAAAACTGCAGAAAATAAATACATCACAAACGAAAATTAACTAGGCCCTGTCATACAACTCAGTGAACCATTAAAATGGGCATTCAGGACAGAAGCTGTGGAGCTTAACGTTAAAATTTACACTTTGAGTATCAAATATATTTTATGCACTTATCTATCATGCATATACTCAAGTTTTTTTCTCTCCCTCTCCCTCCCTCTCTCTCTTCAACAATTAGTTCTATGTCTTCTTTCAGAACTCATGTGTAGAAAGTGTCTCAAGAAGACAGGAGAATGAAGGAAAAATAAGATGTAGTGGTTACCTTTCCTCTGGGACTCTGAAGGAGAAATTGTCTTAGACCACAGTATCAAAAAACATCCAGCTGTTCACTGCAGACCATTTAGTAAGCATCATAATGTTTAAGCATCCAAATTTTAAATTTCTATAACAAAGAAATTGTCTCCTGTCTTCAAAGACCTTACAATGCAATTTTGCAAGCCAAAATAGCCACATAAGACAACAGTGAGAATAAGACAGTGTGAAATTCAGTTCTGTAACATAGGATTCTGACTTGAGTGCGATCCTTTTCTCTATCCAGGGAATGACCTTGGACATTTACACAATCTTCTAAGGTTAAACTGAATGATGATTTTTATCTTCTTGATATATTGGGAAGATCAAATGAAATACTTCGATTAAACAGCAGTTCTAGCAGAGCAGTCCAAGAGTTTAGTAAGTGCTGATTTTATTTTGCTGTCTCATCATTAGAATTGCTATAGCTGTGTATGACAGTAAATAGTGACCAATGAGATGAATTTTAAGCAGGGCTTCCCATGAGAGACCAAATGAGTTTGAACTTCAGGAGACTGGCAGACATATTAGAGACTGGAAAGACAATCAAGGCTGAGAAAAACCCTTATAAATGAGAACAAGATCATAAGGAGTTTAGATAGGTATGACCAACTAAGGAGCCCACATGAAATAACACTTCCCAATGGCTGACAGTGTGAGTGGACCACATTATAGACCCTTTCCATGAGCTGTTGAACAGTGCATTTATCTCACATTGTGCCTCACCATACCACAGATCAAAACTATGACCATGTGACACATTCTGAGAGCCTTGGCCTAGATGTTAGAATTTAGCTAAAAATTGAGAGAGTGAAAACTTTGCCTTTCCTTTTAGATATTTATAAATAATTTGTTCATAAACCTGGTGGCTCTGTAGAATGTGTGTATCTGGTAACATTAGCAATATCTAAAAGTTAATGAAAAAAATCTCACCTGTCCTTTTCAAAGTGATCTTCTCTGAAAGGCTTGCTATATTATTATGGCAACTGGTTAAAATTAAGCTTTAAAGAAAAAAAAACTAATAGAATAATTAATTTTGGATTCCACAAATTTCCAGTAATAAGCATTACTAATGCTTCATTTTTGGGCCACTGGATAACTAATTTAAACTTTTTTTCTCATTATGTAGTCAATTTAGTTAATTTGAGGAGGCCACATTAGTTTTTCTCCTTCTTACTTTTATTAGCTTTTGGCCTTCATCCAACTTGTCTTAATCAAAATGCTTATTATTTGTGTCTTGCCATTAAGGATAATCTAGTTATTCTATAGATAGCAAATTGCATGTTAGGGAAAAAATGGAATCATTTAGTTGCTACCACACAATTCTTCTGCTTCTTCTGAGTAAAAGCAGAAATATTTGCAATTCAATAGCATGGAGTCATTCCGGGACAAGGGCTAATGGCCGTTAAAGGGAGTATTCTCTGACGACTGCACTGTGCAAATTAAAGTCTTTTACTTTGAATGTTGAACAATCTTATGTATATTTATCCCACTGCTACTGAAGAAAAGAAACATGATTTTTGTAAACAATTCATTTTGTTTCCTCAAATATTTATTGGATGCCCTACTATGTGCCAGGCATGGGTCTATACTCTTTGGGTATAGGCAGAAACAAGACACTGATTGCTCTCACAAGGTTTGTATCCTAAGAGGAGGTCAGAAAGCTTAGCTTATTCTCATAAGATGTCACACTAAGCAGGGGGAGAGTCCTCACAGATTCTGTGAAGGCATATACAATGGTTGGAAGAAAGTGCTGTGAAAGGGGGCATGGATGCAGAAGGGTCCTATTTTATGTGGCGTGGTCAGGGAAAACATGCCAGATAAAGACAGCATTTGACCAGAGAGAATATATAACACAGATATACAATCTCTGATGCTCCATGCTCACCCATAGCCATAAATCAATAGCCTGGGTAAGGAGATTTAGCAGGGCTTCTCACTCATCAAAATTCTCTAAACTTGTATTGCTAACCAGAACATGGGTCTCTGTCTTTCAAATGTTAATAAATGGTTGCCAGCTTAATATTGACTCCGAAGGAGAGACTGTAAATCTGAGAGGTTGCCACTCTGTCATACATCATGCATATTACAGAAATTAGCAGGCTCCTACTGCCCAGAAGGCTGAACAAAAGTGGGATTTATACTCTTTCCTCCCTGATCTTTCACACATGAATCAAATGATATATTCCCAAAGAAGAATTAGAAACTGACACGCTCTATGCCAGCATGTAGATAAGGTTGGGACCTGTGTACATCGATGGTTGCACTCCGATCTCATGTGTCGCTGCCATATGGAGATTAATCTGGCTCAGGCCCTGCTGATAGTTAGAATTAATAATCATCCTTACACAATGCCAGCCGGTCACCACAGAAACGTGCTCCCGAATGAGGCTGGAGTCATCAAGCACAACTCAGCCATCACCTGCTCCTGTTTCCCCCTTTGTTAACCTTCAAATTAAACACAGTCACAAACCACTTATGGGGAAAACAGCTTTCTACTGCCCTTAGGAATCCTGGAAGCAGCTTTCACAACATCGTCCCAGTACCAAATTCAGGCCCTATTCTTCTATTCAATCCTATTGAGGGCCTTTTAAAGCAAAAGCAAAAAAAAAAAAAAAAAGTTCAAAGAAGTGCTGTATGTGGATTTTTCAGCTCACAGCAAATTTGAATTTGCTAACTAGTAGAAACAGGAAAAGGAGACCTATAAAAGAAGTAAATAATGAAAATTGACTGTTGATCCAGTCCGAATAGGGGCAAATTTTAAGGACGCAGCAGAACCCAGCAGTGAATTACATCAGAGCACAGATTAAAAGTGGATGCTGACTCTGAACGAGATCAGGTCTTTCCTGTCTTTGTGACCCAGAGCAAATTTTCCAGGCTCTCTGTGCTTTTGTTGCCTGGGCTGCAAAATGGGATTAATGGTAATGCCTCAGACTAGAGAGATGGCAGGCCTTTAAAGGCTAGGCTCCTAACCATGGAGATGAAGGTAATGCCTTGTTAAAAGGCTCTTACCTCATACCTTGTGAGCACAGCTTCGATTGACCATGTGTACGTTCCTAAGGTTGACTTTGCTCTCTTGATGTCTTAATAAAAAATATACTTTCCAGCGTTTGATACATAAAGACACCTAATCACTGAGCATTTTAATCATTATGGTCCATACTAGAAATTTTCCAAGAATGCTGAACTTTAGAAGAGTCGTTTCATCGGTAAAACTAGTGGGTTTTACTCACAAATAGAATAGCGATGGATTTCCATTGATTAAAATGAATGCTAACATATTTTAAGACACTTTCCAGCACTCTATGGGAACCCTTGGATGCTTTTAACATTAGAAATAGTATATTGAGCCGGGCAGTGGTGGCATACACCCTTAAAACCAGCACTTGGAAGGCAGAGCCAGACGGATCTCTGTGAGTTCGAGAGCAGCCTGGTCTACAGAGCGAGATCCAGGACAGGCACCAAAACTACACAGAGAAACACTGTCTTGAAAAACAAAGATAAACAAAACAAACAAACAAACAATAAAGAAAGTATACTGAGCTGAATTTCTAAATAACTTTGCATCCAATAGCTGGCTGTGAAGATTTTCTATCCTGTCTATGACTAGACACTGAGCAGTTCCTACTCTACAGTATTATGGTGTGTGCCTTAGGGAGCCTAACACAAGTCCTGGCCAGATTTCTCAAAACTACAGTGATTTCACCAAACAGATTATGCCTATTTTTTTCCTGTGCTTGTATTCTCACAAATGTCTATAATGTTCCCATTATCAATTTACAATGATTTAAGAATTTGTTACATATTTTAAGCACATTTCCATTATGAGTATTTATCCTTTTAATTTGCATGTGCAACTGTAAGCCTTATTTGTATGAAAATACTCCACTTCTAATGCAAGTTTCCATTTCTAGATATTGCTGTTTTAGATTTTACTGCAGGACCTTTGAATCAATATGATTTTCCTCAATGGTGAGCAATTTTCACTGGTCATCTGCATTTATGCATAGCCTGCACACACAAGCACTACTTACCAGCCTTGTTCTGGAATGTATTTTTAAGAATGACTATGAGGGCTGGAGAGATGGTTCAGCTGTTAAAAGCTAGGCTCACAACCAAAAACATAAGAATGACTGTGTATACATATGTGTATGCAATAGCAATTAGTGAGAGAATGGAAAGCTGTATCAGAGTGTTTTAGGGGAGGAAACAGAAGGGAGAAATGTTCTAATTATATCATATTTCAAAAATTAAAAAATAAGAAAGGACTGTGTAATCCAAACTCCTTCGAAGATTAGGATAGACTCTCATTTATCAAGAGGCAGAGTTATGTAGTGCCTAGAGCTATAATACATATCTTGTTAGGATGTAAATTTCCACTGAGGATATATTAGAAAATGTATAATTTCTGGTAAAATTGTAGGTTTTTTTAAAATTCCACAAGTAAATTTTTAGAATTCCAGAAATGTGAGATTCCTTTTCTGAACAAAATTTACAGTCTGTGTGAGAGTCACCTGGTCTTCATGGTGTTAACATATCAGAACTGGGGCTCAAGAAACTAAATAAGAGAAATGGGACCCAAATAAAAAAGATGCTAATCTGATGTGGCTATTGCTATGAACACAAACTGTAGTTTAGTATTCACTTAAGAATCTTATGTTTTTTGCCAGCATCCATAAAACCATAGCACACCAGACTGTTCACTTCTTAGTAGCATAAATCTCACATATTCTTGACATTCATCAATCAATTCTAAATTTATTTTATTTCAAGTAAGCAATAATGATGAATACTATGAAGTTCAAAGATGGGCTTAGATACTGTGGAAACCTTAAGAATTCTTAGTCTAGACAGAATGGAGAAACCAATTAGCATTCTGTTTTAGACAGGGACATGACTGAGAGCTTCAGAGTCTTGATATAAGAATTGGCTTGCAAGGGGAGAGTGAAACTATTTAAGAGAGCAGGCTCTTCAAGTGCCTTCAAGCTGATTGAAAGCATCTGCTTATATGCATATAATTGGAATTTCAATTACAAGGGATTCTTTTCTAGTCATTAAACATATCCTCAAAAAAATTCACCGAACAGTATTTCCACCTAGTTTTGGAAAAACATACTTTTCCTTAAAGATTTGAATTAAGAATTTTTTTAAAAAAAATCCTACATTTTATAATGCTAGCTAAATATAGTCCTAGTAGAAATTACAAAATTCAATATGTCAAATCTGACATATTAAAGACCCACTTGTTGAATTTCCAATTTGGGGTGGTGGTGTGAGGAGTGCTGTGGTTTGACTCCATAGTAAAACAGCTGAAACCTGACACTCAGGATTTTTAACAGCAACCTCTTAAAGCCTTTGAAAGGTTTCCAACATAGTCATGACAACTATATTGCCATAATTCACAAAATCTATTAAATCCCACAAGTGGCAGCTGGGGTCTATCTAGTATTTATACTAAAACTTCACTTGCTCTCCCTTAGCTCCTCGGGACACAAGCTGCCTCCGGATGGACATGAACATGAAGATAGAGCTCTGTAACACTGAAGATCTCTTTCAAGAGATAGAGTGTTTCCCCAGAAAAACTGTAGACTCTTACTTCCTGCCCATTGACCCCAGCTACCTCAGGTTTCACAAGTGAAGTTCTTGGTGAGTACAGCTGAGCAGCTGTGAGTCACTTCCTTCTATCCCACCTGCAGGAATGTCATCACAGGTCTAAAAGATAAAGATTGTGAGACTCTCTTTCCTCTCATCCCAGCATACTCATAGGGTAGAAGATTCATCCAGTAGAAGGGAATCAAAGAGGCTAGAACACTGCTTTAGGGCATTCCAAGAGCTCAGCTGTGACCCTGACCTGCATTTCAAAGAAGTTATTCAAAGATTTCAATAAAAGGAGAGGAGTCACACCAGGGAAGGAGAAACAAAACAAGAAAAGAGCTTTGGATATCTCGTCCCCCAAACCAGAGTTTGAGGAAATGTGTAGGGAATTCCAAGCCTAAAGGCACTCTTAGAATCACATTTTCTTTCATAATACACAATTCAAGACCTAATGAATTCATGAGAGAATACAGATTATAGACCCACTTTATCAGATAAAATTTGAGTGAAAAAAGATAGATAAGAAGAGACATTGAGAATAAAATAAACTTCAAAGACAGACTTTAAAAAAAAAAGAAAAGCACTGGTTAAGAGATGTAAGAAATAAGTTGAATAAGACTCTGGAGTAATTTATGTCCTGGGATATTGTAGAAAGTGAGAAGCAATAGTCAGAAATTAGTGGAGCTAACTTCTAAGCCACATCAACAGTAGTAGGTGGTTGAAGATAACAATAAGGGATAAGGTGCTCAGATAACCATAATAGTGACTGAAACAGCTGAGAAAAAAAGACAGGTAAGAAGTAGCCAAGGTAAGACATGTTTCTCAAGGACCCATGCCATGTGACTCACTTTCTCTATATGTTTGGAACAGTTATTCACTAAGATATGTGAGCCAAACAATTAAACAACCAAGCAAACAGAAACTGATATAGGATAGTTGAGTTATGTGTTATTTAAAGTGTCTAGTTTCCAACAACAAATAAAATTTGAAGAGAATATACCTAGACAAATGGAAAAATGACAACAGAAACAGTATGATTATAGACTTCAGACATCTCTAGTAATATGCTCAATTAACTAAAAATAATTTCATTTAAAGAGATGAAGGAAGGTGTTATGAAAATTCCTCGCCAAAGAGAAAATAATCACTATGGATTTAAAGCTTTTTTTTTTTGAAAGAAATGGCAATTTTGTATTTGAAAAAGCACAACTGAATGGAAATAATATTTTAAAGGGACAAGTAATACATTTGTTCTAGAAGTAGGAGGAAATGGACAAATTGAGGTAGATTAGGAGAGATAAAGCAATCTTAAATAACAACAAGAAAAATATGAAGAAAGAACTTCAGAAAAAAATGAATTTCAGGAATGCATAAGGAGATAATAGGACACATACAAAAATAATATTAGAAGTAATAATGCCTAAAATTCATTGAAAACTTTAATTTATGTTATCCTTGATCCTACATAATCCTATACTGCCCTGTATCACATCCTAATTAAAATGCTAAAAGAAAGGAGAAAAATCTTGAAAACAGCAAGAGAAAATCACTCTTTGTATATAAAGATGACTCAAATATGATTAACAACTGATTGCACTTTGGAAACAAGGGAAGCCAGAGGTAGTGGGATGTGTTAAATGGTGGAGTCATTGCTGGAGGGATCTCTCACTCCATGATCTTATATCCACCAAAAGAGTCTTGAAAAACTGAAGTGAAATAGAGATTGACCCAGAAGTCTTTGTTTCATATATCTGTTAGATGACAGATATTCAAGGAAGGTTTCTGAGCTGAAAGTAAGTGCTCCAATGTAGAAATGCAAAACCATGCACATACAAAAGTATCAGTGAAGGTGATTAGCTAATTATAAAGGCATTTGGGGATACATCTCAAATACTTCTTTATAATCTGCTGGTTTTTTTTTTCTTTGCTTTTGCTTTTGTTTTGTTTTACTGAGCAGTATACCAATGATTGTGATCATTTAAGAATAAATCATCAGAAATCATTCTAAACTCATTAATCAATTCAATGGAGTAATCAGTTAAGAAGGGTAGACTATTGTGGTACTGTTCATGAGAAGATTTAAAGATACTAAAAATGACCTTTTAGTTTGAGGAAACAAAAATTTCACTACTATTCCTTACTTAGCATACATGCCCCCACCCACCCCCAGTCATGAGATTTATTTCCATTGTTTTTAGATTTTTAGTTCTAGAAGAAAATTACATTTACTACAGTGCTAAGAAACAACCAAGCAATATTTTTGCTAAAAGCGAAATATCCTTCAAGCAGTGGGTTGGACAACAAAATGCAGTGGATAAGCACTGTGGCTTGGAGAATAGGAGGTCTTGATTAAGTCTGAAGACCTAACTCTGTTTCTGATTGTCTATTTTTTTTCTAGATTTGCTGTAAAGTTTCACTTAGGTGAACAAGCAAAAGCAAACCCGTGGTTTATGTCTGCTGAGAAGATCTGATGGAATTGTTCCAAATTTAAGAACACCCAATGTTTGTGAAGACTGGAAAGTTAGAATATGAGTCAGAGGTTCTCACTCCATCTCTCTCACTGATCTTTGTTATTGACTGGTTTGGACTGCTCTTCCCTCAACTCTGTATCATATTTGTGTCTTTGTCTGAAAATGTTATTTACTTCTGCATTTCATACTTGATAAAGTGTAAGCTTTGTGTACCTCACACCAACTGGTGCTGAATGATTTAATTAACTATCTTTTCAGTGTCTCACTCTGGATGCTGTAGAGAAAAAAAAACTCTCAATGACTTCATTCAACATATATACTTGACACTCTGGAACAGTCTTTCATGGAAAGGAAATTCATGAAGTTTTGCCCTGCCAGGAATGACAAGCAGAGACAACTAAATTTAAAGAGGACATTGGTGTGTTTCAAAGTCTGTTCCACTGATAAAAGCAATCACCCTTTCTTACCTACAGAATCCATCAATGACACATTTCTCCATGATTCCTTCTAGTTCTTACAGAATAACTTAATTCCTAAGAAATACGCAAATAATTAATGTCAAGGTCTTTCATATTTGGGGGTATTCTGTATACAATCCGGTATTTTTAGTGCATGGCATAGCATAGGTGTATTTTAAAGAACAAGCTAGAAGTAGGTCACCATACATGTTAGTCCCCTTCTACCCAGCACCCACATACATAACATATTTTCTGTGGCTTAGGAAGAAAGAAAATTTTGCATTCCCTTTGGTTCATTTTCAAAGAACCAGTCTCTAACTTGAGCACCTGAGTTGAAGATTTCCCCAATTACATTCTAAAAGAGGCTTTCCCACTTTTTTCCCCCACATGGAAATGCTGATGCATATCTGACATTAATTAAAGGACTAATTTAATAGCAAGTCTACGAAAAATATGCCAGTTTTTAAATAGTCAATCGTATTCTCTCTTCTCTGTTTATACCAAATAATACCAGTCCTATAAATAACATGTATGCAAGAGTATGAGTAATTAAGGTCCTTAATTGGATGAATATATCTGAACTTGTGTGATCAAGTTGCTGCTTACATTTCAAGGCAGGATTTCTAACAGATGCCCTTACCTGGGGCGGCAGTACAGGAGGCAGACACAGAGAGTTGAAGGAGCTTTATCAATAAGGTAAACTCAGGTTCTAGAAATGTAAGAACTTCAAGGTACTGTGGCAAATCTATTCTTTATCATTATGACTCCCTGTAAGCCCTGACCTTCCATTTTCTCAAGACATCAAATGCAGGTCTGCTGTGAGATAATCTTTTTGTATATAGTAAAGATGTGCCTCTGCCTAAGGTGCCTTCTCATTGGTTTAATAAAGAGCTAAATGGCCTATAGGTAGGCAGAAGAGAAAAGGCAGGACTTGTGGGGAATGAGAGGACTCTGGGAAGAAGAGAGGCAGAGACACCAGCAAGATAGGGAGGGAGTCATAAAGAATTAAGGATAGGTAAAAAGCCCACAACAGAACGTAGATTAATAGAAGTAGGTTGACTTAACTTGTAAGAGCTAATGGGACAAACCTAAGCTAAAGGCCAAACTCTCATAATTAATAAGAAGTCTCCCTGTCATTATTTGTGGGCTGGCAGGCCTGACAAGAAGGGTCAAGGAATGCCTTTAGTATTAAGCTAAGAGATATCCAATGACACTCTTGGAAAATATTCTTGTAGTGTACTTTGAGTATAGCTAATTCGGTATCATATTAAAACCTTACATTCTTCTTTATTTTTTATCGTAATTATGTTTTTAGTTATTTATCAAAAAAAGTTTGGTCAAAGCTTTTCCCTCAAAATTATTGGAGTCTTGTATACAACACTAGCTAAGTATAAGTAAACATTCAGTAAATACTTATTTTTGTTAGATTGAACTTATGATTCTTTAGATGTGAAGCAGAAATCTTAGTTTATTTAAAGGCTAACTTGGATTACACATAGCACATGGGACAGGAACAAGAAGAACATCACGTACATACAAAGCCAGCATTCACACAGAACAATAGATAAGAGGCAGAGTAGCAGTCCTTATAGACTGTCTGGTACATAACTGAAAACCTGAGGCTGACCTCTTCTCTGTATTCATCATTCTGACTGCTATTTTTTCAGATCTTGATCTTGTTCAATGGTCATTCTCCACTAATCTATCCTGTAGTACTGACTGCTACCAATTACTTTAAATTGTACTTTAGCACATTTTGAAAAGAACTTGAATTCCTCCATTCATTTCTTTCTCAGATTTCTTTTCTCTAGCACATCAGTCTGTTCTCAGAATTCTCCCAACACAACTGTGCCCCTCCTGACTTTCTTATTCTTTATCTTTAAATCTTTCTTGTTTTTCTTTCTTCTTTCTTTCATCATCAGTTTTTTGACATGAGGTTTTATGTAGCCCACATAAGATTCATGGCCTCAGACCATCATATATTTGAGGATGGACTTGGATTCCTCTACTTCCTGCCTCTGCCTACCACATTCTGGAATCACAGCTATATGTCACCACACCCAATCTATATGCAACATCTATTCCTCCATTGACCATGGGGGTTGACTCATTTCACGTGGCTAGCTAAAAAGTTCTTTTACTCTCTCACCACTCTAGGTGTGTTCTTACCACTCCAGGTATGTTCTTCCTAAAGTTGCAAATTTAAAAGGACAAACTTCCTTTATGGAGGAGGATTCTACTTTGGACAAGAATGTGCAAATATCACTGATCCTCTTCTAGACCCCACAAACAAACTCCTAGAACTTCATCTTTATACTTGAAGCAGTGAAAGTGTTTTTTCCTATTACTTCCTTCTGCCTAAACCATTACTAATGAGTTATCAGTTATAATGAAGTATCAGAAAATATAAAGATTCACCTACATTGGAGTGCAGATCTATTGTGGAAAGTGACAATCTTGGAAGTTTCAATATCATTATGTGCAGGTTAACACTACCTAGAGCACAACTTTAGGAAGGATAGGCCTGGAGTTATAAAAGATTAATAAAACCTCATGAACAATAGGGTTGCACTCTCAGTGAGGAAACATATTGTCAAAAGCATCATGGGAAGACAGGAAATGATAAAACCAATCATTAGGAAGAACTTGGCAAATTTATAATATTGTCAAAAGACAAGGAACTTTTAAAAATGGCCATTTCAATCACAAATTCTATGAACTCTTGAAAAGAGAAAAATAGATAATTATGGCAATTTTAGTTGATTAAAGAGTATGATTTTTTTAATGGAAGTGGACCATTCTCTATTATGTGGTTCTCACATACTATATAAGACCCCTGTGTCTAGGTTTGATTGACACTGAGAACCGATAAGACATAAACTTCCTTCTTTCCTCATGCTTCAGTTAGTGGATTGTGATGCTGACTCATGGGAGGAAAGGTGTGTCTTTCTAGAGTGTTGGAAATAGTGGGAGTCTGAACATGCATCTTTATTACACATTGTCTGCAGATCCTGGTTAGCTATCCTGTCATTAGAATATTGCATTTCATGTAAAATATAATGCAATGTAGAGAGTGGAGTAGATAAATATGCTATGAAATGGTTAGAGACACATATGGAATGAAAACTACAGAACTAGATTCTCATAGATCTTGGTTGAAGACAAAAAGAAAAAGAAAGAGAATTTCCTTTGGGTGATATATGACTTAATTTGCCTTTACAACTCAGGCATTTTCCCAGTATTGTTAGCTTCTTGCCTAAGCAAAATCAGGCCTGGGATTTTAATTTAACATTCTAAAAAGTAAATAGTACAATGAGGTCTTAACGTATAATATATTATCAAGGTATAGAAAATTGCTGTAAATGACAATAAGTATTTTTGTACAGTTCTCAGTTGTGGTGCTCTGGATATATATTGAATTTACAATATGGAAAATATTGGAAACAGCTTATCATTGGTCTGATTCACCGACTCTGATTTTGGCTCTGAAATTATTGATACATGGCTTTGGGAAAGTATGGTCATAGAAAAACTTCCTAAGAAACTTTTTTTTTGAATCTCAGCTTTGTTGTGGAAATAAATGAATATCCCAATTGATGACATATCTGAGTATTTCCAAAGGAAAACTTTATCAGACTTTCTTTCTAACAAAGGTTGAAGATCTCTAGTTCCCTGAGAAAGGGCTTCTATTCAACCCAATGGTTCTAGTTCAGCCTTCTCTCCCAGACAGTCTAAACCCTGGAGTTGAGTCCTTTCTTTGTTTGAATTGACTCCAGAAATGATACCCAGATTGGGTATGGGATTTACTCCTCATCTTTTCCTCCTTCTTTGCCTGAAATGACTTTCCTGGGACTCCTTTCTACATATACAATGTGCCTTTCCCTCTCCAATTTTAGGTATCCCCAAATTATTGCTGGTGTAATATTGGTGCTTTCTTCTTTGGAAAAGCTACATCCTGAACCTACCTAGATGTAGTCTATCTGTTACACTGTAAGAAGTCAACATAATATAATGTTGTTTAATACATAGTCAATTGAGGAAGGAAGAAAGAATGGATGTTCATGTAAAGCTGAAGAGAAATAACACAGCATCTTCCACTCACCCAGAGCATGTGATCTTTGATAGAGCTGATACTTTTGCATAGAATTGTCCATATCTGTAACATTGAGACAAATGTCTCCTCAAGCTATCACAAAACCTTATGAATACAGCCACAGCACTGTAACCTATATGTTGCTATAAAGTTTTTTTCTGGTATTATTATAGAAACTTTATTTCAAGTGATGCATTGTTTCTTTGATCAAGGTTCAATCTTGATATACAATCAAACAACAGATCAAGTGCTTTCAGGACAGAACTCATGCCTTGGAAATACTAGCTGGGCTAACTACTCATAGAGCAATAGAGAATACACTCTAGGGGAGAAATTTCTTCTTCCTCCTCCTCCTTCTCCTCCTTTGGTAAATGGATATAATATCAAACTGCCTTCTATATAGTTATGTTTATACATATAAATTAGTGAAGCTTTCAGCCCTTGTCAGAGAAACTTATTTCTTTGGTGTAGGGATTTAAATACAGAGACTCACAACTAGTTAAAGGAAAAAACAATGGGCAACTGAAAAACTAAACATTAAAAATAATGAACAACAAAGTCCAAAAACTGAGCTATAGAACTAAGCAGAGTTCTCAAAATGTTCAACATTAGTAAAATGTAAATTAAAACCCCTTTAGAGTTCATTTTACCCAAGCTGGAATGGCTAAGACCAAGAAAACAAATAGCAAATGCTAGTGGGGATGTACAGAAAGGGGACCCTTATTCACTGTTTGCACAATTGTAAACTGGAGCAGCAACTATGGAAATCACTGTCTAGGTACCTTATAAAGCTAGAAATCAAAATATCATATTATCCAGCAATACAAAAATGGACACATACCTCAAGGATTATACAACCTATTAAAGAGATATGTGCTCATGCACACACATTGATGCTTTGGTCAGAATAGCTAGGAACAATTAAGAGCCTATTTGTCCATCAACTGATGAACTGCTATTGATGATTTGGTACAACTCCAAGGCTGAGATTTTATACAGCTGTTAAAAAAAATGACATTAGGAAATTTACAGGTAAATGGATAGAACTGGAAATGTTGATGCTGAATGAGGAAACCCAGAGCTAGAAAGACAAGTGTTGTATGTTCTCTCTCATATGTGGATGGTCGCTTCTATTTTTCAGATTTGCATGTTTACATTGGAATACCTGTAAAGCCAGAAACTAGAAAATGGCCACTCGGGGATTGGGTTTTAAGGGAGAAAGGATGGTAAAACACAGGTAGTATGGAAATGGAAAGGAGGATAATGTGGAGGAGAAGAGTGAAGTGGAAGTGAAGAGGAAGATCTGAGGGCAGGGCAGAGAAGAGGATATGAGGAGACATATAAAACATAGCATGTTTGAAAAAGCCATATGAAAATCTACCATCTTAGAAGCTGGTGTGTGTGTGTGTGTGTGTGTGTGGAATTAGATGTCATAGGTTATCAAGCAAAAAGTCCCAAGTCAAGTATGAAGTACCAGTCTTTGAGGCATTTTGGTGGAGTGTCCAATAGGCTCACAGAACAATATATGCAATTCCTATTGACACTGTCTACCATGGTAGTTGTAATGAGAATGCCCCCCATTGACTCATGTATTTGCATGCTTTGTCCCCAGTTGATGTACTGTTTGGAAGGATTAGGGAGTGTGACTTGTTGAGAGGTGAGGGCTTGTTGGAGGAAATGTATCATTGGAGTTGGGCTTTGAGGTTTCATATGCCAAGGCCAGTCTCTCTCTCTCTCTCTCTCTCTCTCTCTCTCTCTCTCTCTCTCTCTCTCTCTCTCTCTCTCTCTCTGCCAATCAGGATGTAAAGCTCTTCTTCTCCAACACCATGACCGCCTGCAGATTGTCACATTTCCTACCATGATGATAATGGACTAGCCCTTGGAAACTGTAAGCAAGCCCCCAATTAAATGCTGCTTTAAAATAAAAGTTATGTTAATCATGGTACCTGTTCACAGCAATAGAAATCCTAAGTAAGACAGTTACTGACCAGAACTTGATGGTAAGATCATATTGCTGAAGCAACTATATACACTTGAAGCACAGGACATGGACAAATCAAGCTGGTAATGATCTGGAAGCTTTTTCCATACTTGCTAACTTCCATTTTACCAGATGGTACTATGTAGGCTGCTGGGTGAGAAACTGCATCATCAGTCTTACCAAAGTATGAACTTTGTGAGCTACAATAACAACCTACCAATGAATGCAGTAACAGTATGAATGTCATAAAGTATCCAATTGCTTTCTGCTCCACAGGATAGAACTCACTCCTGTTATCATAAACCTGGCCAAGAAACAATGGCTGGGTAGGTTTTGCATCCTAGGGGAGATCCTACTATTCTTATCTTGCAAAATGGACTTAATTACAAAGTGCCTTCAAAATAAGTATCTTTATAATGATCCATTTGTGCAGCTCTCAATTTCATTAGAGATTCTTATATTTGTAGTGGGTGATGGTTAATACAGAGTTTGAAAACTGGTAAAAGTGCAGAGAATAAGTAATGGTGGAATTTTCAGCCCTAAATCTATGAGGCATCACTTCTCCCCATAGCTGAGGGATCACCAGAGAAGATGAACAGAAACATTCTAAAGATTGGTGATAAATACAGCAAAATCCTATCTTCTGAAAATGACAGGGCGGTTGCACACATACATTTACAGCAGCTATGGTTGCCTGCACAAGATCAAGCCAGTCAACATTCCAGAAGAGATGAGGGAGGGGCAACATTGGAAAGGATATGGACAAAAGGGAATCTTCAGTAGCTGTTGGGAGGATGGAAAACTGGTACAGCCCTTCTGGAAATCAGCATGGATGACTCAAAAAGCTAAAAGAAAAAGTAATTTGCCGCATGACTCAGCCATACTATTCTTTGGTGTATCCCCAAAGGCTTCACAATCTTACTCCACAGATACGTACTCAGCCATGTTCATTATCACTCTGTTCACAATAGCTAAGAAATGAGAGCGATTTCTGTGTTCTTTAATTCATTCGTGGATAATGAACACAGACACTGTAATATATGCTTTGTTTGAGCATTTGTTTCGGCTGTAAAGAAAAGGGAAATCATGAAATTTATAGGTGAATGGATGGAACTTTAAAAGATTATACTAAGTGAGATAACTCAGACACCCCCAAAAGACAAACACCACATATTCTCTCAAGGTGAGTATATAACCTGGAGTCACAGAAAACATAAAAGTAAAAGAAATAGAGCCGGGCGTTGGTGGCGCACGCCTTTAATCCCAGCACTCGGGAGGCAGAGCCAGGCGGATCTCTGTGAGTTCGAGGCCAGCCTGGGCTACCAAGTGAGTTCCAGGAAAGGCGCAAAGCTACACAGAGAAACCCTGTCTCGAAAAACCAAAAAAAAAAAAAAAAAAAAGTAAAAGAAATATGTGGAGGAGCACAAGAATAGGGAATTATAGGGTTCAAGTGTTTTAAAGCAGAAAATGGTGAGAAGGAAGTGCATACAGAGAGACAGAAGGAGAGTAAAATATCACTAAAGAGGTCTGAAGAGCCATAAAACTCCTATTATTGCTTATTTACCTAAGTTACGTGTTTTACATATACATATGTGTGTGTGTGTGTGTGTGTGTGTGTGTGTGTGTGTGCGCATGTGAGTATCTATGATTCACATATATGTAGAAGGCCAAACTCCTAACCCAGGAGCTATTGACACTTGATAGCTGCTGGCCTCTAGTCTGTTGTCCATGCTTCAGTGGTTGACCTATACCCATGTATATACTGGCAGTACTAGTTGGACCCAGTAGATTTAAAACTAACATGGGAGGGAGACAAAGTGAGGGTGGGTCTGTGGGATTTGGGGGAGAGTTTGGGTGTGGGTGTGATCAAAATACATTGAATACAAATATGAATTCTCCAAGAACCAATAAAATTTACTAACATGGAGATTCACAACTGGACAATGTGTAAGAGTGAGAGATTCTAGAATAATCAGTCCTAAATGGGATGTCTTCATCAAACTCCTCCCCTCAAAGCTCAAGAAACCCCCTGGAAGAGAAGATGGAAAGGTTATAGGAGGTAGAGGGGATGAAAGACTCCAAGGAAACAGGATTTTCTAGAGACAAGAGGACTGGTGAACATATGAACTCACAGAATCTATAGCAGCATGCATGTCTGCACAGATTCAAGCTAGATGGCATCCAAGAACCAAGAGGAGGAGTGTGCAAGGGCTCCCACCCCTAACCGAGAAAATCTCTGCAATTGACACCTGCTTTCAAACAAAAAAATTAGTTTTCTCCCACAGATTCTCTCTGGTTGTATTAACTCCACTTAAGTGTAGACCCAATGCCCAGGAGTAGATGGCCCACATAAAACAACCTCAGTGATGCTTTCGGACATTTTTGTCTCATATTGCTTCGTCTGGGCATTTTTTGTCTTAATGGACTTCTGCTTGTATGTTATGGCTTCCAATTTCATCTTTTTGTTTGTTTGTGGGCATGTGTTACTTTTGTTCTTTTACTTTTTAAATTGTTTCTTGTTTGTTTATTTGTTTACTTACATGTTTTTCAAAGAGAAAGAAGGGGTGAAATTGGATTAAGGTGGAGGTGACGAGGGTCTGGAGGAGTTGTCAGAGGGGAAATCATGATTAAAATATATTAAATGAAAATTTTTCAAAAAAGAAGAATACAAATGTATATATTTTAATATAAGAAGTGATTTGAGTAGCCGGGCAGTGGTGGCGCACGCCTTTAATCCCAGCACTCGGGAGGCAGAGCCAAGGCCAGCCTGGGCTACCAAGTGAGTTCCAGGAAAGGCGCAAAGCTACACAGAGAAACCCTGTCTCGAAAAACCAAAAAAAAAAAAAAAAAAAAGAAGTAATTTGAAACCTATAAACTCCATTAAAGAGACCCCCCCACACACACACACAAAAAGTTATGCTTTCAGGAATCACTCCCAAATTCAGAAATAAGGATTATGGTAAGTCATTTTGTGCAATAGTTTGCAGGGAAAGTAAAACCATTTAAAGCAAAAGAAACAATTTGTCAGTTTGAGCCTTGAAGTATGTTCCCTTCTATTGTATTTATTGCTCACTCTATCTCTCTTATTTTGCTTTCCTTCCAAACTCTCAAAATGTATGCCTAGAAATTTCAGACTTCAGTTTTTAACACAATGCCCAGACTTTACCAGTGAAGGTTTTATGTCATAGATGATCCGTTGGGTGAGTGGTGTCCTGTAAGCTAGAGATGTGGTTGCTCAGTGTCCTGTGTGCCTATAACTATGAGATCAGTGGTAAGTATATGTTGCCACTGTACAGGCAACAGAGAAGAAGAAAAATCTTGAAATTATTTTTTTTCTTGAGACTATAATTACACAACTTCCCTTTTCATTTCCTTCTTCTAAATTCTCCCAAATACTCCTGGTTTTCTTCAAAATTCATTTCCCCTTTTCATTAATTGTTGTTAAATACATGTATGCATATGTATATACATACACATTCCTAAATTCATACTGTTCAATTTGAATGTCACTTATTAAACCAATGTTAGAAACTTTCTGTGAACTTGGATTGGACAACTTGAAAAGTTAACCTGCGGGATTAGATACCTATCTGATTCAGAAACACAAACAGCTCATAATATCCCTAAACTATTGAGGTGAACCACAAGAGACCTTTTGTGTGCTAATCATAGTACTAAGGACAGGATGGCAAGGATGGGTGGTAAGTACAAACAATTCCTCCTTCCCACCATGGAATTTTCAGTGTAGTGCAGAAAAGCCCAGATGGTTATTTCTAACCTTAGAAAATTCTTTAAACAATAATTGAAATTTTCTGTCCCTATCCTGTAGGGATGCTTTAACATCAAAGTTAGAGACCATGTAAGACCCCCCCAAAAAAGTTAGATTTGTTGTCATCATATTTTTTAATGAGTAAACAACTTCATGGGATGTATGTACATTATTTTTCTTATTTCCCTAATTATGAATAAAGACTTTTTTTTTTTATCAACAACTCTTAACTTCCAGACTTTGAGTCAGGAAACAGTGTTTGAGCAAATATGAGGTGTCCTCAATTCTTTCTCAAGTATCAAGTTGGATGGAGGAGGCAGGGTCAACTCTGAGTGAGACAAACTCTAAATGCAGTAGTGGTTGGAACAGGCTGGAAATTTTCATATATTTCAGAACACTTTTTCAATTTCCTTTTTTAAAATTTTTGTCTCACCTTCCATCAAACATAAAACCTCTGGTGGTCTCCAGCTGCTGTATCCTTATTTCAAAACAGTTCTCATTCACGAATGATTTATTTTCCCGTCCCCAAATCAAAACTCACTCCCTCTATACAACTCAACTGTTGTCTACAAAAAGTGATGAGATTAGAACAACTCCTTCACATATGCTTGCGTTTATAATATAACTTTTATTCCTTTTCCCTAATTACAAAAGTTACTTGTGGTTATTGTGGAAAGTAAGAAGTACAAAAAAATTATTAAAAAGAAAGCAAAAATCCCCAAGGCTTGTTGTATATTTGCATTTCTAAGCAAGACTTGACAGATGTATTCAGTCAGTGGAGATGTACTGGAGATCTGAAGGTTTAGCAAGGGTTGGAGATAGAAAGTTTAAAAGGATTCAAAAGGATGACGTGATCCCTATCTCAAGTATCTTACAGCATAATATCCAATTTATTTCATTATTAATGAAATAAAGATTGGTAAATGCTGTACAGGTTCATATGGAGACTGAAACCCCAGCTTGTCTGAATTCTGTTTTCATGCTTTAGAAATGAAAGTTTAGCTTTGAAGCTGAGGTCATGGCAAGATGGTTTGCAACATGGCGTCCAATTTTCTATCCAGAACCTTCCATTCTTGGAAAGCATAAACCCAACTGAGATAGAGAAAAAAACATTATTGTTATGAGTTATGCCTACATGTTTGCATTCACTTCTTCTCTGAAACCTACTTTAAATACTAAATATTCCATTTCAACTCTTGTTTCTGTTTTTCATAAATTATGTAAAACTTATCAATTCATTTCTCTTGTAGTCTGTAGGTTGATAATTGTGGACAGTTAGATAAACATACTAACAATTAAAATACAGAAGGTTCATCAATGTCTCCCTCCACAGTTCTCTTCTGTTACATTTTTTTGCAGTCTTTGATAACTATCTATGAATGATTTCGCAATCCCCATAATTCTGCCTTTTCCTCTGGTGTTGTTCACTTACCATGCTGCCTGAGATCCATCTCTTCTGTGTATGTATTTAAATATGTTATTCATGGACATCTTCAGTCCACTCAGCAGAAATCCAAGACATAGGCAAGATTTTGCAGGACAGTTCTACAAAGGAGGTTCTGGTGGTTTGAAAGAAAATGGCACCCATAGGGAGTGGCACTGTTAGAAGGTGTGGCCTTGTTTGAGGAACTGTGTCACTGTAGGGGACAGGCTTTGAGGTTTACTATACTCAAGCTACTCTCAGTGTGGCACATAGTTGCTTCTGTCTGTGCATCAAGGAGTAGAACTCTCAGTTCCTTCTCCATCGTCATGTCTGCCTGCACATTGCCATGTTTACCCCCAAGATGATTATGGATTAAACCTCTGAACTGTAAGCAAACCCCAATTAAATGTTTGCTTTATAAGAGTTTTCTTGGTCATTGTGTCTCTTCACAAGAATAGAAACCTTAACTAAGACAGAAGTATTCATTGAATGTAGTGAATCTTTAGGACAAACCTATAAGATTAATATGGTCTTAAACGTTTTTTAAAATGTCTTAAACATTTTATGCCAACAGAAACATTATCAGCTTGGATTAAAATGAATAGAGAGGGTGCAAAGTTTCAGAAAATGCTCCTAACTCACAATGGGATTCTGGCATACAACAAATGGGCAGTAGATGGGGATTAACATAGTGACACACAGACAGTCAGGGTACAGACACTGCAAGACTGTGGAGTGCTCAGCTATAAGCAGGACATCTTTATCACACTCCCTCCACCTAAGACTCAGCGTCCATTTCCACATTTTAAGTAGCTTCATCCTGTCCGTTAAAATACAAACAAACGCTGGCTGGAGGTGGTGGCACATGCCTTTAATCACAGTGCTCAGGAGGCAAAGCCAGATGGATCTCTGTGAGTTCCAGGCCAGCCTAGTCTACAGAGAAGATCCAAGAAATGCACCAAAACTACATGGAGAAACTCTGTCTTGGAAAAAAAAAAATTGAGTATGTAAACATTTTACATTAAATTATAGCTAATTAACACCACTTTGGTATATATTCTTCAAATCTCAGGATGTCTTTGTTTGTGTCATTTCCTAGAATGATTTGGACCATGTATGAGTGTTTACATAATGCTTTCACCTGTAAAAATACCTCAGATTATGTTAGAGAAAAAAAAATCATCTTCCCCCTTTGGCATGTTCTTGCAAGCTCATTAAATTATATTACATATATTTTTGTATATACTTTGTCCTGGTTGGAGAGTTTTGAATGAAGATGAAGTAGTTTACTTTAATGAGCTTTAAATGTATATATTTAATTTTCGAGATTATAATATAATCATATAATTTCCTCCTTCCCTTTCTTCCCTCCAACCTTTCCTATTCACCACCACCTCTAATCATATTGAAATTTATGCCTTCTTTTTCTTTAATTGTTGTTGTTGTTGGTGGTGGTGGTGGTGGTAATGGTGGTGGTGGTGGTGGTGGTGTGTGTGTGTGTGTGTGTGTGTGTGTGTGTGCGTGCGCACGTGTGTGTCTTCTCATATTTCTTGGCACATTGTCTTCAAGGAGAAATGCTTTAACTTTCATATTATTGAGTTACTAAAGACAGGTGTTTCTACTTCCAAATGTAGGAGCTGATCCATTAGGAGTCCATAGCTGACAAAATGTCTTTGTTGGATGAGAGCCCTCATCAATTCTCTATTAAGTCATATTTTCAAGTGTAACCAAAATGTTCTCTTTTTGCCAACAGCATGAAGCTGGTTTCTCTAAGGCCACATTATCAATGTATTCCTAGTTCCTCTCCAAGGACACTGGAGTAGGATTTATTTGTCTCTTACTTTGCACCACTATTTCACACAGAATAAACACTTGAGTGGATAATTTGGAACCCAGCACCACAGGGCCATGTGAACAGAGTAATTTGTTTCTCAATCACAAATGACAACACTCATATTTACTTCCTGCTCACTATCTTAAACACCACTCACCATTATAGTGAGAAAAAGCCACTTCCTTGATTTTGTCTCACTTGATGTTCCTCCTCACTAACTCTGTTGCTCCCACATGCAACTTATTAGAGTACGATAAGATTCCTCTTCTGAACTATGGACAATCAACTCCTCATGCAAAGACAAGTGTCTCACTGGCCATTCTCTCACTATGCCTTACTGATATAAATCCAGAGTACATTTTAGACATTGTTCCTTTTGTTTTCCTTATGATCTAGGAAATCCATTTCCTGCCCATCTTGTATTATCTACCTTTGCATATAAGTTTTGATGGCAGTGGAATTATTTGCTTATTTGATGGTATTGGTACACTTTTTAATGTTTTTTTTTGTTGATAACCTATACTTCCTCTGTAACTATTCTAAGCCTTGATGTCAGAAAATAACATTTTTCTTCATAAATTGCCAAAGAAATGTCATGTCACACAAAGAAAGGTTAATATAGTATTTTCACAGCCTGTCCTTCTCTGAATACTTAAGTATTGCCAAGAGAAATGAGCTAATGTTAATTTCTGTTAGACCTAGTGTCTTCTGGCAGCCCGCTGACCTCTTTCACATTTAGATCTAGTTGCTTAGTCTAACCCACTTTGTCCAGCAGTTTTCCCAGCTTCAGTTTTTGTTTTTCCTCTGTGGAGTTTAGTCTACACATGTTCACCATTTATCACCTAACTTTCATGACCACTACAATGTGCACATTCAAATTTATACCTGAAGTTTCCTATTTTGTGTTTAACTTACAGTCCAATAGGAATTCTAGAATCTTAACAGTAACTGGACTTAACTAAATATGACTAGGAATTGGAGTTAAGCAATATACATACTAGCATGCCCTAAGCAACCACTAAGCCTCAGCCTGTATATTGCAGCCCTATAGTGTATATAAGGCATATATATTCACATTATATCCTAGTTAGGGTGTGGTAGGTTTGAATAAGAATGGCCCTCATAGGCTCATATATTTGAATGCTTAGTCACCAGGGAATGTCAGTTTAACTTGTGTCTAGTTGACATAAAACTAGACAACACAAATACAGACCTGCTCCATATGTAAATGACATGAGGTAAAAGCACTCACTCAAGATGAGCAGATGCTCCTGCAGGGTCTACAAATTGTTAGGTTAAAAATAAAGTTGAGGCTGGAGGCAAACTTGTCACCTCTTTTCTTGTGAAGAGTCATGACTTTAGAATTAACTACAGGTAAGGAGACATGAACTCCTGGCTACAGAAATGGTGTCAGAGCAGTGAGCATGCTATTTGTCTTTTCTTTCTCTCTTTATCTTCTTTCCTTCCTTCCTCCCTCCCTCCCTCCCTCCCTCCCTCCCTCCCTTCCTTCCTTCCTTCCTTTCTTATTAGATCATGGTTTACACACTTCAATTAAGTACTTGTGGCAAACCATACACCTTATTCCATTAGACTTGAGGAGAATATAGAAGAATATTATTTTCTAGGAGAGTTGCTGATATGATAAACTGAGGAGATTCCTGTTGAAACTTGAAAACAAGGAGGAAAATTCTCAGTGTGCCCTAACAAATACTGCTGTTTTAGGTTGTTAGCTATAAATTAAGAGAGGAATAAAACAATGGAAGAAGTGCCAAGTAATTCATGAAATGAAATAGCAGTGAGAAAAAATCACATCACAGGGCTAATGTGACATTAGCATATCTTCTGCAGGAAACAGAATGAACTTAAGATGTTTAACATGGTGAGAACCAAACCAAGACCTGCATGCCACTAGCGTTTTTCAGGAATATTGGAAAACTGTAGTAGAATGAGAATATATCCTGCTTGAAGGGTAAAATCTCCACATAGAAGATGGAAACAGGTCAGTACTGCATCTCAAGAAATTCAGACCTTGAAGGAACCTTACAAAGCCAGATCAGGAGCATCACTGTCAAACATGGGGCTAAGGATTCATGAAAGCCAGCTATTGTAATAGTGTCGGCCAGAGATTGGAGTCACTCATGGGGGGTTGGAAAGAATTTCAGGAATTCAAACATGTAACATGAAGATTTTACAACAGGACTAACAGAAGCAGAAGGAATAACCTGCAAACAATATAATGAGCTCATGTTGGGAAGGATACACAACCAATGAGGACTGGATTTCGACATTGAGGGTCTATACACATTACCTTTGAAAACTCTCATTCTGGAAGATAGTAGACTCCTGAAAATGTTCTATGGTAAATTTCTGCATCCATAACCGAGTGGGTGGAAAGATGACTTAGGAGACAATGAAATTTAAAGCATAGAATGGGGTTTCATGATAATGTGAGATTAACGCTGAAAAAGATAATGTGAAGATAATGTTGTCATGGAGAGAAATTACTCCAGAACCAAATGCTATCAATCAAGAAAAGTTGTTAAACTCATAAAATGATATAAAATGACAGTCAAGTTTCAATTTTAGGTATATGATGTATTTGTTAGTGTTAAGTATATCCTGCATTATTTTTGAGAATAATTAGACTAAAAAGTATTAGTTGACTAGCAGAAATTCATATTTAATCTGACAACTCTATTCGACTATGAAAGGATTAATTTCATAGTCAAATATTTTCAGCTTTCTACCACCATGTTAATTTGCTCAATATATATTTAGATTGTTCTGAACTTTAGTATAGACAGCAGTCACTCATTTATGTTGCTATGAATACATTAAAGACTGCAAGCCAGTAGGAGGATACCTTGAAGTAAGTCAAAAGGAACAAGAACTGCATTCTATCCTTCTACAATAAGATCATGTAACTTTGGGAGTCACAGTAGTCTTTCTGTGGGTAAAGACCCATAGGAAGCCAATGGAATTATAACGTCATTTTCAAGCTACAGCTAGGGGTGTGTGACAGTAGAAAAGAAATCAGAAAACCTTGGAGGGAAGTTGAGCTGGAGATACAACTCAATGGTTCAGTGTATCTTAGCTCAATGAAGACCATGGGTTCTCTGCTTAGCACCACCAAAGAAATATAAAAACAACTATGAGAGTAAGCGATATTCTCTTCTGCTGTGTTATTAACATAAGACAACACTGTCCAAATTGGATTTTCACAGATTTGCTTCATTGTCTTCTCTTTGAAAAGAGCCTTTATCTACTACACAAGCTGATGATAAAGACTTGTTTATAGGTGAATAATACAAACAAGTGTTGTCCAAACAAAATATCTCATTTCATATAATTATTGACTACTATAAAAGTAACTAATCAGAATTCAGATATGCTATGAGTCCAAAATACGTTATTTCTTAGACTTAGTATGATAAAAAGAGTGAAAATGGATGGGTATAGTGATGCTTGTCCTTAGTCCTAGCACTTCAGAGGCAGATGTAAGAGTATCCCTGTGGATTTATTATGGACAGCTTGGTTTAGATAGGAAGTCTTTTGACAGCCTGGGATGCGTAGTGAAACTCTGTTTAATAATATTAAGAAAAACAATTCATGAATATGTTTATATTTATCAATTATTGAAGAAATAAAAATCTTATATTTGCTGATTTTGTTAGTATATTGTTACTATTATTAAATTTATCCACTTCATTTTGTAAATTATGGCTTATAACATAAGTTTTTAGAAAAATGATGCTGTCAATCCTCTTCCTAGGCTATTTGAGTAAGAGAGAAGTTATTTCAAAAGTGATCTAGTTCATTTTTGTAGTTTAACTAGTCAGAAAGTGTGGTCCAGAAAGGTAAAATGCCTGGCCAAGGCCATTCTACTAGTAGATGAAGGCTTTCTATGTCAATTTATGATGAACTTGAAAAATTGTCTAAAATTTGCATGGATCTTTAAAGATGAATACAAATGCCTATTTTAGTTAGGAGACCTTATTTTAAAAAGTTCTGCTTTGTTCTGTTTGCATTTAAACATCAGTGATAGATAATTTAGTAAGACAAAGTGTACTTAACATGTACTTACAATATTGATCATTTCATTTTAAATAAAACCACATTATAATGAAATGTAAAAATATCAAAAGGATTTAAAAAAACTGTGTTCTAGAACAGTTTTGATATTTGGCCTCATCTTAAAGGTAAACAGGGCTGACCCTGATCTGTTAAACTCTGGAACAACATTTCTTCTTCATCCATACCTATACCTTATGATGGTGACCATTTCAAAACATAAAATTGTTATACTCTCTCCATATATCATCCACCCTTGACTTAACCTCAATACTAGACACTTTCGGATACTAGTTGCTTACTTTGTCTACCACAATATTAATAAATTCCGTCTGTTTTGAGGTCACTATGCCTACTTTATGTCTCCTGCAACCTTGCACGTGATCTCAGCTGGTACTTAATTGAAGATTGCTTTATGCCAAGGTGTTTTTCTCTATGACTGACATCTATGCACAGACCCTATTCCTTCCATTTTCAAGGAGCAGGAATTTAGAGACATATAAATGTAATCAGAATGCATCATCTTTGATAACAGAGGTATTACCCAATTACAAACTCAGGGCTTTTAGAGGTTTCATTTCAAACCAATATCTACTCCTTAATTAAAATGATCCCATGTGCATTTTCTCATTTAATAGAGTAACATGAAATATTAATTACTTATATTGGAAGTAAACAACTGAAAGCTAATAAATTTACAAATTCAATTACTATAAAAACTATCAAATGTCTTTTTGTTTAATTGCTATGGATTCTTCTTTAGACATCATGATGGAATTAATAGAACATTCTGGTAATCAATAGAGATTGATTAATTGATCAATCTGCAGAACATGGTTAGATTCTTTAACCTCGAGACATTATTATTTATGCCCAGGCTGTACCAGAGCAAGCACCTATCACACAGATATGAGAGGCATAGAGCCAGGGCAGAGGGAGGAGGTTTGGACATCATCCAAAGTTCAGAGTGGGGTGATATGGTTTTTGCATATATATGGAGCATGTCACCCTTGAAGGGTAAGCATTATGCTGCTCATTAATATATTATCAAGGTCTCTTCATAAGTGGAAAAAAAAAAACACGGTCATCCTTCACGGATGAGCTATTGCCTTATTCCTATGGATTCGTTAAAAATTAATGCTACATCACTTATGTTTTGGAACATGCCAGTACTTCAAAATACAGAATGATAGATTTTTAGCATCAAATTATGCTTAAAGTACAATAAAAAATATAAAGATCTGCAAAGTAAATACAACCCTTTCACTTGTCCCTTGGAGCTTCCTCTTGCAGTACAAGCACCTGCATTTCTCCAGCTCTCTGCTTCTCACTATGGTGTGATTTATACCCTCTGTGGGATTTGTCAACTCTTAGGAAGCAGATCTATTTTTGAGGCAGGAAAGCATTAACGTCATCACCACAAAATTTCAGCATTGCAAGTTTACAAAGCAACCAGTCTACTCTTTCAGGTATGCAGCCATAGTTTTCTGCAGCCTCGTGGTGAGACACATAAGCCAATGCTTCAGAATAAACAGCCTGGTGTGCAGGACAAGGAAGAAGGAGTGGATCTGACCCACTGACCTAGTAACTGAGGAGTAGCATTGGGACATTGGTCCTGGATATGTCTAGTTAAAGGTTATAGGTTTCAAAGGAAAATCACGCCCCTCTCAATCCTATGCAGCCTTTTTCTTTTCTATTTGTTTTTCCTGAAAACAGTTGGTTTCTTTTATTTAATATATTCTGATCAGGTTTCCCTTCCTTCATCTCCTCCCAGATCATCTTCCCCAACTCTACCCACCCAACTCACCATCTTCTTTCTTCTCTTCAAAAAATAAACAGGCAAATAAAAAAAAGAACAAATAAATAAGAATTTTTTGAAAAAGGAAAAATCATAAGAAACACACACATACACCTACACACACACACACACACACACACACACACACACACACACACACTCCATAAAACACAAAGAAAAAAACCATGGCATACAAGCAAAAGGCCAGTAAGGTTAAAAAAAATGTCCAAACAAATATATATGAGACAAAAAACTTCCAAAAGTACCATTGAGTTTGTTTTGTGTTGGCCAATGACGTTTGAGTATGGGGCCTGTGGTTAACTATAGTTTATAAGTTTGTATATCCAGTGTGAATCCATTAGAGAAAACCATTTTTTTCCTTTGCAAGCAGTTTTAATTAGAGATAGCTTCTGAGGTAGGAATGTGGAATGTGTCCACTTCCCCTCTTGGTACTGGTACTCCATCTGGCTTGGATCTATTAGGCCCTCTGCATGCTGGGGTAGTCTGTTATTTTTGACAATCTTAAAAAGTTCTTTAATAATTTCATCTAACTTTGTCAGAATCAATGCATAATTTCCTCCTGTAATTATTAGCAGAACAAAACCTACAATGCCTATCATGTGGCAATAACAACATCTACTCATGTCAATCACTTCATAAGCCTTTAGAATACAGCTGGGAAGCACATCCTGCATACTCTACACCAGCCACTTAGACTCTTCGTTCTTCTAGTTTTAGAGACTCTGTATATCCATTTTTTCCTCTATACCTGGGACAGCCTAATACCTATTGAAACAAGGTTTTCCTCTTCCTTTGGTCTTAGGTTAAATATTATTTCTATGGAATTCATCATGGATTATTTACACACATGTATTTATTCCTTCTGCTTTGCTGTCAAAACACTTACTAAAAGGGAATGTTTTATAGCTATTTGTTTAATGTCTCTGACCCAGGATTGCAAGCTTCATAAGGGCAGGAAATTTTCTTATTTGTCATTGGATCTCCTCTGTCCAAACAATTCTTTAACACATAGTAGCCTTGAAATAAATATTAGGAAAAAATACCTTGTATTCTATATTGAAGTATCATTACAAATTTAAATTTTATATAAGTAAGGGCTTTAATTTGGTGTTTGGAGTACATTTATTTGAAAAATGATGGCCAAAAAATCACATTAAAAAACATAAACATCACTCCAGGAAGTTACCATTTTCATTTGTATCTATTGACATTTAAACTCTGCTCTATCAAATTGCAAGTTTGTTATAAAGTCTACTATCAGCCTACAAAAGTAAACTTTATACATCTGATGGATTCCCTCTGATTAACCTCACTCTAACCTCCAGTTATTATCATTTTCTGCTCCTGATTCTGAAGTTTTTACTTTTTTAGCTATTTGTAAAATTAAAATATTTTATCTTTCTATGCATGTTACTCCACGTATCTTGCCATTCAGGTTTACTTGTGTTGCTATAAATGACATGATTTCTTGCTTTTATAGAACGGAATGGTATTTCATTGGATAATATTTCTTTATCTGTGCATCTAATATCAAACTCTCTTGAGAAGGGTTCGCCAACTCTCTTGTTGGCGAAGGGTTATGTAGATGCTATAGTAACAGTTTTCACCTACTCAATGACATCAGGGAAGCTTTCAGCTTCAAGTCATAAAACATCTCAATTAAAAATGATTCAGCAAGCTCAAGATGCAGCTGAGTGGTAGGATGCCTGCCTAGTTCTGCATACAGGAGGTCTTCATGTCAGTTCCTACTACTGCAAGACAAACAAGGGAACAAAGAAAAATGAATAAATAAATGATGGAAAGGGAAGACAGGAAAGAAGGAAGAAAGGAAAGAAGGAAAAAAGTAAGGAGGAAAGGAGGAAGAGGGGATGGTGAAAGGAGGGAAGAAGGGATGAAAAGAGGAGGAAGGATGATGGAAGGGAGGAAGAAGGGAGGAGGGAGTGAGGGAGGAAGATAAGAAAGAAAGAAGGAAGGAAAACAAAAGAAAACTTGTATCTGTTTCAAGCTGTGCAGAGATAAAATGAGTACCATAACTGAGCACAGGGTGACAGAAAGGACTCTCATGTCACAGTCTGCTTTACTATGAATCAACTTAAAATAAAAAACCATGCATAGTGGCCCCAGTTCTAGGCCCCACATCCAGACTAGATATCTCCTAAAATAAAATACCAAGCTACAGACAAGCAGAAGAGACCAGAAGCTACTTCCTGATGCATGGGGAAACACCATCAGGTAGTGAAAGTTTAACAAACTCAATCAGCTCCTACACCTAGAGGAACCTCCAAGGTAGTTTACACTGCCTGTTATAACAGAAGTACCATTGATGGCTTCATGAAACCCAATCCCTATAGCTGTAGAGGATGGGAAGACTGAGATGAACGTACTGGCCAGTTCAGTTTCTGAGATGGCTGCCTTTCTGGTTTGCAAGAAGTGTTCTGCTTTTATCTCAACACTAAGGAGAAAAAAAAAAAAGCTCGCATGTCTCCATTTCCTCTTAGGGGCACAAATTCTATTATAGAAGCTCTTCCTCCATGTAGGCAGACTTTTTTGTTTAGACCTCCCATGAGCTCTGTCCCACCAGCCACTCCCCAGATAACCACCAATTATAAATGCTTGGATGATAGCTTAGACTTTAGATAGCTCCTATAACTTAAATTAACCCATTTCTATTAATCTATGTGCCACCCTGAGGCTTGTTTATCTCGTGTATACAGTTCCCATCCTGCTCTCTCAGCTTCTCCTAACATCTCCTCTGACTCTGCTCTTCTCTCCACCATTCTCTCTGCCCCCCAAATTCTGCCTAGTCATCGGTCACTCAGCTTTTTATTAACAATGAGAGCAACATGTCTTTACAGTGTACAGAAGGATTATTTCACATTTCCCCCTTTTGTCCAATTAAGAAGGAAGGTTTTAACTTTAACATAGTAAAATTATATACAATAAAAACAGTTATCAAGTAAGAATTATAGTTACAATGTCTCATCCATTTGCATTTGGCAAAATTAGAGGAATATTTTATTATTTATTTTATCTTTGTGAGTCTCATATCTAATTTACCTTTTATCAGAACTGAGGAAAACTTTTAAGTATAATTATTTAGTTTTTAACTCCACCAAAGACCCCAGAAAGGTATAATGTTACCTAATGACAGGGACATTTGGCTGCATGGACAGTCACCTAAAGTTCTTTTGTAATGTTGGGGCATTCATCTCTTGCCTATAGACCTAGTATATCTGACAGACATTTCTGAGAAGCAGAGAATTTTGTAGGAGTGTCCTACCTTGTCCTGGGAAAGTTTGGCAGTCACATTTTTTTTTTTCATCCTGCTGGTCCAGTTTGGACAATATACTGTCAGCAACTGAGGTAAGGGCAGTTTCTTCCCAGTGGCTACCATTAGCCACAAAGAAAGCAAACTCCATATGTAGGTTCTTCGATGCTTATCATTTCATCTGAAGTAGATTGGTGCTGCCAGGAGGAGATATGTCTTACTGTCATGGAAAGTTTAGTTTATTAAACATACTAAATACCATATTCTGTAGGTCTTTGAATTGTTTAAAGACCATCTATCTATCTATCTATCTATCTATCTATCTATCTATCTATCTATCTAAATATATCTATTTAAACTTGAAAACATACCTAATATGACCACAAGTTTGATTATTATAGATGGCTAACTACTAACCTGTATTTTTTAATTATACATTTTAAATGATTTGTATAAGCACAATAACCCAGACAAGAGTAGAAATACATGTGGAGGATAACAAAATTAACTTTAAAACTTTAAATTGTATCAATAAACCAGAATCCATAACAATGAAATTTTTTGAGGTTAATAGTTGTTTTTAGATTAAAGTAGATTCAATAATCTACCCTTTTTCCTATCATTCTGATATAATATCCCCTTTTTTTTCATTTAGAAAGAGATCTTTGAATTTAATTCTTGTATTTAGCTTTTTTAAAAAAATATAATCAGTAACAACTTATAACAAGCCCCCTAAACAATGACAAACATCCATAATCCATTAACCAAAACCCAACCATACCCCATCTGTTGGGAATGTGGCATTTAATATGTTTAATAAACTAAGACTTTTCATGGCAGTGAGACATATCTGCTCCTGGAAGCACCAATTGTCTTCAGATAAGATTATGGGAGCCTAGCGGTGGTGGCACAAGCCTTTAATCCCAGCACTTGGGAGGCAGAGCCAGGCAAATCTCTGTGAGTTCAAAGTCAGCCTGGTCTACAGAGCGAGATGCAGGACAGGCACCAAAACTACACAAAGAAACCCTGTCTCAAAAAACAAACAACAACAACAATTTAAAAAAAAAAAACAACCAAAAATAAAGCAAACAAAACAAAAACCAAGGTTATGGGGACATAGGCATCCAAGTACCTCCATGAGCTCATTCACACCCGATTCCCTCCCATAGGGTCACCTGCAAAGGCCCATCACACTGGGCCTAGGAATTAAACAGAGGACTTTTGCAAGGGCTCGTTTAGTCTATAGCACAGTGAGAAACAGACTTGCTGTTTCATTAGAGTTTCTAAATAAGGAAAAAAAAAACTATTTCTGTCATTTCCTTGGTTAAATAATATTTGAAGAAACTCAATATCAGCATTTTATCAGGAAAGGGTTTGTTACCTCTGAGCTCTGAGGGGAATACCAGAAAAATGCAAAACTATGCCAGCTTTATAAGAAAAGCACCAAGAAAGGGAATGGCCTTTCCAAAGATAGTGATGCTGATCATGACCTGCTGACAGAGATGGATTGGAGAAGCACACGGTTGGAGGAGATAAAACGGGCATAAGAGACAAGAGGGGCAGGTGGCATGTAGAGTACAGGATTTGTCAGATGCACACTTGTGACCAGGGCCACTATAGACGCATACTTGTGACCAAAGCCACTTCAGACACGCAAACCCCATTGTCTTAATTCTGATGTGGAAGTGAATACGGGTCAGCTGATGAAAGCAGCTGCTATATCTATTGATTGTGCGGAAGAGAAAAATTACTGGATCTTCGGCAGTTGCTTATTTTCCCATTAAAACTAGGCAGAGCCAATAAGGTCATAAGAAGTATAATAATTCATGAGGTCAAAATGACAGTTATACTGTACATTTAAAAACTCTCAAAATACTGTAGGTCAAAAGGACAGTCCCTTTGGCTAATCTAGAGAAACCATATTTCTTTTCTGAAGGGCAAAACATTAATATTTGAGCATCTACTGCTATCTGTATTGATGCCAACAAAAAAGACAGAAATCATTTTAATAGAGCAAGCAAGGGAAGAAGTAGGTGTCTATTGAGTGGATACACTGTCACATAGGCTATGAGAAAATGCACACACACACACACACACACACACACACACACACACACACACACGTGAGCAGTACACTTCCATTCCCAAAGAAAAACAAATTTGAGATGTTCAAGACATAGAGCCACTAGAAAGCCCTATTACACTTCATGGCAGTGATCATTAGCATCATGTAATTGCAGTGAATGCTGTTGTCATCCAGCATTGCTTTATTTGAGGGTGAGATTGAAAAAATAAATGAGGTTACAATCAGAGAAGCACGTTATGTGTTGGTCACTTCTTACTATATGCTTTCTCTCTAACAGGAGCTCTAGAAATCAAAGAATCATGTCCATTTCTGAAACAAATAAACAACAACAACAATCTAACCAATTTGCATCTTTCTCCTCTCACCATTAGAATGTTTTAAAATTAAAAGAAAACACCACCACCATCATCATCAACAACAACAAAAATAAAACCTGAAGAGAGCTGTGGACAAATAGAACCACTTGCTATTAATGGGTATGAGTTCATCAAGGTCGGTAGGCTTATATACCCTAACCCTAGAAGAAATGGAGTACTCAGGGTGACCAAGGCTGAAAATGCTTCTCTAGACTCTCTTCAGCTTGCAAAGACCCAGAAAACTCTGCTGCAAAATATTTTCTCTGTTTAATAAGCACATCACGTGCAAATGTACCAAACACATAAATATAACAGTCATAATCACTGGGTTCAGTGTCAAGCACCATTTAAATCTACTGATTAAATCAATTTAATGATTGCAAACCTTTTTTTTTATTATTATTATAGCCCCTGTATAAAGAAGAAAGTAAAATTGAGGGGAAAGCTGCACTTTTACTTGAAGAAAATTAAATCTATTATTTACATTAACTTCATTAATGGAATTTCCAAGAGTTCCTGTGTAATCTAACATTTTCTCATTAAGAGCGAAACCATCCCTCCACTCCAACATCTTTTTTTTTTCAACCAGAAAATCAGTATAGTAGGTTTTATTGTACATATACTGAGGTCCCTGAACAAAGTGTGATTGGAAAAAACATTCATCCCTCCATAGTGCAAGAGTCCATGCCTATCATCTAAGTGAGTCATAATGTAATTTCAGAGGATGGACACTACCTGGGAAGTTTATGATTTCATCTGCTGAGATTTTGAGCCAATAAAGTCCCTTTCATTTTTTTCTCATGTCTAAACAAACACTTACTTTCAATAAAATTAAGAAAACTGTCAACTTGGAGTGAAATCACAAGTACTTTTACAGGGCATCAACCTTTAAGGTAATGTCAGCCACATACAAAATGAACAAACAAAACAACATCAGGAAAAAATTTTAAAAAATAAACAAAAAACCAATATGACAATGTATTTGGTTAACTTATTATTAGACATCAAAGGGTTTTTAGAAATTTAGAGGAAAAAAACATATCTGCATTATAGGATACTTTATTCAAAAAATTACTTTACTCTTTTACAGACTAAATGTAAGTCTCCAGCACTAAGAGAACATCTAAGTGAGGGGAAAGGGCATGGGCAATTGCCTTTGAAGGAAATAAAAACCTGACCATGAATATGATATTGACCTAGAGAAGAGAGTATAGCACAAATAGAAAAATGAAAGATGGAATATTTGATTTTATTTCTGTTTTCCCTGCTGTGTGGGGACAGAATATCTAAGCAAACTTTAAACTCTGCATGTTATGTATCATTATCATGCTGGCACCAACATTTATTGATGATGTGATATTTATTAATTTTATTTATTAAATAAAAGATATTTATTAAGAGCTAGTTATATGCAGGTTTTATGCTATTTGCTGTGGGATGGACAAAACAAACCAAAATTCTTATTTGAAGTTCAGATTACAGAGAATCTTATACTTCAATAGACTCTCACTTCCAATACCTGGCTATTCAGGTCTTAGCTTGAAGTATTGTCACTGTAATTGTCTTTTTTTCTAAGCAGAACAACTGTTCCTGTGTTACTTTTCTTATTAGAAAAGCAATATAGAGAGGCAGGTAGGCCCAGCAGCAGCCCGCAGAGGTAGACAGGCATGGCGGTGGCGGCCTGCAGAGACAGACAGGCCTGGCAGCAGCCGGCAAAGACAGACAGGCCCAGTGACAGTGCACAGAGGCAGGTACGCTGGGCGGCGGCCCACAGAGGAAGACAGGTGCAGCAACGGCAACAGCCCACAGAGACAGACAGGCCCAGCAGCAGTCCACAGAGGCAGGTAGGCCCGGCAACAGCGGCCTGCAGAGGTAGACAGGCCTGACAGAGGCAGGCAGGCCCGGCAGAGGCATGTAGGCCCAACAGGCAGTGGCTGAAAAACAGTTGCAATAAAGACCAGAAACTGAGCTATTACCCACTGAAGAGCTAGTGAAAACGAGCTCTTAATCAAGACCTTGGAACAGGGATGCCTTCAATCCCAACACCCGGGGAAGAAGCTATCTCCATGGGATGGAACCAGAATGAATTTGAATAATCCATCTGAGGCCAACCCAGGGCCCAGCTGCTGATCCTTCAAAACCCAACAACTTGGAGGTGTTGGTGAGACTACCCTGCTCAGCTGAATTCCATCTGGGAGAGGATTCAGATCCCTACAGTTTGAAGTCTGATATGTAAAAGATTACAAATAGATCCATATCTGTCACTATGCACAAAACTCAAGTCCAAGTGGATCAAAGACCTGAACATAAATCCAGTTACACTAAACTTAATAGAAAAGAAAGTAGGAAGTACTCTTGAACGCATTGGCACCAGAGACCATTTGCATTGGCACCAGAGACCATTTCATAAATATAATACCAACAGCACAGACCCTGAGCACAACAATTAATAAATGGGACCTCTCGAAATTGAGAAGCTTTTGCAGGGCGAAAGACACAGTCAATAAGACAAAAAGACAGCCAACAGAATGGGAAAAGATCTTCACCAACCCCACATCTGACAGAGGATTGATCTCCACAGTATATAAAGAATTCAAGAAACTAGACATCAAAATAATACACAGTCCAATTAAAAAATGGGCTAAAGAGCTAAACAGAGAATTCACAAAATAAGAATCACAAATGTTTGAAAGACATTTAAAGAAATGCTCAACATCCTTAATCATCAGAGAAATGCAAATCAAAATGACTCTGAGATACCACCTGTCAGAATGACTAAGATCAAAAACACCAATGACAGTCAATGTTGGAGAGGATGTGGAGCAAAGGAAACACTCCTCCACTGTTGGTGGGAATACAAGCTTGTACAACCACTGTGGAAATCAGTATAGTGGTTTCTCAGAAAATTAGGAATTGAATTACCTCAAGACCCAGACATCCCACTCTTGGGCATATACCCAAGGAATGCTGATTCATACCATAAAGATACATGCTCAGCTATGTTCATAGCATCACTATTTGTAATAGCCAGAACCTGGAAACAACCTAGATGCCCATCAACGGAAGAATGGATTGAGAAAATGTGGTACATATACACAATGGAGTATTACTCAGCAGAGAAAACAATGAAAGCATGAAATTTGCAGGCAAATGGATGGAACTAGAAAAAATCATCCTGAGTGAGGTAACCCAAACCCACAAAGACAATCATGGTATGTACTCACTCATAAGTGGATTCTAGATATAAAATAAAGAACAATCAGACTACAACCCACAGAACCATGGAGGTTATATATATAGCATGGAGGTCCCTAGGACGACTGTGGCTTATAATAAATTTTTGTTTTACTCAATTACTGAGCAAGCCTCAATGAAACATCTCACTCTTAAGATAAGAATACATACTCTATCAAGCTGATAATAGAAAAATAAATAAATAAATTAATTTTAAACAATAAAAAACAAAAATAAAAGAAAAATTGAAATGTTAAACAAACAAACACTTTACTAAAGTTAAAAAAGGGAGAACTAGGGACTCATCATTCCTATCCACATTCTATTCTTTCCCTTGTTTTATATATTTAAAATTTTTTTATCAGTGGATTCTGCTGGAGTTTATTGGTGGATTCTGCTGGAGGATTTGATGCAGATAAGCACTGGAGGGCTCCTGTTGCAAATCACCCTCTGGAGCGATGGAAGGATCTTTTTACTAGTATGTGGAGGAGACCCAATCTAGTGTTGGTGTGGCCCCAGTGTTTGGTTTATGTCTTTCCTCAGGACAATGAGGTTCCTCTTTGGATTCCTGAGCACTGAATGTGCCCTGTGACTGCTGCTGAAGCCCAACATGACAGAGACGTAATGGGTCTTCATGAAAAAAAATCTACCCTTCTGATGCCAATGGAGATTGAGAGCCCAATATGGTCAGCTTTGGCAAGCATTAATGTAAGCCTAGGAACTGTAGCCATAAGATTGGATTCGCCAGAAGAGCTGCCAGCTAAAGTCATGCTGCAATCAAGAAAAACAGGCATTGGCGGTTCATGTTACTGGAGTTGCATCCATGCCAGTGGATGTCAACACAATCCAGAAGAGAATTTGACATTTCTGCTGCCACTGTTGCTGTTACAGCAACGGTGCACACAGCTGCTACTGTTTCTGGGATTACCATTTCATAATTGCTTACTACAGCTAGCACAGTGGAGACCCTGGCAACAAAAGTAGCTACCATAGTTAGTTAATCTTTCATTCTATTGGGCATGATAAATTTAATTCAGTAGTTATATACATCTCGATTGGCTTTGAAAATTATAAATTTATAAACTCAAGTTCCAGTTGCTTTTGGGATACTATCTTACAAGGACTCCAGTGTACAGTATGGCTCTTTAAGGAAGGGAATGGCTCAGTTGCCTTTAGCCTGCTGGCTATGGGTAAGATAGGACCTCTGTTGGTCTTTTCTGTATCAAACACACAGATTGCAAGCCCAGTGCCACTTGAGATCTTTGGCAGCAATTAATTGTGCCTGTATGATAATGAGTATTCAGAGACAGGTAATACCTGGGGGGCACTCACCAACCTAAGACAGAGCACCTGTGTGGCCTGAGCAGGCATCTCCATAACGGGTAAGGTGACCTGCTGACGTCCCATGCAACCCAAGTCAGAAACTCATTTTTTTTAATAAAAGGGGGACCTGCAGGGTCCTGGCCCCCGTTTTGGGTAACTGTTGCCTTGCTTGTGGACCTTGACCTTGATATCCTCCCTATGCTAATTCCCTGCCAGGCTCCACCCTCCTGAATGCTTAAGGGAAGTTCCTTGTCTGTGTATCCTGAATAATGGGCGTTAACAGCTTAGATGCAAGATTGTAAAACATCAGTAGTGAACTTCTGCCCTCCGGGGTCCTCCCATTGTGCTGTAAGCCTGTATTTAAGACCTCCTACCCCCTTCAAGAAATGACATTCGACATTTAAAATTATATATATATATATATGTGTGTGTGTGTGTGTGTGTGTGTGTGTGTGTGTGTGTGTGTGTATAATTGAATGAATACTGCAAATGTAATCTATGAATACCACAAATGTGATTAATATCATGAGTGTAATTTAAAAAATAAATAAAAAAAGCAATATAAACATGACTTAATGCAACAGTGTCCTGATGCTGATTCCATTTCACCACTACAAGCATGTAAATCTGATTCATGAAAAAGATATTCCAAAATACTCCTAGCTTAATACTCACTACTTTAGATATATGAGTCTGTGAATGTTGCTACATGGATGTGGTCATGTGACTGCTGCTGTACCAAGGACCTGGACAATCAGTCCCCAAAAGCGATTTATATTTTGTCTTTTCATCAGACACTTTATCATTCTGACCTCACTGATCTACCTGCAACTTCTCTTTTCTCCTCCACAATGTCATAAGTGGAATCAAATGATAAGGAAACTTTGAGATTGCTCATTTCACTTGACCTCAAGACTTTGAGATGATCTGTGTTGTACACATTAATGATTCATTTCTTTTAAACAATTTTAATTAAAATAGAGTGAAATCAGTTTCCCTCTTTTCTTTTTCCTCTCCTGCCCCTGCCATGTACCCTCCATTCAATCTCCCTCAGCCTCTCTCTCATTAATAGCCTTATTTTCTTTTATTATTAAGCACAAATATATCAGTATAACCTGTTGTATCCATTTGGGATTGTTCTGTGTATATGGTTTCAGAGATGGCCACTTTGTATTAACTAACCAGTAAGATGACTCATCCTTGGGTGAAGTTATTTTGCCCTATCCCATTCCTTTTTCTTGCATATGAGAATTTCATAATTTAGAGGACCATTCGTTCATTAAAGACTATTTGGGCAGCTTCAAAATTAGAGTAATTATGAAGAATGTTGCTCTGCTATTTTATCTATACTATCTGAAACTATATTTCATTTCTATGATATGGATTCCCAAGAAACAGACTGTACAAACACATGGTATGTGTTCCACTTAATGAGATGTCAAAACAATTTCTAGAATAGATGTAAGATTTTTCATTCCTACAAAGTGATATGCAAAAATTCTAGTTGTTCTGCAACTTTGCAAGCACGTGATACTGTCTTTTAATGAGAATCTATATTGAGTAACTGCATTATAGTTAAAAAAAAATCATTTCCCTGATGACTAATTCTTGTGTTTGCTTGCCATCTGAATTTCTGATTTAGTGAAATTCTAGTCACATTATTTTGTACTTCATAATAAGCTTCTTAGTTTCTTTCTGGGTTTGAGAGTTTTTATATCATTGATATACTTACCTGATCACATATGCAATCGCAGTTGTTGTTTTTTCTCCAAATCTACAGCTTTTCTTTCTCTTAAGAACATCTTCTATGGAGAAAACATTTTTAGTTTTGATGAAGTCCAACTTACTAACTTGATATACCTTTCTTTTGGTGTTATTTCTGAAGAGCTTTCCTAGCTGAAGGGCACTAGGGCTGTCAGTTGGTTTTATAGCTTGAAATTTTGTAGTTCAATCTTTAATCCATTTCCATGAATTTTGACATAAAGGAGCATGTCAATATTTACTTTTATGCATATGGGTGTTCAACAACAGGTCTAGCAGTATTTTTTCATTAAAACATATTTTTATACAGTGTATTTTGATCATGTTTTCCCCTTCCCCAACTCCTCCTAGATTCTAACCACTACTCTACCCAACTTTATGACTTAGGTTCTCTCTTTAAAAACATAGAAGTAAACAAACAATCCACAAAAAGCATAAAAACAAAAATCAAAACAAACAGGAAAAAGATCAATAAGACAAAAAATGCCCAAACAAATCAAAAGAAAATCAAAGCTCCACAAATTACCATTGAGTTTTTGTGTATGTGTTGGCCAACTATTCCTAGGCATGGGGTCTGCCCTGGAGTGTAGTTAGTATACCCAATGAGACGTCACTGGAGAAAACTGGTTCTTCCCTTTGTCAGCAGTTATCAATGGACATAGCTTCTCAGTTACAGGTGGGACCCTGTCCACTCTCCCCACCTCAGTGCTAGGACCCTGTTTGACTTGAACCTTGGCAGGTCTTGTGAATGCTGCCACAGTCTCTGTGAGTTCATAGGTCCATCAGTCCTGTTGTTTCTGTAAGACATTGTATCCTTAGAGTCACCCATCATCTCTGGCTCTTACAATCTTTCCACTACCTCTTATTCTTAGCTTCCTGAGCCTTGAAGGGGAGACCTTAATGAAGACATCTCATTTATGAGTAGGTGCTCCAAGGTCTCTCACTCTCTGAACATTGCCCAGTTGTGGGTCTCTGTGTTAATTCCCAACCTGCAGCTTCTCTCCTGCAGGTTGAACTAGGCACTGGTCTATGGGTATAGCAGTATGTCACTAGGAGTCTTTTTATTGCATGCCACACTCTTGGATGTCATAGTTTTACAATTCTCTCTCTCTCTCTCTCTCTCTCTCTCTCTCTCTCTCTCTCTCTCTCTCTCTCTCTCCCCCACTTCTCTTTCAAACAGACAGGGCCTCACTATATAGCTTTGACTGGCCTGGAACTCGCTATGTAGATCAGACAAATCTCAAACTTGGAAAGGTTTGTCTTCCTCTGCCTTAAAGGCATGTGCCACTATGCCTGGCTTCTATAATGCTACTTAAAGTATGGGCATATATGCCTCTCTACTTCATTGTCTTTAAGTATCCTTTGATTGTTTTAACTTTTCTAATTTTCCGTATAACCTTGAGAAATAATTCTGTGTCAACAACAAAGAAAAATCTCTTGGGATTTTTGTTTGAATTTTGTTATAATTACAGATTCATTGAAGAAAACTGATATCTGGATTGAAACTTTTAACTAATAAAAAAAGGAAATATCTTTCCAGTTACATAGACCAGTATTATTTGTTTCATCAAGATTTAGCTATTTTCAGCATATTCTACATATAGTTAGTCATATGATTACCTAAATCTTTGACTCTCTCACAAAGCTACTGTAAATCTCATTATTGTTTTACTTTCAATTTTCAGTTTGTTTGCTGCTAAAACATAGATTTATATTTGATATTTGTAGTAAAGTAATCTTTTGTCACATAAATATTGTTATAGTCACTTATTCTGTACTTGTAAATTTTCAAAGTACTTTTTACATAGACAATTATATCTGTGAATAAGGGCAGTATTTCCTTTTTTATTTAAGTCCATAACTTTATTTCTTTTTCTTTTTATATCAACTAGGAATTCAAACATGATTTAAATACTGAAAACACACTGCTGTGGGATGGTCTGTATGTCAAATTGCTCTGATTGGTCAATAAATAAAACATTGATTGGCCAGTGGCCAGGCAGGAAGTAGGTGGGACAAGGAGAGAGAGAATTCTGGTAAGCGGAAGGCTGAGGCAGGGAGACGCTGTGAGCCGCCGCCATGATAGCAGCATGTAAAGACACCGGTAAGCCACCAGCCACGTGGCAAGGTATAGATTTATAAAATGGGTTAATTTAAGCTATAAGAACAGTTAGTAAGAAGCCTGCCATGGCCATACAGTTTGTATGCAATATAAGTCTCTGTGTTTACTTGGTTGGATCTGAACAGCTTGGGACTGGCGGGTGACAAAGATTTGTCCTGACTGTTGGCAAGGCAGGAAAACTCGAGCTACAACACACACTCTTGTCTGACTTCTCAATTAAAAAACTATGTTGAAATAGTCTCTCTCTCAATCTCTCTCTCTCTCCCTCCCTACCTATCTATTCATAACCCAGACCTGTCTTGAATTTGTGATCCTTGTAACTCTAGTGCTGAGGCAAATACCATTATGCCTTTTTTGACTCTGTGGTAGTTTGAATAAAAATAGCCCCCATAAACTTATATATCTGAATGCCTGGTTACTAGGGAGTGAAATTGTTTGAAAGGATTAAAAAGATTAGGAGATGTGGTCTTGTTAAAGGAATTGTGTCACTGAGGGTGGGCTTTGAGAGGCCCAGTTCTCACTCTCTTTCTTAGCCTGCAGATCAGAACATAGCTCTCAGCTACCTCTCCAGCACCACGCATGCCTTCACAACCCCTGCCATGATGATAATGGATTAACCTCTGAAACTGTAAGCAAGCTCCCAAATAAATGCTTTCTTTTATAATAGTTGCCTTGGTCATGGTCACAGCAGTAGAACAGTGACTAAGATTTTCCTTTAAAGGAAAAAGCATAAAGTATTTTGCCACTAAGTAGGCCAAGCAACCACACATTTTTACAAGTACTTTTTTTTCAGGTTAGAAATTGATAAAGAGAAGCAAAACCATGACACTATTTGGAAGATATTCCTAATATATGCATCCAAAGAAAAAAATTAATATAAAAATATGAAGAATTTGTCCTGGAGGGGTGTTTCAGTGGCTAAGGTCATTCTTGTTCTTCTCTCTTCTATAGGACTTGAGTTATGTTCCCAGGCGGCTGTCAGCCAGTTGAAACTCTTAACTCTGGGTCATCTGATGCCTTCATTGAGTAACTGCATCCATGTGGTAAACACGCAAGCAGAGACAGACACATTAATAATAATAATGTGTTTTTACAAAAATGAAAGAATTTGTGATTCAAAGTTTAAATACTCCAAATTACAGAGAAAGGAAACATTAAAAAAATTAACACAGAAGGGCTATATATTCAATACACATATAAACATATACTCAATCTCAACAGTTTTAAAGTCCAGCAAAGTTCTATGCTATGTACACATATTTGTATTCTTGAAAGCATCTTCTTTATAATTACATTTTTTTGGTACAGGAGAGTTTCTTCAGGAAGTCAACAAAAAATTTCTACAGTATTTTGATGTTTCACAGTTACAGCCCAATTACGGTGTGACTGATATTAAGTTGCATATAAAATTTAAAGTAGTTCTATTCATGAAAAATGATTAAATCTCATATTCCTTAGTATTTAATGTTTTTGTGATTTTTAAATACCTCATGATTCAAAGTCTTATAATAGCCACAAGAAATGAAATAACAAGGACAAGAGAGCTTGTCTCCTGACATTAGCAGAAGGGAAAACCCAGCCACAAAACTAAGTCAATTTTAATCATGTAGTCAAGATTTCTGTTTTATATACTTTGTTCCAATTTGATCATGAGACATATGCTCTGTTTATCTCTTTCAGTCATAAATATTCTGGAATCTTTTCTCATCAACTTTTCTTATCAGCAAGGGGAAATATTTTACAATCTCAAAATTAACCATCAAACTATACCTAAATTATGTTTGATTTGATTCAGTTTTCATTTAATTAAAACTGATTAATTTCAAAAGATATAATCTTCATACTTTACTTATTAGCTAAAAGTGAAACTTATTTTTCCAATTTTTGTCATTATCAAGGTAAAGTGACGTGGGACATGATGGTCCAAACCTATAACTCTAGTAATCAGGAGTTAGAGGCAGGAGGATCAAAAGTTTGAGGATGTCTTAAATACAACAAAAATGGAAGAGGATAAAGTGGGCTGTAACTATGAGAAATCATTTTGTCTATAAAGATTAGCAAACACACAAAAATAATTCTCCCAAATTGGTGATTATATGAGGAAAACTATGTTTCATGTGTCTTTTAATAAAACCATGTAGAAATAATTTCTTTGATTACTATTCCTCAATCTACCTTCAGGACCTAACAAACATTTAGGCAGATAAGAGTAGAATTAGAGCAAGAACCCTTGACTAAGCAGTCTGAATTCCTCTTATAACTCTAACTCTTAGGAATTGTAGGGGTTCTCAGATAATCAAGAATCTACTTTGGAGGTATGAAGTTAGTACTTCACAGGGAAAAATGTAATTTATGTACTGTTTAGAATTTGAATTTGTTATATTGTTATCTCTGCTTACACACACACACAATAAAACTACTTTTATGAAGCATTTATCCAGGGTTAACAATTGCTACTGTTATTTCACATAGTTCTATGAAATGCAATTCTCCCCAATATTTATGAAATCATGACAATATTACTAATGATGTAACTCAGGGAAGAACTTGGCCCCATAGGTGGACAGTAGATCCAGGGGTGGTCCAATTCCCAAGCCCTTGCTTTGTTCAGTGTGCCATCCTGTTTTTGTTACCATGACAACTAAAGTTTGGTATAACATCCACCCAAGAATCAAGGAAGCCAATTATTCCTAGTGCAGCCAGCATGAAAAGTATAATGCTATAGTAAAGTTCACATCTTTCACTTTCATTTTCTTTCACATCCAAGTAGTTATTAACAACAAGTTGTGCTGTAAAATAAATGAAATGGAACAAATCCCCAACGACGCCCCCTCCCTTCTCTGCTCCTTCAATAATAGGCTAATTCTGGACACCTGAAGTGAGTTCTTTGAATTTGATGATGGTACTTGGTAATTGCCCTTTGACCTCCATCATGTATTTCCAAGGAATCTTGTGATCATTTAGCTCACATTTGCAAATGCAATCTTTCTTTGCCGAATGAAAATTCACATTAGTCCTTTTTTGGATTACATGTTCAGGAGTGTTGAAACCATGTTAACAGGCAAGCAACAAATATTAAAGCACAATGTGCTCCAACATTCATGGCTTCACTGAGCCAGTGCACAATCTTCTGAAGGACTTTTGAGGGGAAAAATGGATATTCAGGATGCTATTATGGCAGGTGGTAGTGTGGGGTTTTCTTCAGCTCCCAGGCCAGAGACTATCCACAGAAAATCAGCCATGGCCCAGGAATACACTGTTCAATACTTGTTCAAGCCTAAAATTTGAGAACAGCTGCAGGTGGGTTGGACAGAGAAATGAGGCAATCCTCTTTGCAGCAGCTAAGTAACCAGGCAACTTTATGTATTTAATTTGCAGAGTCCCTGCTGTTGCTTGCTTGAAGACTGATGTTCAGCCAGCTGCCACCCCCTACCACCACCACCAACTGCCTGGCTTGCCAGCTGGAGCAATTTGCTTCCACCTGACCCCTTCAGCCAGGTTGATGTCCAGTGGGCTTTACTTCAATGGCAACAGACATTTTGTCTTAAGGAATCAATCGGGATTGTTAACCTGTGTTGATGAATTTGCTTGAGCTGCACCGGCCCATTCAGCTGGAGAAAAAGGAATCCCTTTACAAGTGTATTCAGATGTTACCCAAACTCAACATTATAGGAAAGTTATATATAGTCAGGGGTTAGAGAACTCCGTGAATGCCTCTGAAAAGCATTTGAGGTGTTTTTACAGTTTAAATACCCCCAGACAATCAAATTACCCTTCAAATAGTCAAAGTCAAGTTTATGTCAGAGAAAGAGTAAGTAGGGTAAGGTATGAGTATAGCACTAGCAACAGTTAAAAATAATATACTTAATTTAAACAGCAAATTTTTAAGTCATTTTCAATTTGGGAACTGAGCTAACTAAGTCATAAGCATTTTCTCAAATTGCATGTATGTTAAAAAGTGCAACTTCTGAATTTTTATTTTTAGGACTATGTCTGTCAAGATGTGTGTATGTGTATGTGTGTGCATGCGTGCGAGCGTGCACGCATGCGTGCACGCATGTCACAGCACATGCATTGGGACTTTGTGTTATGTGTTGTAGGTTTTGTTTATCATAGAAAACATCTAGCTTTTTCTCTCTATACTTAACCTTGTTTCTGACAGCATCCTGAGACTGGATGCCATAGTATCCTAAGGGCTCTTAATAAGTAGTGAATGAATGAAGGAATGACAAAATGATGGAGCTTCTGAGCAATGTTTAAATTTAAAGCAAGGAAATTTTATTCCAGATACCAATATATCTCCTTTATTCACACAATTAGATAGTATTTCTCTTATTAAACACTGAGCATCTTGTTCATTTTGCTTTTTTCATGAAATTCTATTTTCAATGATACCTACTTGTCAAAACAATATGTGAATCAATAAAAATTCCACAAATCTTTAAAAGGAAAGCTCTGAAAGATGTCTGTTACAGTCACTAATATTCTAGGGCAAAATGAAAATAAAATCTTCAGTTTCTAATTAAGTCATATTTAAGTCAACATATATTAAAGTCGACACTGGCAAGATAATGTTAAAGGTACTTGTGACATGTCAGTGAAACCAGGAGTGGTGGTGCATACCTGTAACCTCAACACTGAGGATGCAGAGGCAAAAGGGTCACCATAAACTTGAGGCACACCTGGGCCCCAAAATGAATTAGTTTCAGGCCAGCCTGGGCTACAGAGTGAGGCCCTATGAAACATGCACACCACACACACACACACACACACACACACACACACACACACACCTGAAGGAAAACAGTCAGTGCTATGTTCTAGCATTTTAGGAAACAGATAGAGAATGAAGGACAAACATAAAGAATGAGGAAATTATATGGCATATTGTAATGTGATATACATTTTTAAAAGAGTGAGTACAGGAAAACTGGGAAGAATTGAGTAGTTTGAAGAAGCAGTTGACATTTTTAAAAAGTACACTGGTAGGCTAAATTGAAATGTGACATTTGAATAAATGAATAAAGGAAGGGTCAAAGTAGCAAAATGAGTGCAGAGGATGGAGGAGAACATGTTCTTGACATGTTAGAAGAATAATGACGAGAATAAAGTGGCATTAATAGGGTGAAAGGGAGTATTTAAGAGCAGGATGAACAGGTAGCTGAGGAAGGCAGATAACACAGAGATTATGGGTCACAGCAAAGACATTGACTTTTCTCCTGACCACATTAAGTCACTGCAATAGTAGGCATAGAGATATAATTTGAATTTGTTTTAGGAAGATTACATGTTCATGCTGAGAATAGACAATGAGTAAGTATAGAAACACAGGTTTTAGAGCAAGTTATAGAGGTGCTATGCCAAAACAGCTAGGATCAGGTGTACAAACCTGAGTGATCACAGGAAGAAAGTTAGAAGTGGCTAGATCCTGGTTACTTTCAAGACAAGGCAATAGGATTTCTGATGAATTGAGTATAGTGGATGAGGAAAAGAGAAGACTAAAAAAAAATATGCTCGGTTCTCTTGATTGCCCACCAGAGTCAGTTGATAAGACCTGATTTCTGAAGACATCATATACTTTGTTTGAAGAACATGGAGAAATCAAACTGTAAGATCCCATCTTGGTGGGTAGCTTTCAAGTTACTGAAAAGTGCTATGCAAGCTGCTGGAGGAGAAAAGCCAACAATCTTATCCAGCTGTGAGCCCTGTGAGCTCACATAATACCAACCTGCCAGATAAAAGTGACCATCGGTACAGTAGTGGTACAGGTGTTATGGAGGTAACCCGCCAGTTTCTCATCCTTTCGATTTACTCAACAGGAGCAATTAATGCAGGTTACAACAAATATTGGCCAAAGCCCATGGTTTGTGAGTTCGCAAGCCCTGTAAGGAAACTTACTACCATTGTTCTTGTGCTATATGAACATGATGTTAAACCTCCTTCTAAATATTTATATTTATACCTATAGATTAGTGTTATTTTCCACTTTGGTCATAGATGGTAATGCTTAAAGTGGGTAATGGCTAAAAAAGATTCCTACTTGGTGAAAATGCTGAGAATAAATGAATGTCAAGTATTTAGCCTTAAATGAAATAGTTATATCAACTTCTTCATATAAAACTCTATAAGAAAGAGTAGGCAGGATGTAAGAGCCTGAAGAAGGTGAAGAATTCTCTAAAAAGATGTATTCTGGACATTAAATGGCTGTTGTTCTCATGAAATCACAACAGCAGAGGGTACCTGAATCAGTCCTAGCTAGGACTGAGCCCATCAAAATTCTATTTTGTAAGGGGAGGCACTCATGATTCCCACTCCTCACTGAGGAACTATAGACAGTTCATGGTTGTTGAAGAGGAGAGTAATATGCATCAGTGTAGCCACAGGTAGATTGCCCTTGATCAAGCAAATAACCCACTACTTATGCTCATGCAGTCAAACCTAGTTAAATGCAGTGGGGTATAAATAAACAAAGTTTTGAAAATAAAAGTGGGACTTGCTGGAAAGAAAGGTGTAGTAGGGAAAGGCACAAGAGGAGATAATGAAGAATAGATCAAATTGCATATGTATGTATAAATATATGTAGACACACATATATACATAATAAGTATATATGTACACACATACACACATATGAAAGAAATTTTAGAATAATAAGAAAATAATGAGCAGAGTTAGAGAAGTATATGAAAATCAAGGAAATTGGTTTTAAGTGAAGACATTGTTCAGGCATCACTGTGCATACAAATTGAGTAGGAATGTTAATAAAAGGCTCATAAGATACACAGAAAAACTTATGGATCAGGTACTTTGGAAGGACGGGATCATATCAAGTAAAATAATGCAGAAACAAGAATCTAGGAAGCAAACCAAGACTTTATATCTGACATTATTGAATATGAGAATCTATTAGGCATGTGTGGAGATATTAAGCCATCAGCTAGATGTGCAAGTGGGGAATCAGTGCAGAAAGCCAGACTAGACATTCTTTTTTTTTTTTTTTTTTTTTTTTTTTTTTTTTTTTTTTGGTTTTTCGAGACAGGGTGTTTCTCTGTGTATCTTTGCGCCTTTCCTGGAGCTCACTTGGTAGCCCAGGCTGGCCTTGAACTCACAGAGATCCACCTGGCTCTGCCTCCCGAGTGCTGGGATTAAAGGCGTGCACCACCACCGCCCGGCAACATTCTTATTTTTTAATTAGTAGTATTTAGGTGACTAAAGCCTGTTCTTAAAACTTGAAAGCTTTATAATGGACAGAATCATCAAAGGAGTGAATGTACAAACAGAAGAAAATTTTAAAGAAATTGAGACAAAGGTCTCACTTTAAATCTTAAACTAGCCTTGAACCCTTGGCATTTCTACTAGCTCAGGAGTGCTGAGCTTAATGGCATCAGCCACAATGCATGGTTTGTAATATGCTTCTGAATGAATAGAAAAAATGACAGATTTGTGTATACTTGTGGTGATGCCCAAGCACAAAAGACAAATATGATGTAGGAGAGAGATGAGACAATTAGGGAGTATAGTCTTAGACATAAAAGGAATGGAATCATAGAAACATGTCTGGATTTTACAGTCATGAGCATCTTCAAGCTCGCTTTGACTGCTATAATTTCTTTTTGAACGTACAAAACAAAATCACCAGTGAGGTGAAGATTGATGAGAAACTGTTTCACTAGTCTTTTTTTCCCCACCAGCCTTACCAGTTGCATGAGAAAAGGGTAAAATAAAAGACTGGCATTAACTATGATTATACTGTGGAAAAGCAAGAGGCAAGAAGAACCTAATACAAAAATGCTACATTGTTGACCATGTCATTTGGATAACTAAAGGAAACAAACATCAAATGACAGTTAAAGGAAATTACGACAAACCCAGAACCAATAATACCACATGGAACATCAAGGAACACCATTGAAGAGGTGGAGAAAATGTGAGAGCTAGAGGATGGGAGTGAGCACTCTGAATTGCAATTTTCTAGGTTTACTATTGTTGCTGGAGGGCTTCTCTCCAGGTTCCCCAAGCCCCGCAGTCCCACAATCCACTTATAAAATAATCATTCAGACGCTTATATCACTTATAAACTGTATGGCCATGGCAGGCTTCTTGCTAACTGTTCTTTTATCTTAAATTAACCCATTTTTATAAATCTATACCTTGCCACATGGCTGGTGGCTTACCAGCGTCTTTACATGCTGCTTCTCCTGGCGGTGGCTGCAGTGTCTCCCCCCTCAGCCTTCCGCTTCCCAGAATTCTCTTCTCTCCTTGTCCCACCTACTTCCTGCCTGGCAACCTACTTCCTGCCTGGTCACTGGCCATCAGTGTTTTATTTATATAGAGCAATATCCACAGCATACTATGGTTACCCCATTTATTAACTCACATCAACTGTGGTTGATTGTACAGAAGACCTGTACAATTTAATCAACCCAGCTCAATTTAATCATGCATGGGAGATGTGATCCCAGATCTCATTTCTGAATGAGAAGCTACTGTCAGATGATAGTTGCGTGGTGGTGAGGAGTAAGAGGGGCATTCTTTTTTTGAATGCGTGACCACTGGTGGATTTCCCATGCTGTAGTGTTGCCCATACACTCATATGCATATGGACAGCACTAGTTGGAATTAGTGAGTAATACAAAACAAATGAACGAAGAAACAAAGGACATGAGTTGGAAGAGGCTAGGTTGGTGGATTTTAGGGAATAAGTGGATAGGAAAATAGGGGTGAACATTATTATATTTTTATAGACATATAAAATTAAGAATAAGTAAAAATTACTTTTAAAAAGACATGTAAAAGGGACTGGAGAGATGGCTTAGAGGTTAAGAGACTGGATGTTCTTCCAGAGATCCTGAATTCAGTTCCTGGACACCATGTGGTGACTCAAAATCATCTATAATTCAATCTGAAGCCTTCTTCTGGTATGTAGGCAGAACACTATATACATAACAAATAAATCTTTTTTAAAAAAAGACATCCAAAAGAGGTAGATTATTGGAATCTTGGTATTAGTGGAGAAAGTGAGAGGAAGAATTGTTGAAATCAGAGCATGGAGAGGCAATGAGAAATCATCTCTCAGGTCTCTAAACACAGAGTTTAATTGTATCACCTTACAATTCTCCCTTTCTCCTGTCCTTCCCTTTCTCCTTCACAGAGCATATGATGAACTCAGAAACTGTTTTCAGTGTCTTTCATCTTCCTTTGAAATTCTCTTCATTGTCAGCAAATTTCAAGCACTTTGCAGAAGACCAGATCAAATTCAGGGAGCTAGAGCAAGTAAATTAGAGGGAACAGGTAAGTAGAAATCAGAGGGAGGAATTACAGCTATTAGTCATTACAATATCCAGAATTTGTCCATGGCAAGGCAGAGGTTGAAGGACAGGATCACTGGGGCAAAAGAATCTAAGAAGCTAAGGGTAAAAGTGTTAGAATTGTTTTATGTGTTCTGAAATTGCACATAATCAATACAATGATGCAGGAGCTGAAACAATTTTTAAAATGAAAGAAGAATGACATAAAATCAGTAAATTAAACCACAAAGAAGAGTAGAGGGTGATGTAATCTGGTGACATACTTCAAGCCACAATATTTGGAAGGTTGCAAGGTGAGAGGAAATAAAATTATCTGGTGTGACAATACATTGCAGGGTGGCATTTCAGTACCACCTCTGTCTCAGTCAAGTTGTAGAAGGTCTAAGGACAGTGGGGAAGAAATAGTACTAGCCACACTTTGAGGAGTTTCAGTGGAGCTGTGTCACTAAGCATGGATCAGTTTCATTAGCAGAGAAGTATTGAATGAGTAAGCATTTTACATCATTGAACATATCTTTCCCCTGAGATATCTGGTCAAATCTGGAAACAGGATAAGCTATTGACAGGATAAGCTCATCAACAAAGGCCAAGGATACTATGAAATAACCCAAGTATGCAGTGTCCCACCACAAATAATTATTTGACCCAAATGTCAATGGTCTTGACATTAAGACACATTTCACTAGAAAGATGTGAGACGAGGTTGAGGAGGCAGGAAAGTTTTACAAGTCACGACCGTGAGTTCCAGAAGTTATTGTGAAGATTCTCATGAGTAGACAAGGCATAGAATAAGAAGACAGAACATGCCATGTACAGAGTGTTGTGAGAATCTGAATTTCATATTATGTTATAAGAAGGAAGTCTACTTCAGGGGTAAATGATTCACCAGACATCATGTGTGTGATAGAGAGTGTTGCAGAAATCCTCAGCAGCAGCAGTAAAAGGTTAGGATAGGTGGTCACTACTCCAGTGAGCCTGAAGAACCTATAAACCTTGAACATCCACCTGATGAATGTGCTTTGCTCTTGTTGACCTATTATCTTTTTCTTTTCTTAGTTTTTCTTCATTGTTATCCCCAGCTCCTTATTTGTTACCCACAGATCATTAGATTGCTCAGAAGCACTATCAGAAGTGAGTAGCGACTATCTTTTCTATATGTTCTCTTTCCATCTTTATCCATTGTCATTTAAATCTTTACTGGAATATGTCTGCTAGCCACTTCTTTTCCACATGGATCATAAATTAGTGATTGAGTTAAATGTTACTTTCAAATTAATATGTTAAATCTACTCAATAATAATGAAGCTGAACAAAGAATTTTGAGGTTTTAAGGAATCATTACCACTGGGACTTCAGATATTTTGGCAGAGTTACATTTCATTATTATTATTGTTGTTGTTGTTGTCCAAATTCAAATGGACAATTTTGTTTCACAAGGACGGTAAAACTAATTGTTAATATTCCTCCTCAGACCTGTAAGCTTCCACAAAGACAAATCCTAGAAAAAAATTATTCAGATACACAGAATAGTTAGTTATTCCTATGCCATTCCTATCTTTTTGAAAAACAGTTCTTCTAAAGTGTTGAGTTTTATACAATGTGTTTTAATCTTGTTCACAACCCTCAACTATATTCACCCCACTTTCTATCCACCGAACTTTGTAAATTTAAAAAGAAAAACAAAACTCCAGACCAATTTGTGCTACCTGTACTCAGATCTTTTCTGTCCAGCCAGCCAGCATCCAAATGATGACACAGAAACTTCTTATTATGAAAGCTTGGTTGATAGTTTAGGTTTGTTTCTAACTGGTTCTTTTTATTTATTTATTTATTTTTATTATTTTTTTTTTGATTTTTCCAAGACAGGGTTTCTCTGTGTAGCTTTGCACCTTTCCTGGGACTCACTTGGTAGCCCAGGCTGGCCTCAAATTCACAGAGATCTGCTTGCCTCTGCCTCCCGAGTGCTGGGATTAAAGGCGTGCACCACCACCACCCGGCCTAACTGGTTCTTATAACTTAAATTAACCCATTTCTATTCATTTACTTTCTTCTTTGTGGCTATATAACATTCACTCTCTACTGCACATGCTACTTCCTCTGAGTACTGGTGTCTCCTTGCTACTGTGCCCTTCTTCCCAGCATTCTCTCTGCCCCAAAAGTTCTGCCTAGCTATTGGCCATTAAGCTTTTTATTAAGTCAATCAGAATGACACATGTTCACAGTGCACAAAAAGATTATTCCACAACATTTCCCCCTTTTGTCTAAATAAAAGGGAAAGTTTTAATTTGTAAAACTATAAACAATAAGAAAATTGTTAGGGAAAAATTACATTTACAATGTTGAGTTCATTTGGATTCAGTATATTTGGAAAAAAAAAATACTTCATTAACTATCCTCTCTTGATGATTCCAGAGTTTTGTATCTAATTTACTTTCTTACTATCATGACTAAGAAAAACTATAGCTGTAACTATCTAGCCTTCAATTCCATCAAAGACACCAGGATATAATATTACCTGAATGAACAAGAAAGGCAGTGCAAGCAACTTCTAAAACTAAGAAACGACATAGACATCTGGCTATCTGGACAGTCACCACAAGGTTACTCTGCAATGCTGGAGAGTCCATTTCCCATTCCTAGAATATCTGACAGACTTTTCTCTGAAGCAGCAATTTTGATGAACTATCTTGCCTTGTTTTGGCAACGTTCAACAGTCTTTTTTCTTTGTGTCTGGCTTGTCCAGTTTGGACAGCATACTGTCAGCAGTTGATGCAAGGGCAATTTCTTGCCCCAAAAGCTAACTTTTGCCACAAAGAAAGCAAACTCCATTTGGAGGCTCTTTGAAGCCCATCATCCTTTTATGAAATAGATTGGTACTACCAGGAACAGATGTATTTCATGCTAGTGAAAAGCCCTATGTTATTAAAACATTAAAATGTCATATTCTCTGAAGTGTTTGAAGACCATATATGTGTATATATATATATATATATATATATATATATATATCTGTTTCATAGTTGTATGAAAACATAACTAACATGACTACATGTTTGATTGTTATATGTGACTAACTTCTAACCTGCATTTCTTTATTATCCTAAATAATTTATAATAATAACTTTCAAAGACTAGAAATTTACCTTACCTTGTTCAATTAGCTACATAGGTACAATACCTTAAATAGAAGTAGAAATGTATATACGCTGTGTTCTAACCAAAAAACACCCCTAAAATATGTATCAATATACAGATATTCATACCAATGTAAAATATTTGAGACTAGTGGTTTTTCAAAAATAGACTAAAAAATACACCCTTTTATCTCATCATTTTTTATACTATATCCCCCTTTTTTCTCTTCAGAAAGAGATCCCTGAAGCTAATCTTCTTTGTTAAGTTTTTTCCTTATCATAACCAATAACAATTTGTAACCAACCCCCCTAAGCAATGACAAACACCCATAGCCCACTGAATGACCAAAAACCATCCACCTGATCTCTTAGGAATGTGGGCATTGTGTTCTATAGACTTCTTCCTGTTGTCTTGGGGTGCTAGAATCTTTGGGAGACCCTGAGAAAATTAGGATAATTATGAAGTCCTGGCTATAATGGTCTGTGAGGCTGGAAAATCTCATCTAGCAGCCTTGGAGCTGTTTTGGATGCAGAACTCTGAGCAACCTGAAACAGAGACACTCTGAGAGGCTGGATCACCTGGGCCACCCATTTTCATTGGTGTCTTGTCCCCTTGCTCTGAAAACACATAAATTTTCAAAGGTAACATACATATCTGTATAAACCCATGTATGAACAGTGCATTGTACATAAGCCAGTCAGTGATGTTTTTTTTTGTTTTGTTTTGTTTTATGTTTGAGCAGGCAAAATACACATCACATGCCTTGTAGTTATTTTAGGTTTATTTCCTTATGTATGTAGCCAGTCTTTTCAGCACCACCACCCCCATCAAATATAATTCTCTTTAACCTTGAATGACTCCACAGTCTTTTGTTTTCTGTGAAAAAAATGCATAACCTTTTCTCCAACACAATATATTTTTGAACTCCATTTTGAAGTTAAGACACTTTAAAAATATGCAGATTGGTTTAATTAGCAGTTTCTATAATCCAATATCTCTCAATAGCCATTGTTTGTTCATCAGCAATCAAAAAATTCAAAGACAACACAGGAACATAGAGGATCCAGACTCCCTGCTCTCATCTCTATGTAACTTATTCTTTTTTTTATTACTCTACTCTTTCTTTAAAGACAATGCTCTATTATTTTTAAACTATTTAGTTAGTTAGTTCTATAACTGTCTAACTTTTTATTTCTTAGAGCCTATGCACATTGTTAAACACACTGTGGCCTGTTCAGAGATTTTTTTTTTCTGTCTGAATCTTCTTTACTGCGTGTTTGTAACCCTTTCTGTCTGCATGACAGAAAACTTTAAACCCACCATGCAGCTTAGCTCATTACACAGTGGCAGCTCAAGCATGCAGGCAGCTGCTGGGAGACATGTCTATTGATGTAACCAACCGAATGGTGCCCAATGTGTTGGCAAAAGTTTCTACCTAAAACCTGAGAAAAGATTCTAAAATGGAGCTAAAAACAGCTTCCTAATTGTCTCTCTCAAATGAGCAGCAGCCTGCTGGTTTGAGCTACTGGCGGGTTCCTAGCGTGCAAGCTCGGTCTGCAGTATGGTGGGAATGAGGCCTCTGCAAGTGGCACATTAAGCTGCATGGTGGATTTAGCCTTTGCTAGTACAAAACAAAAAGAGGTTTCTGGGCAACACGCGCTTGGATAAAAGCACAGACCCACGATGGCTCCCAGAGCTGGCGGAAAACGTACCACCGCCATGTTGGGAAGCTGAAGTGGGCGGAGCCAGCAGCCACAGTGCTAAGAAGGCTACAGTTTAAAGCAATAGGCTCAAGGTAATATAAAACATAAGCCACATAAAGATGGCTACCACACAGAGAATCTGGATTATGTTCTCTTTGATATTCGTAACTGAAGAAAAACATTTGATTACAAAAGCTGTTGACTTATGCCAAAATGTATATTTTAAAGGTACCTTGACTTCAAAATTTGGATATAAGGATATGTTACTTTGGAAAAGAGGTTTTGCTTTTGTTTCCACAGAAAGCCAGAGGCTATGGATTTGTTCCAGATTAAGATACATCAGGTTTGACCAGCCAAGACCACCTGAAAGTTCTCCGATGACACCATGGCCCAGATGATCCAACATCCAGAATCGTTTCAAGGCAACTGGCTCAGATGATACGGTCTCACGGACTACTCCATGATCCTAAAATTTTCTTTGTGTCCCCATAAGATACAGCGCCCCCCTCCAGCAGGAAGTAGTTAAGAGAAGCTATGCCCAAATTCCCAAATATACCAAGCTGGCTTTGGAGATGTATAAAAGTTAAAACCTTCCTTTTTAAAAAAAGAAAAGGGGAAGTGCTGTGGGATGGTCTGTATATCAAATCTGTTGCTCTGATTGGTCAATAAATAAAACACTGAATGGCCAGTGGCCAGGCAGGAAGTAGGTGGGACAAGGAGAGAGGAGAATTCTGGGAAGCAGAAGGCTGAGGCAGAGAGACACTGCAGCCGCCACCATGACCAGCAGCATGTGAAGTTGCCGGTAAGCCACCAGCCACGTGGCAAGGTATAGAGTTATGGAAATGGATTAATTTAAGCTATAAGAACAGTTAGCAAGAAGCCTGCCACGGCCATACAGTTTATATGCAATATAAGTCTCTGTGTTTACTTGGTTGGGTCTGAGCGGCTGTGGGACTGGCGGGTGACAAAGATTTGTCCTGACTGTGGGCAAGGCAGGAAAACTCTAGCTACACATGTCTCTCTACCATGACCTGTATGAGAAACACAAGACTAAGAAGCTGTATTTGGCTCTGTTTTTGTGTGTTTAGAACCTTTCTTTAAAGCTTTCTTATGTCTTATGTGGATATACATGATTACACATTTGGTATCATTTGTATGTAGCATGAATCTTAGAGAGTCTTATTAATAAAATCAAACCCGGGGCCAGTTATTGGGGTGAAATGCTGGATGGTCAGAGAGACAGAACAAGCCACAGCTAAGCTCACCTGGCCCACTTCTCAGCTTGTCTTGTTTCCTCAGACTGGAAGCCTCTGTGTCCTCATATCTGAATGGCTCTCAGCTGAACTGTGCTGCTAGAAGCCTGAAAGCTTAACCAGCCAAATGCTTCTAGTTTCTGGTCCTCATGCTTTATATACCTTTCTGCTTTCTACCACCACTCCCTGTGATTAAAAGCTTGCTTTCTGTAATTAAAGGTATGATGAGTCACCATGCCTGTCTGTATACTTGAACACATGGATTTCTGCCTCTGGAATGCTAGGATTAAAGGCATGTGCTACCACTGCCTATCCTTTATGTTTAATATTGTGGCTGCTCTGTCTCTGACCCCAGATAAGTTTATTAGCATGCACAATATTTGGGGGAATACAATACCACATTTGTAGTCAGATTTTTTCAGGCCCACCAGCCAGCTCCCAAATAGCAACATGGAGACTTCTTATGAATTATGAAAGCTTGGCCAATAACTGAGGCTTGTTTCTAACTAGCTCTTATAACTTAAGTTAACCCATTTCTATTAATCTATGCACTGCCACATGGCTCATGGCTATTACATCGCCTCCTGCAAATCCTGCTTTCTCTACATCTTAGCATTTCCTAGTGATTCCACCCTTCTTCTTCCCAGCATTCTCTCTGACTCACAAATCCTGCCTAGCTAGCTATTAGCCATTCAGCTTTTTATCAAACCAATCAGAATGACACATATTGACAGTGTACTAAAAGATTATTGCATGATAGCTATCCAAAATATTCTTGGATGTGTGGTCTTCTTCTGGAGTATGATTCATTTACCAGGGACTTCACTTTTAGAAAAGACTGACCTTTCCTTTCCTAGCAGCTGACAAATGCCAATTGTTCCACAGCTAGGGGTATGATTGTGTGTCCAGTTCTGCTCTCCATGCTAGGATTAGGTCTGGCGTGGGCTCACACAGGTTCTATTCATGCTGTCATAAATTTATATGTGCATTTCTCTGCTGCATTAGAAGATGTTTCCTTGTAATCATCTACCACCTCTGGCTCTTACAGTTTCTGCAATAATTCTTAGGGGGAGAGTATAGTATATATGTTCCCTTTATGGGTAAGCATTCTATACTTTTATTCTCTGTACTTTGGCCAGTTATGGGTGTCTATGTTAATCATCATTTACTGCAAACAGAAGCTGCCTAGCTACCTACACAGATTAGATTCTCTCACCACAGTGTCTTGCTTTGTGAGTCCCCTTAGCCATTTCCGTTTGTATATAATGAATGGTTACTTTTATGGTTCCTTTTTTTAGTTAAAAATCCACACTGTCACCAACTTTCCTACTCCTTTTCCTCCCCTTTGTCCACCAGCCAGTTTCCATGTTGCTTTTCCTTGTCTCCCAGATACCCAGCATATTCATCACACAACATCCATTATTGTCTGTTCCTTTAATGTGTCATTTTCCCTACCTTTTGCTATTCCTGCTTCACAAACATCCTGCCTCCTAACAAACTCTCAGTGCCATAGAATCAGAAGCTGTGGGCTAGCCACCTGCATTATATGAACCTACAGCAGTGCCCAGTGCTGAAATTCTCCCTGAGCAGATTTATGGGTAGATTAGGACATAACTAGCCATGTAGAAAGCTATAGAGATCTGAAAATGATATCTTCTGAATATCATTAGACTATAATGGGGTTCATATTTGTAAATATTTAGGGGTTACAGCACAATTTGATTCATGTATACAGTATATAATAATGAAATAGGAAAATTAGTTCTTCCATATTCTAAAACATTTGTCATTTATATATTATAGGAAACTTTGAACTCTTTGCTTTATTTTATAATGTATAATATATATATATATATATATATATATAATGTGTAATTTAAAATGCAATATAAATAAATTACGAAAGGCTATAGCTGTCCTATTGTGCTATTAGACCCATCTTCCAGCCTCTTTCTTTCCCCTCTCCTGTTCCTAGTGTATACTGAAAAGTTTCTATGAGTGATTTCTATTGGTAAGCTGCTTTTAGTTTCTATAAATGAGTGGAACACATGGATTTGCCTTTCTGTGCCTGGCTTACTCACTTCATCTGATATCTTCCAGTACTATACATATTTTCACAAATGACATTCTTTTTATGCCTGAATAGCATCCTGTGTGTGTGTGTGTGTGTGTGTGTGTGTGTGTGTGTGTGTGTGTATCACATTGTTTTCATGTACTCAACTGTTGATGGACACTCTGGTTGATCCCACATCATGCCTCTGATGAACTGTGCTGAAATAAGCATAAGCATGTATTCACCTCTGAGATATAATAGCTTTATTTCTATAGAACATGTACTGAGTGGTGGGAATCACATGGAATTTTGAAGTCTCTTTGTATTACTTCTCCCTTGTATCTTTTACTGTCATGTAATCAATTCTTGACCCTGATCATTATGGTTGTTTCTACCAGTGTTCCCAACAGAGTCACCATTCCAACTTTATTCTATTCTGCTGTGAGATTGGAAACTCCAGAAAATAAAGGGTTTGTCGAAGATAGGCACTGATTTAGTACTTGAAAAACACTTTTGGGGAAAAGGCTATGATCTTCAAGGCATGTAATTTTTGTTTGTTGTGCTCGTCTCTAAGGAACCCTTTCCTTTCTCACACAGTGTTCAGTTAGTCTCTAGACAGTTGCAATCTGAAAAGAAAGGTTATCACATTCATGTCTTTGCTGGTTAGAACACTAATGATTTTACATCATCAGTGGGAGTGCTATCTAAATTCCATGACAAACTCATAAGTACTCCATATATGTTGTTTTTCTGTTCTTCAAGTACCCAGCACTTACCTGTAATTACTTCACACCACCATTTCTTCTTGTTCACAGCTGGATAGTCATATGACAACCAATGTAAAATATGCAAATGTCATATCCATTCCATGGAAAGAGTAGCTCAGATTTTGAATTGTGATCTTTTCCTAAGCTGGTGACATTTGGTATCATACTCTCTCAAGAATCAGGACAATGACGGTCAGTCAATTAGCTAATAGTCACAAGGTTAAAGGTTTGAGACTCTACAGTACATTGTGTCACTATACATCTATGGGTTAGAAATATTAAATGCATCTTTGATAGGGTATGTTAACTTGTAATATGTTTATTGGGATGAAATGCCACCATAATCAAGGGGCATTTGCATAATGAAAATGTACTGATGTCCCATGTCTTACTTCTCTTGCTTTGTCTATCTTTATTTTCTTTTATCTTAAGGTGAAACAAATGCCTAAAACACAAGTTTTTGGAAGTGAATCCACCTCTACTTTGGCTACAGTTTCGCATTTAACTAGATGCGTAGACAATGGCTGGGGAGAAAGAATCTTTTTTATTGTGCAATTCTTATTTTTATTCATTTTTATATACCAACCACAGATCCCCCTCTCATCCCTCCTCCTGCTCCCCCCTAACCTTCTTCCCCCACCCCTCATCCCCTCCTCCAACCGGGTAAGTCCTCCCATGAGGGGGACAGTAAGCCTGGTACATTCAGTTGAGGCAGGACCAAGCCCCTCCCCGATTTATCAGGGATAAGCAAGGTGGAGATCCCAATGAGTAAACTGGGCATGAAGGGGGGCAACAGAGGGTACAGGATTGGGGATGAGAATGTGAGGGAACAGGATGGTCAAGCTGGGGGAGAGATGGAGTGGGAGAACAATGAACAAGACAGAGAGAGACATTATGGGGTTAGGGAGAAACCTGGTACAAGTGAAATTCCCAGGAATCCACAAGGACGACTCCAGATTAGACTACTAGCAACAATGGTGAAGGTTCCTGAACTGGCCTACCCTGGTAATCAATTTGGTGAATACCCTAACTATCATCATAGAGCCTTTATCCAGTAACTGATGGGAGCAGATGCAGAGATCACAACCATGCACCAGGCTGAGCTCCGGGAGTCCAGTCGAAGAGAGAAAAGAGAAAAAAATCTCTTAATGTTTTTTAGTTCCAACCTCCTCAACGATAGAAATAGATATTTTAATACTGAAAATTTCAGTTTTTATGTGACAACCAAATGTTCAAATACATTAGAAAATATTTCACAAACTGTGAAGAACTCTCAACAGCTATATTAGAACTGGAGGAGAGGATAGATGTGTGGGGAATATGAGGAAACAGAAAATTTCTAGCATAGACTCAAGGAAGATACAATCCATTTAAAGAAACAAGATTTTTATGTGAGAACAATTAGTGCACGCTACCAAATATAAAACAGATAATCAATGAAGAACTCATGTGGTACAGAATATTAACTGCTTTAGGACTTAAGATAAGGCAGATATGTGAAGCAAACAAATTAAAAAGTGTCTTAGAAACAAACTACTTGGTGATGTATTGTGTTCCCCAATATTGTGCACCCTAATAAAGTGTATCTGAGGATCAGAGGAAAAAGTCAGCCATTATAGTAAACATAGAAGTCAGGCAATGGTGGCACACACCTTTAATCCCAGGACTTGAGATCTCATGTTTTGCTTGGGAAGGACACATGCCTTTAATCCCAGGAAGTGATGGCAGGAAACAGAAAGGTATAAGGCATGAGGACCAGGAACTAGAGGCTTTTTAGCAGCAATTCAGCTGAGATACTTTTGGGTGAGGACTCAAGAGGTTTTCAGTCTGAGTAAACAGGAACTCACTCTCTTTGGCAGAGGATTTCGTAAAGGTTAGAATGTGGTGCTTTAGGGGCAGGTGCAGCCAGAGAGAGCTTTGCCCGCCAGCCACCCTCGAGGCTTTCTGATCCCTGTTCCAGCCTCATAACCGCCAGCCTTGCAGCCCCAGGGACCATGGCGAAGAAGAGCTCCGAGAACGGTATCTATCGTATTGCATGTCTGAGGACCAAAAGAAGGGTCCTCTCAATGTACCTGAGCCAGATGGTGCCCTAGCCATGTGCGATGACCCCGCGGGCCTTGGGGCACCTCAAAAGACAGGGACACTCCAGATGGACTTCGATATGGGCCTGGGTAACATGTGGTGCTTCCCCTTCCTGTGCTGCAAGAATGGCAGAGGTGTGTTCCTTGTTCCCTATGTCGTGATCGCCCTGGTTGGAGGAATCCCCATTTTCTTCCTGGAAATTTCACTGGGCCAATTCCTGAAGGCCGGCAGCACCAATGTCTGGAACATCTGTCCCCTATTCAAAGGCCTGGGCTATGCCTCCATGGTGATTTTCTTCTACTGTAACACCTACCTCATCCTGGTGCTGGCCTGGGGCTTCTATTACCTCGTCAAGTCATTCACCACTTTGCAGTGGGTCACATGCGGCCACACCTAGAACACTCCTGACTGTGTGGAGATCTTTCTCTGTGAAGACTGTGCCAGTACCAGCCTGGCCAGCCTCACATGTGACCAGCTTGCTGAAGTCAGTCCCCTGTCATAGAGTTCTGGGAGAATGAAGTCTTGAGGCTCTCTGCAGGACTGGATGTGCCAGGGGCCCTCAATTGGAAGGAGACCCTATGCCTGCTGGCCTGCTGGGTGCTGGTCTACTTCTCTGTGTGGAAGGGGGTCAAGTCAACAGGAAAGATCATGTACTTCACTGCTACATTCCCCTATGTGATCCTCATTGTCCTGCTAGCCCGAGGAGTCCTGCTGCCTGGAGCCCTGGATGGTATAATCTACTATCTCAAGTCTGACTGGTCAAAGATGGGGTCCCCTCGGGCATGTGGATAGATGCCGGGACCCAGGTTGTCTTCCCTTAAGTCATCGGCCTGGGGGCCCTCACAGCCCTAGGCAGCTACAATCGCTTCAACAGTAAGTGCCGCAAGGACGCCATCATCCTGGAACTCATCAATCAGCAAAGAAGCTGGTTTTGTGGTCTTCTCCATCCTGGGCTTTATGGCCACAGAGCAGGGTGTGCACATCTCCAAGGTGGCAGAATCAGGGCCTGGACTAGCCTTCATTGCCTACCCACAGGCTGTCACACTGATGCCTGTGGCCCCACTCTGGGCTGCCTTGTTCCTCTTCATGCTGTTACTGCTCTGTCTGGACATCCAGTTTGTAGGTGTGGAGGGCTTCATCACCAGGCCCCTGGATCTCCTCCTGGCCTCCTACTACTTCTGTTTCCAAAGGGAGATCTCCATGGCCCTTTGCTGTGTCCTCTACTTTGTCATCAATCACTCCATGGTGACCGGAGGTGGGATGTACGTCTTCTAGCTGTTTGACTACTACTCTGCTAGTGGCACTACCCTGCTTTGGCAAGCCTTTTGCGAGTGTGTGGTGGTTTCTTGGGTTTACAGAGCTGACTGCTTCATGGATGACATTCCATGTAGGATTGGGTACTGATCTTGCCCCTGGATGAAATTGTGTTGGTCCTTTCCCCCATTGGTCTGCATGTTCAATCTTCATCTTCAAGGTTATATACTATGAGCCGCTGGTCTACAATAATACCCAAGTACCCATGGTGGAGAGAAGCCATAGCCTGGGCCTTTGCATTCTCTTCCAGGCAGTGTCTGCTCCTCCACCTCCTGGGTTGTCTCCTCAGGGTAAAAGGAACCATGGCAAAGCGCTGGCAGCTCCTGACTCAGCCTATCTGGAGCCTCTACCACTTCGAATACAGAGCTCAGGATGCAGATGTCAGGGGTCTGACCGCCCAAACTTCAGTATCTGAGAGCAGCAAGGTCGTCTGGAGAGTGTCATGTGATAGGCAACCCCAGCTCATATCACCAGCTCATCCTTTGGTAGCCATAGCAACCCCTGCTTTAACCTCTACCCATCCTGACAGAGGGGGGTCTGCCTGGGGGAAGGGGAGGAAGCACCACGAGTGCTAACAAAAATAATTTTCTCCATTTTTAATAAAATGACAAAAATATCACAACCCCCCCACACACACACACAAAATCTTGGTGAAGGAGAATGGAACCTATTGTATTGCAAACTTGGGACTGGCTGTGAGACATAATTCTGCTCCAAATAAAATTGATATTGCTCCAAACCACAGAGTAGGCACACACACACACACACACACACACACACACACAAAATACTGCAGGGAACCATGACCACATCCAACAATGACTTTGAGATCTCCAAAAAGATGATGGGATCCCACAAGGATGATTCCACATGGACTATGATAAAGCCATTAAGCTGATTAACACCACCCAAAGATTGGCTTTAGACTACAAACTGCTCATGACAATTTTGAGATGGCTAGCTGGGATGATCCAGCCTCACAGACTACTCAAGTAAAGACTTGAGACAAGCCCTGCACTTTCCCATTATGCAGAGACTGGACAACAAATGGTACAGCTACTTCTCCCAGGACTTGACAATTAACCCAATTTTTTTTTTCTTTTCAGGATTCCTGAAAGATGCCTTTGCCCCCACAGAGAGCAGGAAGTAATTTTAAGAACAAGACAACCACATTCCCAAGAGGTCAGGTCTGGTGGGTGGTTTTTGGTCTTTCTATAGGTTTTGGATAATTGTCATTGTTTAGGATGGTTGGTTACAAATTGTTACTGTTAATGGTTAGGAAAAAGGCTAAAGAAAGGAAATTAGATTTAGACTTCTTGTTAAAAAAAAAGAGGATATAGGTAAGAGGTAGATTATTGAATCTACTCTGAAAAAAAGATATAGAAATGATGGATAAAGGGTAGATTATTGAATCTACTCTGGAAAGAAAAAAGAGGGAATATAGATATGATAAAAATAAAAGGGTAGATTATTGAATCTACTAAGGCAACTACTAGTTTTAAATGTTTTACATTGGATTGGATTTTTGTATATTGTATACAAATTATGTATATTGCTACAAACTTGTGATTGATTCATATAGATATGATAAGATAAAAAGGTAGATTATTGAATCTACTTTTAGAAGACAACTAATTTTAAATATTTTTACATTGGATTGGAATTCTGTATATTGTATACAAATTTTGTATATTACTACAAATTTGAGATTGATTTTGTTAGAATATATTGTACATATATTATTTCTAACCTTGTTCAATGTATTGTACCTACACAGTTCATTTAACAATGTAATCCAATTTGCTAATCCTTGAATGTTATTATCAACTATTTAGGATATAAGGAAATGAAAGTTAGTAGTTATTCATTACAATCAAATTTGTAGTCATATTAGATATGTTTTCAAAGTCAAGCAGAAATATATTTTAGATAGGTCATCTTCAAACACTTCAGAGATCTATAGAATATGGCATTTAAGATGTTTTAATAATACAGATTTTTTTCTTTTTGTATGACTATGAGACATGTCTGCTCCTGGCAACACCAATCTACTTCAGAGAAAATGATGGACCTTGAAGAAACTCCACATGGAGTTTACTTTCACTGTGGCAAAAGTTAGACACTGGGCATGAAAGTTCCCTCACATCAACTGCTGACAGTATGCTGTCCAAAATGGAAAAGCAAGATACAAAACAAAGGACTGCTGATCCTTGCCAAGACAAGGTAGGAAGGCTCTTTAGAACATCCTGCTTCACAAATGAGTCTGTCAGATATGCTCAGCCTGTAGGCTGAAGATGTGTGCCCCAATGTTTCAGAGAAACCTCAGGTGACTGTCCAGGCAGCTGGCTGTTTCTGTCATAACTCACATTTTTTTGGAAGTTGCTTGTTTGCACTTCTTGTTTTACTAGGTAATATTATTTCCCTCTTGGGTCTATGAGGTAGTTGAAGATTAGATAGTTATAGTTTTCCTTGTTAAGAAATTCAGAAAAGAAACTTACTAAAGAAGTGTAAAGTGTATAAATTTGAAAGATATCAAAAGATAGTTTTGGTATTGCAAATTAGGATAGAAGGTGAATCAAATACAATCCTTTGGATTCATAAAATGGGATAGATGATGAAATATTTTCTCAAAATTTGTCAAATGCAAATGGACTAGACAGTGTTGATATATTTATTGCTTGTAGATATTATATATAGTTATTGTACTTATTGTGGCTTTTTTCTCTTCTCTTGGTAGAAGAAATTTATAGTTTTTCTTATATTAGTTATAACCTTTTTATTTTTTATTTTAGACAAAAAGTTGAAATGTGGTGATGTATTGTGTGCCCCAATATTGTGCACCCTAATAAAGTGTATTTGAAAATCAGAGGAAAAAGCCAGCCACTATAGTAAACATAGAGGTCAGGCAATGGTAGCACACACCTTTATTCCTATCACTCAGCAGGCAGGGATCCATCTGGATCTCTATGAGTTCAAGACCACACTGGGAACAGAGCCAGGCATGATGGCATATGCTTTAAATTCTAACACTAGTTAACCATAAAGGTCTGGAGGTCTGTATAGACAGACAGGAAGTGACAGAGCTGGGCAGGAAGAGGAAGTGATGGAGCTGTATACACAAAATTCTAAACAGTCTTATTAAATAAGAAACACAGAGCCAAAGACAGAGTTAAAAGCCCAAGAGATCAGAGTACTAGTAAAGAGCCAAGACTACCTTACCTTACCACCCAGCTGCTGTTGCTGAGAGAGAGAGGAAGAGAGAGAGAGAGAGAGAACAAAGCACCTGCTGGCGCTGAAAAGATGGCTCAGTGGTTAAGAGCACTGACTGCTATTCCAAAGGACCTGGGTTCAATTCCTAGCACCCACATGGCAGCTCACAACTGTCTGTAACTCCACTTCTAGGGAGAACAAGGAATAGGAGACCATGATAAATGAAGACCACATGAGAAAAGGAAGAAACAAAGTGCTAGAGAGGCCCACAGAAATCCACAAAGATACCCCCACAAAAGACTGCTGGCAATGGTCGAGAGACAGCTGGGACTGACCTACTCTGGTGATGGGATGGCCAAACACCCTAATGGTTGTGCCAGAAACCCCATCCAAGGATTGAGGAATCTGGATGCAGACATCCACGGCTAGGCCCCGGGTGCAGCCCTGGGAGTCTAATTAGTGAGAAAGAGGAGGGTTTATATGAGCGAGAATTGTTGAAACCAAGGTTGGATAAAGCACAGGGACAGATAGCCAAATGAATGGAAACACATGAACTATGAACCAAAGGCTGAGGGACCCCCAAATGGATCAGGCCCTCTGAATAGGTGAGACAGTTGATTGGCTTGATCTGTTTGGGAGGCATCTAGGCAGTGGTACCAGGTCCTGGGCTTGCTGCATGAGTTAGCTGTTTGAAACCTGGGACTTATACAGGGAGGCTTGGCTCAGTCTGGGAGGAGGGGACTGAACCTGCCTGGACTGAGTCTATCAGGTCAATCTCAGTCCTCGGGGTGGCCTTGATCTGGAAGTGGTGGGAATGGGGGGGGGGACTGGGGGGAAGGGGAAGGGGGCAGGGAGGGGGAGAACAAGGGAATCTGTGGCTGTTATGTAGAACTGAATAGTATTGTAAAATAAAAGAAAAAATAAAAATAAAAAAAAGAAGTGAAGAAGAAAATAAAATAAAAATTGGAAAATAGTCAGGGGGTTCTAATACAATATATTTGGCCATTCAATAGATGTAAATATCAGAAACAAGGGGATATTAACTCATCTACATTTTATAATCTTTATCCCAGTCTGATAAGAAGTGGAGTTGATGAAATGCTTCAAAGAAACATAGTGCTTGAACTTTAAAATGAAAGGGTGGTCTAGAAAACTAAACTGTTAAGATACATGGTGACACATGGTAAGGAACTACACCACTATGTTTTCTTCACATTGGAAAATTAAGGTATTCTTTTCTTTCCCTCCTAAGTTCAATGGTATTCTTTTCTTTCCCTCCTAAGTTCAATCAATGGAGAATAAATCCATAAGAAATAAGACACAAGCAATAGAGAGATGAATTAAAATGACATCACTATAATGAGGCAGGCTTGTTAAACAATGTAACTTCATATGGTGCCAAAGCTGGCTTTCTGTTGGAGTGATGTCTTACATTATATGAGAAAAATAAATTAAGTAGGTAACTGAAAGAAACCATTCCATCTATTTCCTCATGAATTCTAGGGTGCAGTGTATGTGTCAGAAATGTCTGTTAAGTACATGAATGTCAGCCATCATTTTGTACACTGAGCTTTCTGTAATGGAAAGATGGTCATGCACTCTCATAAGAAGCTACGAAGGTGCCCTCCTAGTTTAAAGGAACAAATGCCAAGATGTGGTTCTCCAGGAGCTGTCAGTCATCAAAGAAAAGTACTCTGTTTCTGCCTTAAGGTGGTCCTTTCTGAAATGACTCTAGTTTCTGTCTTTGGTCTTGTTTCTCTTTGGCAGTACCAGCACCCATTGACTATGATTACATTCATACTCCTCATTTCTCTTTAGTACTGTGACTTTGAAGAAAGTCTTCCTCATTCTATTTATGTTGCCCTTCTTCCTTTCATTCTGACATCCCCTCTGCTATCTTCTCTCTCTCCATTCCACTCTTCCTTCCTCTCTCCCTCTCTGCTTTTGATCTTTTAGGCCATTGTTCATTTTGTATGTTCAGTGTACCAGAAAAAGGCCTGCTGTTCACATAAGTATCATTTTGACATGATCCTACCCTTAGTCTCACATATCATGTAAGTTGAAAGGAAATGATAATATGTTTTAATGTAAAACCAATGTCATTGTTTTATGCAATGACATGTTCCAGTAAACAAAATCCTACATGCCTTGGGAAAAGATGATCTTTCTTCATCTCCCTTTGCCCAAGTATTCAAATGTATAATGTTCTACATTGGGGTAAGAGATTTACCCCTGACTTCCTCAGAGCAATCACTTTGTGCTTTGAAGCATGAGATTCAATTACCCATATCATTGTCTTGGCTTGCATAGCTACAAGCATTATTAATGATCATAAAATTACCTGCTTATTTGATATAAGTTCAGCCACAGTATGCAGTTCCAACCATGCATCAACAATATATATGTATATTTTAAAAAGTATATTTATTCTAAGGAATAAAATCCCCTAACAAAATTTGCATTCTGTTTAAGATAAAGTTAAAATATAAAAGTGCAAAAAAATGTGACTCTAAATAGCTAAGCCACTATCCAAATTTTAGAGAGATGGTTCTGAAACAAAATGAAATGATATTAAATAAATCATAAGCTTATTTTCTTTAATATGTACTTATCTCTATCTTTATTCCAAAGACTAATGTCTTTGTTATTTTTATATTACCTTCCCTAGAATATTTCTTGTGTTTTCTCTTCTACATTAAGCATTATTTTTAAAATTAGGCTCAGAATTCTTTGGTTGCATTTTGTAAATTCATTAATTCAATACAGATTTTTCATATTTTTGATCTGAGAGGATGAATCACCCTGAGTGATAAAAAATTAAGGTATTTAAAATATACTTTGGCTTGACCGAAAATTCTATGCAACATTTCTTCTCTGAGACTACTTTTTTGCTCTTAGTGATTCCCGTGACCACAAGACTGACAGAATCCAATGCATTGGGGAAAAATTCCATTCTGAGGATTCAAAGGTCTAATTGTAAGACTCACTTCCACATAATTCTCAGACTCATGAATTTGGGTTATGGGAGAAAAAGCATCATACATGTAATGCTGACTTATAACAAAATCATGTATGTAAGATTAAGAGCCACACTTAGCTGGCGCATCCTTGAGTTGCCAGAAAATCATTTTTCTGGGTCGTCTGCTTCCGGCTGATGGTGAACTTGGTGTGAATAGTGAACTAGTCCCTAAAAGTGGACTCAGTGCTGCACTTTATACAAAATAAAATTAGGTCCCTTCATTAGAACAAGAGAATTTCATAATAGGAATTGGTCTCCTGTAAATCTGTGGATGTTGGTTTGGAGAGAAGCTGAGAACAGAGATGGAGAAATCCACACCCCAAAGTAAGTAACTTTTATGATAGTAATAAATGATTGCCCCTGGCTATGTAAATTACATAATATAGTCAGTCTGTCATCAGGGGGCTGACTGACCCACCTGAAGAATGGAATCTGTCATGAGTGTTGTGTTGACCTCTGCTGCTGGCAAAGCAATGTAAAATAAAGATCAGTTTAGATGCAGTATGAAAGTTTCTGTTGCTGAGAACTCATTTCAGTACTGAGTGTGCCCCTTTCATTTTATGATAAAGAACTGCTGTCTTCATAAATTTATATAGGATGATATAGATGGTACCCATTTAATAACTGGCATGTTAACTCACATAAAAATTTGGTGTTCCACAGCCAACACTTCTGTCTCTTTTAGTTCACAGTAACAAGCCAGCAGCAATTTCTCAAAATTATAACAATTATCTGCAGAGATTATTAGCAAATTTGAATTCAGCACACTGCTAGTATTCAATGTAATTTGCCTATGAGAGCCATCCAAAAGTGTCTCCCTCTGTCTCCTCAGTCACCACTGGATATACTGATCATAGCCACTTACATGACAGGATAGATGTACTACAGAGCAGTGTTTCTATTTTAGTTCTGTGTTCAATCCAAACCTTATAACATGCCAAATTTCTCAACAAATGGTTTCAGTAATGTGACTAAATAAGATGTACATGCCTCAGATGCAAAGAGTCCTATCAAATATTATCAGTATTTCTTTGTAGTAGAAAAATCTAGATGCATCAAACGTCCTCTTTACTGTGAAGAGACTCTTGTATGCCTGTAATGAAAGAATCCTGATAAATCCTATTAAGAAATGTATTAATAAAACACACCTCAGTTTCCACAAATATATGCTCATTCCAATTTGCAGCATCACTCAACATATTATCTTACTTGTCAAAAGTGAAAATAACTTTGGAAATGAGACTAAATATCTTTTGGGTTTTTTTTTTCTTTTTGTTTTTTTGAGACAGGGTTTCTCTGTGTAGCTTTGGAGCCTGTCATGGAACATGCTCTGTAGACCAGACTGGCCTCGAACTCAAAGAGATCCTCCTGTCTTGCCTCCCAAGTGCTGAGATCATAATAGAAATCTAGCATATATATTTATATTTATACTATTTTATATTATAATATAAATATATAATCTTAAAGATATATAATATAAAGATTATATATATAGTATTACTGAAGTATGCTGAACATCATCATAAGGATTCATAAAAATAGGAGCCCGAAAGACCCAAGACACAGGAGATAGGATTAATCAGGGAGAAATCTGGAAATAACTTACAGCACTATGCTCTGGGTTATGCTCATGGTTATGTACTATGTGGCAGTAAATATAAGCAATCTTTTTGAGTTAGGCAAAATAAAAAAAAAACAGAATTTCCATAAAAAATTCAATCTGAATACATAATAACTGTAGGACTTACGATTTTCTAAACACAGACACATTTTTGAGATTCTTTAGTTTGTGGAAATTTTCTTTAACCATACTAAGAAATGAATTATCAAGATGCAGTGACTATTTGTGGAAGTTCTTATGCTCTTAATGTTTAAAATAAGTAACTGGAGATATTGTTATATCTAACTCCAAAGATCCACTTATCACAACATAATTGTTACAACTTAGATCTAGAAAGTCTGTCAAAGGCCTAGATTTTCAAGGATTGGTTGCCAGCACATTATACTACACTGCATATAAAGCCTTTAGGAAATATGACCTAATATAGATCTTCCTAGAATTGGAAGACATAGACTTGAAGGAGATAGCAGGGCTTCAGGCCCTCCTTTCTCCCTTTTACATTCCAGTTATGAGGTGAATGCTTTTGCTCTCCCATTGGCTCCCCAACATGACATAAAGCCCCTAAAGACACCCCAAACAATGTAGCCAAGCAACCATGGACTGCAGTCTCATAACTTGTAAGCCACAAGTAATCTTTTCTTGTTAGAAATGGATCTTCGGGGCTAGAGAGATGGCTCAGACGTTAAGAGCACCCACTGCTCTTCCAGAGGTCCTGAGTTCAATTCCCAGCACCCACATGGTGGCTCACAACCATCTGTAATGAGATCTGGCACCGTTCTCTGTATACATAATAAATAAATAAATCTTAAAAAAAAAAACTAAAAAAAAAAAAAAGAAAGAAATGGATCTTCTATTATTTGTTATCATGACCCAAAGCTGATTAACTCAGTGACTGGCATTCAGGAAGAACATGGTATCTCACAGACAGAAGTAGTGATAGTCCATGTGGATCAAACAGTGACACAGAATTAGATGATTGATGAGTCATGAAAAAATAGCAAATAGGCATTGCTGGTTCTACCTGTCAGATAAAATTACTCCTGTTTATCTATACCAATAGGAACAGGGGAAAAAAGCTTTGGCTTAAGAAGTAGATGCCCAGTGGAGTGATAGAGTAACATATGGCCATGAAGCCACATCTGGACCAAATGGCAAAATGAGCATTATCAAAGGATTAGATGTACAAAAATCTATTCTCATTCTTAGAGATTCATGCATTCACATCATAGTCCTATAAGGCTGCCCAAAGGAGGCTGTGTTAAAGATCCCCACTTTTGTAAAATTCAAATCCTTGGTTAAGGTCAACAGTTCCACAGTTCTCTTAGAGATAATGATAATGAAAACTGCACTATCTTGATAGAAGAATACAGCACAGTGGCCTCCATTTGGTATTTTCTATCTGGATTGGTTTTCTATTATTATTTGACAAATTTTCATATGCTTAATGGATTAAAAGGAGCATCTATTTATCAGCTTAAAAATTTTAGGTCAGAAATGTGACAGAGCATGGCTGGATTTTTTGCTCAGGCTAAAATCCAGGTGAGGTTTAGCATCATCAGTACCTTCAGAGCTTAGGGTCCCCTTCCAAGGGTATATCTGTTCCTAGCAAAATTAAGATGCTTGTAGTCGTCTGGCTGAAGACTCCAATCTGTTAACTGTTAGTTAGGGGTTTTTTCTCAGCAATTGAAGGCTTGCCTGCATCAACCATCAGGAACCCTCCTCTATCTTCAGGCCATCTACGACTTGCCCAGTCTGCATTGTGCCTCATATCTCTCTGATCTTGTTCTTTGCAACCATGTGGGGAAATCCCTTAGCTTTGAATGAGATCACATGACTAAATAAAGCCAATTCCATCAGTACATATTACGGTCCATTGATTTGGGATGACTATAGTATGTAATAATTTCTACTCAGGGAAGTGCCCACACTGATGTCTGATTAGATGACTAGAGTTCTACCCACCAGTCTGTCATAGCCTTCCTTTCAATAGACAGGGAGTCAATCTATGGATTCTACCCAATTCTGAATGTATTTATTTCAACTGTGCGTTTCATAAATCTAGAAATTAATGCTGATTTTCTGGGGGGTAACACTCCCAATGTGTAATAGACACTACTCAAAACTCCATTGATTTGATATTCTCCATAATTTCTCTCTCTGACAAGAGAGCCACAATAAAACTAAATCTGTACGAAGTAACATCATATCTAAACAACCCTGCATCCATTCTCTAAAAGGTAGATAGATTATTTTCTCTTTTTTGTTTCATAGATTCAGAGATTTTACTTACTTTTACTCATCAAGTAAAAACTTTAATAGTACGAGCTACTTCAGTTCCAAAGATTCATGAGCAGATGTCCACTGTCAGTGATTCCTGTGGACAGACAGTTCCAGCCACTCTTTGGTACCTGCGATTACTATTAGCCTAACTACATCCACCATGTCTTCAGAGATTAAACCTTGCTATCTATCCCCTATCACCTCAAATATAGCCTCCTTGCTAACTGAGTGAACCAGTTTGGTAATAGCAAACCACTGTCCCATTATTGATCTACAAAGACTAAGCATCAAGTATTCTTAACAGAAACTCTTATGGCCCTTATGAAGAGAATGTCTTCTGGAACACTTTAGGAAACACAATGAGGGGGTGGATCATCAAGTCCTACTTTAAAAATGAATTATGGAATTCCGATTTCCCTAAGATTTTGGATATTTTCTTCTATAATATATCAAGGGAATTCTTCTAGGAGTTTACCTTTAAGATTTTAGATGTAGTTTTTAATCAACAGGAAACTGTTTAAGAAATTCATGGTAATTCAACTATCATTGTGTTCTGAAAACCAGACTACAGCTCAATGATAGGAAGGTTGCTTAGCATACGTGAGGCCATAGGTTCATCGGCAGCACCACAACAAAAATAAATAAATGGAGAAATAAACAAAATTCATAATTACTGCTTAAGAAACGTATAAACAACAGCCTTGCCCACCATCTCCCAGACCATTCCGAATCCATTCATGTTCTTAGGTTGTGGGAGCACACACGGAGAACAGTACAATTCCTCTGCTGGAACTCGTACTTCCTCAGATGTCACACATTTGAGCCTCACTCGGTTTTTTGCCAAAACTGGAATTAAGCTGCTAGCCTAGAAGCAACGAAATTTTACTTTCAGGGCTTAACGATGAGCAGTGTACCATGCAAGGAATACAGTTGAGAGAAAAGGATTCCTATCCTTCAAGCATGGGCACTAACCTCAGGCAAGAATGAGGAATGTGCCTCTGCTGAGGGAAGAGCCTCAGTGAGCTTAGGGGTCCACTGTCATCAGCATCACAGGAGTAGTGACAATTAAACCCAATTGTCAGGAAATTTCCCCTTCCAATCAAATTCTACCGTTTTAACTAATGAAGTCCCATGTAACTATCAGCGCAGTTTGTATTAGATTGAATTTAGTCACATGTAGTTTCAGACCTTAGCTTTCATTTTCTGAAGTCTCAACCATGAGGCTATCCTTAGCAATTCCTGCTTTCTTTCTAGATATTAGGCAGAGAATGAAAAGTTCTGGGCTCATAAATTTCTTCCCACAAGTTCTTTACTGTACATAAAAGTGGCCAAATGACCCCATATTACTCCTTATTTTTAACAGCAATATTCTAGGCCAAAGTCCTGTCTCTATAGACACCTGACTGTGTATCATACAATGGCACTAACTAGCAAGATGAGTCAACAGATCATAAATAAGTGTGACTTGCCAATGTTTAGACACTGGTCTCCAAAGGATTAAAAAAACACCTGCTATTTTACTTTTTTATCCCAAATGGCAGACATCTATCTCTTGTGTGTAATCCAATCCTGAGACCAAATAAGAAGGAAACCCATTGTAACACATCTCTGTCTCAGTTAGGTTGATCAAGCCACCACCCATAGTACCTTCCTGTGACTTCCAGTTCCAGAAGCATGTCAGGTCTTGAACACAAGCTTCAAGTAGTAATAGTCAACTGGGAAACATAAAAAATGCATTCTAATATATGTGTGAGTATAAAGAAGAAACACTAGTATTTTCTCCCTGACCCTTTTGAACACAAACCAAATAATTGCATTCTAATTCTTTGAAATCAAAGAATCTATTCCATGCTTCAGAATTTGGAAAGTCAGTGTGTCTGAGAATTATTTTGCATTATTTCTTTTATTTTCCCCACCTACTTCAGGCTTCTGATGGCTGTCTTCTTAGAATGGGAAACCATTATTCGATTATGTGTGCTCCTGGATGGATTTTGTTGTGCCAGTGGTGGTGGTTGTTCTCGGTCTTCTCATTGGTTGTAAACCCAAACACATGACTGCCTCGTCACTGTCTGAATGTACAGCCCCCTAGGTCTTAAAGGCATATGTCTCCAATGCTGGCTATATCCCTGAACACACAGATATCTATGGCATTAAAGGCGTGTGCCACCACCTCCACACTCTTGCTATGGCTCTAATAGCTCTGACCCCCGGACAACTTTATTTATTAACATACAATCAAAATAATATTTCAGTACAATTAGATTACCACCACATTTCCCCTTTTCTATTTTAATAAAAAGAAAAAAAAAGCAAAAGGTTATAACTAACGAAAGAAAAACTATATACAAAAGTACAATAACTATATACAATATATACAAGTAATAATACCTAAACAGGTACTTGACAAATCAGAGAAAATAATTCCATTATCTATCCTATTTTGGTAATTCCAAGATGTATCTAATGTACTTTCTATCCTAATTAATTTTCAACCATAACTAACTAATCTTCAACTCCCTCAGAGACCCAAGAAGGGAATAATATTAGCTAACAAAAATAAAAACAGGAAGTGCATGCAAGCAACTTCCAAAAAATTTGTGAGTTGACAGAAACAGCCAGCTGCCTGGGCAGTCACCTGAGGTTTCTCCGAAGTGTTGGGGCATCATCTTCAGCCTATAGGCTTAGTGTATCTGACAGACTCATTTGTGATGTAGGATGTATACAAGGTCAACAGTCCAACCTCACATTGGGTGAGAGCAGTCCACGTACCAGAAACACCTGAATTCCACTAGTGTCCTGTCATGATTCAGGATTTTAAATTCTGGAAATTGTTGACAGTTTTTAAATTCAGCTGCCCATTCTTCTTGGCTGTGTATATATGGCTTCATCTCAGCATCCCCTTCTTCTCCACATCCCTCTATTAAATGCCAGTCTACTTTTGAGAGGCATGAGCTTTCAGCTGCTGTTCCATTGTACAACAGAATCCATCGGCCCTCTGCCTGTTAAGCTGCCTTCGAAGAAAAGGGCACTGTACCTTTTCCGGATGCGAAGGCCACTTCAGGGATGGGCCATATTGTCCTGGCCTCAGAAGATGCCTTTTGATAAAGCCATAACCACACTTGTTTTGGCAAGAATCAGTAGTCCCTTGTTTCGTGATCTGTCTGTCCATTTTGTCCTGTTGATTCGAGGATACTTTGTTGTCCAGTGGCTAACTTTTGCCAAAATGAAAGTTGACTCCATATGCAGTTTCTTCAATGCCCATATTTTCTCTGAAGTAGATTAGTACTGCCAGGAGCCGACATGTCTCAAAAAAGAAAAATTTTCTAAGTTATTAAAACATTTTAAATGCCATATTCTGTAGATCTCTGAAGGGTTTGAAGATGACCTGTCTAAAACATCTCTGCTCAATTTTTAAAACATATCTAATATGACTACAAGTTCTATTGTAATGTCTAACTACTAACTTTCATTTCTTTATATCCTAATAGTTGGTAATAATAACATTCAAGGATCAGAAATTTGCATTACATTGTTAAATGAATGGTATAAATACAATTAGAAATATACATATAGCATTTTCTAACAATATCAGTTTCAAATTTGTATACAATATAAAACAATTCAATCCAATGTAAAGTATTTAAAACTAGTAATTGTCTTTTTCTTTTTTCTTTTCTTTCTTTTCTTTTTTTTTAAACAAGAACCTTAAATCTAATCTCCTTTGCTTAGCCTTTTTCCTAACCCTTGACAATAACTTGTAACCAACCCCCCTAAACACTGAAAATTATCCCAGACCCAAAACCCATTAAAAAGACCAAAAAACCACCCGCCCCACACCACCTCTTTGGGAATGTGGACGTCGTATTCTTAAAATTGCTTCCTGCTGGGTATGGGCGAAGTTTTCTTTATCCTGAAAGAAAAATTTTAGGTTAATTGTCAAATTCTAGGAGAGGTAACTATATCCTTCATTATCCAGTCTGTGTATAATGCCAAAGTTCAGGGTTTATCTCAAGTCCTTATTCAAGTAGTCTTTGAGACTGGATCATCTCAGCTAGTCATCTCAAAATTGCTCTGAGCACCTTATAGTTCAAAGCTGATCTGTGGATGATGTTTGTCAGCTTAATGATATTATTATTGTCCACGTGGAATTGTTGTTGTTGAGGGGCCCCATCTTCTTTCTGGAGACTTCAGTTGATGTTAGGCCTGGCCGTGATTTCCTGCAGAAAACTGATAAGAGACTCGAACACAAAAACATATATAGGCAGCTAGCCTTTTTTCTAGAATTAGTTAGTACTCTATGTGACCATTCATATCTTAACAAAGTTTAAAATGTATATATATATATTAATCTTGTAAATTTTGATATAAAATTTATACTTTGAGAAAAGTTTAAAAAATCAGAATAGAATCAAAGAGTTGAGATTAGTAATAGAATAGTCCCTTTATTAATTTTGCTTTTGTCCTGTACCATAGCAGAAGATGGCTCTTATTCTGGCATGATACAGGGAGTTTGCATTTACCTTTTAACAACATGCTTGATTTTAAAGAAGGAGAGAGCCATTCTCCAACTCCAAAGTCAGCTTTAAATTTTAATTGAACGGGGACTGTTAGAAGACCAATAGTGTTAAATCTTTAGAGAAAAGTAGAAACAAACATTTAGGAAGACATAAAATTTTTTTAGATAATATATACCCATACACCGTTTCACTCTGTTTCTTGGGATAGATGATTTGTCCCTTTTCTTCAGTTGTCTCATTTGTCCAGTGTTCTTCAGATTCCTTAACCTTCATTCTCCTAAAAGATAAAAACAAAAACCTTTCCCCAAGACTAATTTTGGGGATGTTCCTTTTTGGCAAGTTATTTTCTGATTAAATGAAAAGGCATATGTTATTGATACAAGTTAGTTTAAATTGGATGTTCATGCTGGTTGATGAACTATCACCTCCTCTAATTAAGAGGTCTCTCTTGTTCAAATAGAACCTTTATCAATTTTGATGGTACCCACAGCTTATCTTCTCCTGTAGAAACAAAAGCAAAACCTCGTCCCCAATGTAATACATACCCTGGTTTCCATTCTGAGGTCAGCACATCCTTAAAGTATATAGGCTGATTTAATTCTGTAGTTTTTTCTATTATCCAATGTCTCTCTGCAGCTGTTGTTCCTTTCTCATTGGCATTCAGAAAATTCAAAGTTAGAAGAGCATTATGCAGTCTATTTCTGGGGGTTTTTGTTACCCATTTCTGTTTATTTAGCATATCCTTTAGAGTTCTGTTTGATCTTTCTATAACTGCTTGACCTGTAGGATTATGTGGTATGCCTGTAATATGCTTTATATTGTAATAAGCAAAAAACTGTTTCATTTTAACAGAGACATATGATGGAGCATTGTCAGTTTTGATTTGTGCAGGTATACCCATGATAGCCATAACTTCTAGCAAATGAGTGATTACAGAATCAGCTTTTTCAGAACTCAAAGCAGTTGCCCATTGAAATCCTGAATAAGTATCGATAGTGTGGTGTACATATTTCAGTTTTCCAAATTCTGCAAAGTGAAGCACGTCCATCTGCCAGATTTCATTTCTCTGAGTACCCTTTGGGTTACATCCTGCTGGTAATGGCGTCTGATTCTAGAAGGAACAAGTAGGACATTTCTTTACTATTTCTTTGGCTTGTTGCCAGGTTATGGAAAAATCCTTTTTTAAACCTTTACTATTAACGTGATGTTTTTTATGAAATTCTGAGGCTTCCAGCACATTTCCTATCAATAATTTATCAATCTCATCATTGCCTTGTGCTAGAGGGCCTGGCAGACCAGTATGGGATCGAATGTGAGTTATATATAAAGGATGATTCCGTTTCCTGATTGTATCTTGTAATTGAATAAATAGTGAAGTTAATTCTGAAGCATCAGGGATAAATTCTGCAGTCTCAATATGTAACACCACTCTTTCAGCATACTGAGAGTCAGTTACTATGTTGAGAGGTTCTGAAAAATCCATTAATACCAACAGAATAGCATACAATTCTGATTTTTGAACTGAATTATACGGACTTTGAACCACTTTACTTAAATTTTCTGATTTGTAACCTGCCTTTCCTTCTTTGTTGGCATCTGTATAAAATGTACGAACTCCAGATATGGGTTTTTGCCGTACAATTTGAGGCAAGATCCAATCAGCTCTCTTTATAAGATCAATTCTATTGCTTTTGGGATATTTGCTGTTAATTTCTCCCAAAAAATTACTGCAAGCTCTTTGCCAAGGTTCACTTTCTGTCCATAATTTTTCAATGTCCTCCTTAGTTAATGGTACGACAATTTCTGCTGGGTCTATGCCTGCTAATTGACGAAGTCTCAGTTTTCCTTTGTAAATCAAGTCAGAGATTTTTTCCACATAAGTTTTTAATTTTTTATTTGGTTTATTTGGTAAAAATATCCATTCCAATATAATATCTTCCCTCTGCATTAATATTCTAGTAGGAGAACGCCTAGAAGGTAAAATAACCAAAATGCAATCCAGCTTTGGATCAATACGATCCACGTGTCCTTCATGCACTTTCTTTTCTACCAAGGCCAATTCGTTCTCAGCTTCAGGTGATAATTCTCTTGGACTATTTAAGTCCTTGTCACCTTCTAAGGTTCTGAACAAATTAGTCAGTTCATCATTTTTTATCCCAACAATAGTTCGTAGATGAGAAATATCTCCAAATAATCTTTGAAAGTCATTAAGAGTCTGTAGTCTATCTCTGCGAATTTGCACCTTTTGGGGTCTAATTTTTTGTAGCTCTATTTTATATCCTAAATAATTAATAGAATTTCCTCTTTGTATCTTTTCAGGAGCAATTTGTAATCCCCAGCAAGGCAAAATTTTCTTTACTTCTTCAAATATTATTTCTAAAGTATCTGCATTTGAGTCAGCTAGTAAAATATCGTCCATATAATGATAAATTATAAATTTAGGAAATTTTTTACGTATCACTTCCAATGGCTGTTGTACAAAATATTGGCACAGAGTTGGGCTCTTCAACATTCCCTGTGGGAGGACCCTCCATTGAAATCTTTTAACTGGTTGAGAATTATTATAAGTAGGCACTGTAAAAGCAAATCTTTCTTTGTCTTTTTCTTGTAAGGGTATTGAAAAGAAACAGTCTTTTAAATCAATAACTATGAGAGGCCATCCTTTTGGTAACAGAGTAGGCAAAGGCATCCCAGATTGTAGAGAGCCCATTGGCTGAATTATTTTGTTAATTGCCCTAAGGTCTGTTACCATTCTCCATTTACCAGATTTCTTTTTAATAACAAATACAGGAGAATTCCAAGGGCTGGTTGATTCTTCAATATGCTGAGCATTTAACTGTTCTTCTACCAGCTCTTCTAAAGCCTGGAGTTTCTCTGTTGTTAAAGGCCATTGCTGGACCCATACAGGCTTGTCTGTTAACCATTTTAAAGGTAGAGCTGTTGGTGTCTTTGGAAGATCATCAGTTATTGTGCCCTGTTCCTGTATAATATGGATGGCTGGTGACCACTCATTAGAACAATATCTTCTAATATTTCTCTCAGTAACATGTGCTAGTTTATGATTTGTTTCTGAGATTGGAGGGATGTTAATCTGAGTATTCCATTGTTGCAACAAGTCTCGACCCCACAGGTTCATAGTTATGTTAGCCACATATGGTTTTAATTTTCCTCTCTGTCCTTCTGGACCTATACATTCGAGCCATCTTGCACTCTGTTTCACCTGAGATAATGTCCCAATTCCTAACAGTTGAACGTTTACCTCCTGAAGAGGCCAAGTTGGATGCCAAAATTCTGGTGCAATTATGGTAACGTCCGCACCTGTGTCTACCAGACCAGACAACAAAACACCATTTATTTTTATTGTTAATTTTGGTCTTTGTTCATTAATAGAAGTTTGCCAAAAAATTTTCTTTATGTTTTCTCCTGAATTTTCTATTCTCTCTGTTTCATCATCCTGACCAGCATGATTTATTCCAATAGGCATTTGGTTATTTAATCGCTCTCCAGAGCAGGCATTTCCCCTATGGCTGCAGGAAAGGTTTGAACTGGATTTGCACTGGGGGCCTGCCTGAGGCCCCTCTGGGAGTTTCCCGAAGACTGAGGCAAAGGATTACCCTGTCTGTCCTTTGTTGATCTACATTCGTTGGTCCAGTGTTTTCCCTTACCACACCTTCTGCATACTCCAGAAGGAAGGGGCATTCTGCTGCCATTGTTCCTTGAAGAAACATTGTTTCTGGGAATGACCTGTCTACAGTCCCTTTTCAAATGTCCTTGCTTTCCACATCCAAAACATCTAACACTCCTCAAACCTTTTGAAATTACTTCTCCTACCCATGTATCATCATGCTCATCAGCTTCAACATTAATTGTTTCTCTAATCCAATCTTCCATAGGTGCAGATCTTGCCCTTAATGGCCTGATTATTCTTTTGCATGCTGCATTCGCATTCTCAAAGGCCAAAGATTCAATTATTGCCTTACTAGCTTCTGAATCCGAGACCATTCTCTTACTGCTGAAGCCAGTCTTTGTAAAAAATCTGTAAAAGACTCTTTTGGGCCTTGCATCACCTTTGTAAATGACTCAGATTTTTTTCCTGGTTCCTCAACTCTGTCCCATGCATTCAAGGCTGCAGTTCAACATAAAATTAGGGTTTGGACATCATATAAACATCGTGTTTGTGCTGAAGCATATTGGCCTTCGCCCATAAGCTGATCCTGGCAAACTTGTATTCCTTTATCCCTCCATTGTTTTTCTGTGTTTTTAGCCTCCTCCTTAAACCAAGTCAGAAATTGAAGTCTCTGGCTGGGTTCCAGAACACCTTGTGCAAGGTCCCGCCAGTCCTGTGGTACTATCCTATTATATGTTGACCAAGAGTTTAACATTTGCTTTACATATGGGGAATGCATGCCATAAGATACTATTGCCTCCTTAAACCTTTTTAAATCCAACATTTCAATTGGAGCCCAATTATTTTGTGTAGCCATTTGATCAGGCATCTGCTGTACGGTTACAGGATAAATTAAGGGTGACTGTGTGAAAACAGGCTTTCTTTCTGCAACCTTATGATCCCGACTTGAAACAACTTCACTCTTAATTTCTTCTGTCTGAATTTTTACAGGTTTAACAAGTTCTTCTAAAGCTGTTATCCTGGCACTTAAATTGACTATCTTTCTAATATTAAAATGTGGATTATTATAGTGATAAGGTGCATAATTCCACCAATACTAATATTATATAGTTGTTCCATTGTCAGACTGCCTAAAATTTCGAACAAAAACCAATTTTTTTCCAATGTACACATAAAACCCATTTTTTTTAATGTGGAAAAAAATTCTCTTTTAGATAGTTTCCTTTAAAATATCTGATATATTATGACTTACCAAATCTGCGTAGAACAGTAGAAATCCGAGGGGATTTTCAAAACAGCCACCTAGTGTCCCAGGTGTAAATCCAAAGAGAAAGAGAGAGAGAGAGAGAGAGAGAGAGAGAGAGAGAGAGAGAGAGAACAAGAAAGCGTAGCTGGCTAAAGTTTAAATGCAGCCACATGTTCCCTCTTGTGCCGAGTCAAGGCTTGGGTCTGGCTTCCTTAAGCTCCGACCACGTGCGTTGGCTTTACAGGCAGGGCCCTGTTCGGCAGGGCAACTCCGAGTTGTTTGTAGCACTGGCTTTAAGCAAGCAGGATTTAAGCAAGCAGCTCACCGATAGTCCAGCCTGAGGTCAAGCAGAACTAGACCCAGGCTAAGAAGCCGCTGCTCGGACTAAGAAGCCGATCGCCGCCGCGGGCCGCCTGCCGCCCTTGCGGGAAAGCGGACCTGCCGCCAAGCCAAGCAGTTTTTAATGGATTCTTGTCACGTTGGGCGCCAGATGTTGATGTAACCAACCGTCTTATTAAATAAGAAACACAGAAACAATGTAAAAGAGAAAGCCGAGAGGTCAGAGCTCAGAGCTAAAATCTCACCCTTCCTCCTGCTGTCCCAGCTTCGCGAAAGAGACCTACCTCCTGTCTGTTCGTTTTTTTTATAGTATGTTGTTCTGCCTTCTCATTGGTTGTAAACCTAAACACATGACTGCCTCGTCACTGTCTGAATGTACAGCCCCCTAGGTCTTAAAGGCATATGTCTCCAATGCTGGCTATATCCCTGAACACACAGATATCTATGGGATTAAAGGCGTGTGCCACCACCGCCACACTCTTGCTATGGCTCTAATAGCTCTGACCCCCGGACAACTTTATTTATTAACATACAATCAAAATAATATTTCAGTACAATTAGATTACCACCACACGGTCTTCTCTTATGATCTATCCCTATATAATCTATCATATCTTAATATAGCTATCTTACTTTTATCTTGCCTTTTTTTCTGTTCTAATCCACCAATAACGATCATTGTAGTCCCTAGTTCCTAACTTCAGAAAAACGGGCCTAATCCAGCAGCCATTCCACCCATAATTTATGGTACCAAGAAATGTATTTATGCAATAGGTTCTAAAGAGACTAATATAGTAAGAATAGCTAGGATTTTACAGAAGACAAAATTTTGGCTTTGCTAAGAGTCTTGACAACTTTCATAAGTCAAAGAACTTATAGGTCAGAGTCTGCAATTGTTGACATACCCCAAATGATGGAGTGGATTTTATGAGTGCAAGGAGGTCAGAGTTTGTGTCCACAGAAGTTCATTAAACCAAGAAGAATGCAAGAAGAAAAACATCTCTCAGATGGCAGAGTACAAAGACCAGGTCAAATGGCCAGAGATGATTACAGTTGAGTGCAGACATTGAGCTCAATCTCAAGAATGAGACTCATGCTTATTTTTTACTTCTCCATTGCTCACTATTTGACTCCTGATCATACAATCACAATGCTAGAATATGAAGTTGTGAAGTCATGATTAAGTGAGTCCTATTAACTAAAGGGTGATCAGGACTAGGATAGCAATAGGTCAGACTGCGATCAGCATCATGCTCATTTTGCAATCCTTCTTATTTTCAGAAGCAAGCAAGTTTGGAAGAAAAAATATCACACATTAACCTTACACATCCATCTTATATAATAGCCTAGCTCCAGCAACAACAAACTAGTTTCTCAAATTGTACTTATAAATTTTGATTAACATGAACCTGAACTCTTCCTGATTTTCTCTGTCTTTCTTATAGTTAGCATCATCTGTGTGTAGCATATTGCTTCATGAATGTCCATCCATAATGTGCTATGATGTTGTTGACCTGAGTTCAAATCCAAATTTTGGTGTTATATGACCTTACACAAGTTACTTTTTCTCTCCATGTCTGTATGTCCTCATTGTGCTAGTTTGTTTATGTCATCTTGACACAAACTAGAATTCCCTGGGAAGAGGGAACCTCACCTGAGGGATTGCCTCCATAGGAATAGCCTATAGGCATGAATGGAGGCCATTTTCTTGATTAATGTTCCTGTGGGAAGGCCCAGCCCACTGTAGGTGATGCTGACGCTAGGCAGGTGGTCCTGAGTTGTAGAAGGAAGCAAGTTGAACAAGCCATGGAGAACAAGCCAGTATGAAATGTTCCTCTCTAATTTCTGCTCAGTTTTGGCCTCTAAGCTTGGGCCTTAAGTAACTGCCTTAGCTTCCTTCGATGATGTACTGTGATTCAGACATGCAAGCTGAAAAGCTGAATAAGCACATTAATATGTAATAGATGATGCTATATATGTATATATATATGTATGCTATATTTTATGTATTATATATATAGTGCTCAAAGTGGTGCTATATCAATATTTGTTGGTTTTATTAGTAGCAATACCGTTTTAGTGCTGAGAATTGACACGAGGGCTGTTTTGTGTATGTGAAATACACACTCTGTCACTAAGCTATGCCTCCACCTGGTGATCTCTTCACTAACTCTTATAGCACCCTCATTTGGCACTTGGATTGTTAGTTTACATCAGTTTTGCAACTGTTTTGCTCCACAATTAGATTTTAGTATCTGTCTATCTGTCCTGTGCATGGTTGTGCTTCTCTGGGAACCTACAACAATTCCTGGGAACAGGAAATGAAGGTGATTCACTTAAAATGGAAATCTCTCAAAAATAGTTTTTCCTATTTAAGTACAGTCCATGTTGAGGAAGAACTGCATTCCATGTGTGACACTGAACATGATGCCCTAGTCTTGAGCGTGAGTAACTTACACGCTAGAATATTGGGTCTAGATGTGAAGACAGTTGTCAGGGGTACACAAACTCCCTGGAAACCAAATTAAAGGAGAGTTTTGCTTTTTAAAGGAAATATTAAAAGAAAATTGTTTAATGTGCTTTCATCTGTTATTTCCAAGTATAGTTTGCCTCTTCAATGTCCATGACAACCATGTTGGTTCCCACTGGTAAACATTTAGCCACAACTCTCCATCTGTGTAGAAGGTATTGCTTAGCACTCTGCTATGTCCAGGCTGAGGCAGTTTTTAATCAACAGGAGAAGATATCCCCACTTTAAAGCATTAAAATCCAAAATAAATAACAAATGTAACTTATACTCTCAAATAACATTTTTTTTAAATAGAGGAGACATGGACATGGAATAATGAGGAAATATGTACACTGACTTGTTTCTACAGATATTATAGACACATAGAAATTTGTTATTCTTGTTTGCTACACTACCCAATTCTTTCTAATTATATGCTTCTTCTATACTGTTTATCTCCTAAATCAGTATGAAAATTTATCCAAAGCAAAAACCTTGATATGTGTATTCTATTCTTCCTGTGAAACAAATAAAAAGCAAACTGTAACCAATCAACCTTAACAGTTAGTTGAATGAGCAATCACTGCAGAGAAGTTATAGTCATTTTTTTTTGTACCTGTTTTTAACTGCTGTTGCTAAAGTCAGCACTTAGGTAGCTCTCGCTATACGGGAAAGGGTAGGGTGGGAAGATGCTATTCCCTCAGTGCAAGAGAATCTGATTACTTTTCACAGTAGTGGAGTTAATAAATAATAGTCATCTGACTAAATAATAAAAGATAGATTTTCAAAATTCACATGTGAGAAGTAGACAAGTACCACGATAAACCAGGAAACAAGTTCCATGGCCATAAAGTTAAGTTTCTGTAGTTTATGGTTAAAACAGAATCTGGAGATGTGCAAAAGGGAAGCAGCAACTTGAACTCTCAAATGGAATTGTAGGTTTTTTATATTTATTGTGGATGTGCTTATATAATACTCCTAAAACTACTAAAATTATAACAAATCTCTCTCTAACACACACACACACACACACACACACACACACACATATATATATATATATATATATATATATATATATATATATATATGCATATAGATAACGTCAGTCTTTGAGATTGATTCCAGAAAGACAAATTCTAGATTACACAAACACCAGTGAGCTCCCAGTGGCAGGAGGGAGTCAGGGAATCTCTCTATCATTCATGTCATTGAAGCCTGGCATCAGAAGGGAATTGTCATTCTCATCAGAATATGGATGCTAATAACTCTGTCTAGAGAAATGCTTAACCCAGTGGAGAGATTGTAATAAATGAAAATAGTTATGGAAAATAGAAGAAGGGTAAATGGACTAATGCATACCAACATTTCTAGCATGCATTTATAATAGGAAACAAATGAACATTCAAACAAACTTTCTAGAAAGTCCCCTCCTAAGATTTTTGAAGCTGGTACATAAAATTAGCTGATAATCATCACCATTAAAAGGTAGATATTGAAAGATTGTTTTATAGAAACCCTAAGCTGGGTATTTATAATATCAGTGGAAGTAGAGGACTTGGAGTTCCTTCTCACTTTCTCCAACACACTTGCATAGGTGTCAGAAGTAAAAAAGCTGATAGTAATGAAAACAGAAAGTTACAATGGTAAGCAAGAAAAATAATACCTACAACTATTGGTGGAATTATTAAGGTCACTCCACATAGTTAAAAGGAAGATTTATTTAGTGGGTAACTTACAAATGAAGGGATAGCGGGGTCTGGGGAAGGTGTATCGCAGTCCAGCGGTGTTCTCTGGAGCTCTGCTCAATCAACCTCCATCATCTAGGGTCCAGGAACAGAGAGAGCGCTGGCCCCTCTCTATCTCGGGTCTTCAGGGCCCTCCCTTGGCCCTGCCTTGTAGGCGTGACAGTTGTCGAAGCCTCAATGGGGGTTGGAACTTCCAGATCAAAGCTGGAATGGCTACCCACTACATACAACTATGCTCAGTCATATTGACCAGAATTAAGTCATGGTTGCAACATCCTTAGGAGATAACCCTTTGGTGTTGGTCACTGAAGACCTTAAATATACATTTCAGAAGAGTGGTTTTATAGACCTCTTCAAATTAATTTTATTTTTAAACACATTGGTTCTCCCCACCCCCCCAAATTCAAGAACCATGAGGAATACTGGAGTGAGATGGCAACCACAGGTGGTCCCGACCTTTAGGAAGTCTGTGGGAACAGCAGTGCTTGCTCTGTGGCCAAGATCTTTAGGAAGGATAGAGAGTAAAGGGGTTTGTTGATGTGAGCCAACTTGTCAAGTCAGAGGCTCCCTACTCCTTACATCAGCCTTTCAGAGTACGGCTCTGTTCAGAGTGAGTGAAAAATGCCATTTCATGTATCTAACGTTGTTTAGAGAATGGTCCTCTTGCATAGAAATATCAAGGTTCTACAATCTCTCCCACCTGTCATGACTTATAGTTTAGCTTATAGGCCTCAATCAAAGCAAAAACATACACTCACAATACAGAATCTACTGTTGGGATCTAACTGAGTCATTGACAAGGACAGAATGTTAATGTACAGTCATAGAAATTCACACATATTCCACAAATTGGGACTTATTTTATCTATGATTTAATTTCTGATTATTTGAAAAACAAAGATAGCAGAATCTTTCCTCCATATTTCACCTTGTCTTTGCAAATATTAAAGTACATTGTAAGTCTGTGGAAAATATTTACACGTCATACTAAACATCCAAATAAATGGTGGAAAACTTATAGGTTAAGTACTCTGATGGTTCTCATAATACATAATAATTATATACAGTCATAACTCCTACTTTAAAATATTAATGGAAGGTAACCCATCACAAAAAGCTATCCTGCCCAGATTATCTCCAATAATTACAGTAGTTATCCTTAACTGTCTGAGCATTCTAGTCAAGGCAGCTACTCTGAAGAAAATATAACAAATAGTCTAGATTATATTAAAATAATGAACAACTGTCAGATTCTAGTACTTCTGGCAACAAATATTTATTTTGCTTACATATTTTATGAGTAGAAATGCAATAAACATTTCAGTCACTGGAATATACAAGTCTCTGTAAATATACAAGCTGCCACCACTTCACAGAAGGGGATATGGTGTGGGTATGCTGGATAATAGTACATGTGTTCAGAAATGATATTATCATTTTTGTTTATTCATCTGTGGACAAAACAAGCTGCATGACCATTTTAATTCAGAGCAGCAGGAAGGTACAGAGAACAGAAAATGTTTAGAGAAATAAATAGAGTATTACCTTCATATAAAAAAGAAAAATGGGAAATAATATTATAAGGCAGAGGAGAAATGAGGTGAAAATACTTTAAATATTTATGTCATAAAGATTTGCTATCTTTTATGTCTGTTAAACTCTTATAATTCAGAAAGAATAAAAATTAAAGCAGAGCTACACATTTCTTGATAGACATAATCAAAAGTTCAATCTCACTAGTAATTCAAGGCTAATACTTAGAATAAGAGAAGCTAATACTGAGCAACTGCATTGTGCTTACATTTGTGTATGCTATCTGACCATTTCACCAATCATACCACATAATAAATATCAATTGTTAGCTCTGCTTTAGAAATAATGCTCAGAGGGGTCAATAAACTTTCTCAGGTATGGCGTTTTGAATGAGATTGTCTCCCATTGGCTCAGATATTGATCCCTAGTTGGTGTGAATGTTTATAAAGGATTAAGAAGGGTGGCCTTGTTGGGGATAGTATGTCACTGGGGGTGAGCTTTGGGGTTTCAATATCATTCTGTGCATGCTCTCTTTGCTTCCCGTTGGTGGATCTGGATGTGAGCTCTCAGCTGATCTTGATTTGAGAGCTCACATTCAGCTTTCCTCCCTGCTGCCATGTTCCTTGTTGTGATGGTGATGGACTTGTGTTCTTCTAGAACCAAAAGCCCAGAAGAAAACTCTCTCTGAGTTGTCTTGATCATGGTGTTTTGTCACAGCAATAGAAAAGTAAGAAGACATCATGTCCCACAACTAAGCAGTTACAAATTTTGGCTTCAATCTAGGTGTATCTGATTCCAGGGTATGTAAAAACTTATAAATTGTATTTCTTAAATATAAATTTAAGTGGTTTTATAAGTTTCACCCATGAAATATGAAAAACATATGATGCTGACGTATGTATAAGAGAGATGAGGTCAAGAGCAGACACACATTTGTAAAGTCTTTTCAGGGACTATTAAATACTATATCTGTTAAACTTTTGTAAATACATAGTGCTACTTGGAATAACCTGTTTAGGAAATGGAAGAAGTGGTGAAATGGTCAAAAAGAAACAGTTTCACTTGGGTGTAAGAAACACGTTGATACTTATTATACAGAAGAATGGCAAAAATGTAAGCCAATGCATATGTCAAATAGCTGTGAGGAAAAATTTTGAATATCTCATGACAAAAATATGAATGAGGTGATAATACATCAATTGGCTTGATTTCCTCATTCCATACATACATATAAATCATATTGTACATTGTGGAGTTGTAATTTTAATATTAATTTAAAATAAGAAGAATTAACTGTTAACATCTACACTCACTGTAACAAGAAAAGAATAGAACCAAGGGTCTCTAATCATTAAAGAAAATAAAAACATAAATACTCTCTGCCTATTGTCCAGTTATGAGTCTCTAGGTTATTCCCCATGTACTGGGAGAAGAAGCATCTCTGATGGAGGTTGAGTAAGGCGCTGAACTATAAGTATAGCAATGTACCACTAGGAGCTATCTTATTGTTCTGATCCATTAGCAAAGCAATAGTAGTAGGTTTTCCCTTAGGATGTACACCCTACCTAGTCTCATGTTCTTGGGCACTCTATCAGTGTCAGTTACAGGTCACATCTCCTGGTATGGGCCTTAAATCCATTCAAAAAGTGGTTGGTTACTCCTGCAATATTTGTGACTCTACTTTTACAGTGGATCTTACAGACAGGTCACTATTAGGACACAGGGTTGGTAGCTAGGTGATGCTGATAGGTACTTTCCTTCTCCTGCAGCAAGCAGAGTACCATTTAGCACCATGAACACTGGCTCTATTTCTCCATGTTTGGTGATATGCTCAGTCCTAAATGAGATGTTTTCATCAAACTCCTGCCCTTAAGGTTCAGGGAATCTACGAAGAAGAGAAGACAGAAAGATCATAAGAGCCAGAGTGGTAGATGATTCTAAGGAAACAGCCTCTTCCAGGCACAACAGGATTGATACATATATGAACTCACAGAGACTACAATAGTACACACAAAACCAGCACAGGTTTAAACTAGACAAATCCACCAGTGAGAAGGGGAAGTGGATGTAAAGTTGCACCCTAACGAAGAAGCTATTTGCAATCGATACTTGCTAAAAAAAAAAAAAAAAAGGATAAATCAATTTTCTCTAATGGTATGTCACTGGGTATATCAACCATGCTCCAAGGCAGGCCCTATGCCCAGAAGCAGTTGGCCAACAGAAAACAGACTGCACATTTTTTGTAGGCTTTTAATTTTTAAAAAAGTCTTCCAGTTGAGCTCCCTGTTCCTCTGTCTTCTCTCACTCTCCTTCCCCCACACTACCCATAAGTTCCTGTGATAGTCAGTCAGCTTTGAAGTTCTGAAACCATAGTTCAACATGGTAAAGGCAAGGGTCTCTACCCTTTATTCCTCCCAGGATTACAGAGACAGCAGCAGTGACAGCATCACAGATGGCCCAGGTCAAATTGTAGGCCAAGAGGAAATGGAAGGAGGCATGTGACACACACCACAGACTGTCCTAACAAATAACAACATCAGCACATGGGTGCACACACATAATCCCAGGACTACAGAGTAAACACAGTGGAGGACAACCTAAGCTGAATGTATAGCAGAGACAATGGGGCATTGTACTCCTCATACCAGCTGAAGAGAAACCCTACACAAGGAGAAGGGAGTGCTGAGGGAGAACAAAATCCCCATACCCCTCCAAAGATCCTCTCTGGTGCAAGTTCCTTTGACCAACTCAATCAGGTTTTTGCTTTCTTTTCACATGGAAAGATAAGAAGACAAGAAGAATCAACAACGGGTAAGAATACAGACTGTACTCCAATTTCTTGGATAGATTATGGCATCACAAGCCTACCAGTATCATCTGGGAAAGCCTGTAGTGGGGAGCTGATCTATTCTGGTGGGTGGCACTTCTGCAGGGCTAATGCCAAGACTCTTGCCGTTTCCTTCTCCAAAGAGGATACTGCTATGCAAATACCAACACTCCAACCAAGAAACAAATTACACCCAACTTCATGTACTCATTCATACACAGTAACACATATGCACCCCCCGCGCGCGCGCGCGCGCACACACACACACACACACACACACACACACACACACACACACTGCATTCCTTGAAAGAACATATATACAGAACTGTGTTCACATTCTCAAAAAGAATACTCACTCACATACACATAATCATAAGCCCCCTCATGAACATTCATTCATTCACACCTATGTAGGAATAACATGAATGAAATAAAGTTAAATGAATTGGCTGACATAAATATTTTAGATTTATCCGTCTTAAAAGGTACTTGAAGCAGGCCCCACCTGTTAGCTGAAACATTCTGTAGTGCCACCATCCACAAGCAGATGGTCTTTGGAAAGCTATGTGGATATCTTCATGCTCAATTTTCTTGCTTGTAAAATGGAGATACTGGCTCACACTAGTTTTTAGGGTTTGGGGGGGGGTTTAATCGCTAGGTTTAGATGACAAATGCAGTCATCACCAGCATGAACTTTGAGATAAATGTCAAGACTTCAGTGCCTGACTATAATGATCAAATATCCTTTGAATCTAGATTAATTTAGTGCAATCCCAGCACCTCTCTCACAGGATTATTTGTGAGTTCTCCAATAGTGAGAAAAGACTGTGTGTGAATAGAGGATTGTCTTTACATATGCTGGGAGACATGGCCTTGCTGTTCATCTATTCTAGACATGTTGTTTGAGGGGCTTTTCTGCAAGCAGGCACGATAGGATTTCTGTCCTCATGGCATCTGTAGTTACATGGTGATTATAAAAGTGTGAAAAACATGCACCTTATAAAATTCCACAGAAAAGCATACAGTGAACTATGTCTGTGACCATCTATTGAATTCAAAATCACTTCCCTATAATCAAAATGTAATAAATTTGTCTACTTTTCTTATATGAGTTGTTTCCACTTTTCTTACATGATCTGTTTCCACTTTTCTGAGACCAATAATAAACAGGATTCCTACCATTGATCTGAGATCACAATGTAAAGCGCTGGGGGATGGAGGTAAACCACATCTTCTCTTTATCATTTGCTTAGTGTAGTGGAGCTCTGTTGTGTTCCATGAAATAGGTGAGATGTTCTGACCAGGGTGTGCTAAGAGCGAGAGAAATCACCTACCCTACCGCATCCTCAGGGAGTCGAGGAAGTTCTACTGGAGGAAGAAGAGAATGAATCAATCAGGATAATTTGAGAATAACCTAATCTAGCCAGCCTAAGGGATACTGAATGATAGTAATGCAGGCTAAGAAGAAGCAGCTAAGGGAGCATAAAATGACCCACATGTGCCAACTGTGTTAAATGTTTCTGGAATTGACTGCGTGAGTGACTTTGAAAGTCTTGAAGATAAACTCCAGAGGAAAAAAGAAGATAAGAACCCATAATTACTATCTCTAGGCCTCTAATGTGATTGTCATTCAACCAAGGACAATGTTTCATGACTTTTTCTCATCTTTGCCTCTCTCCTAACATTCTGTACAATAGCACATAGATTGATTTGGGATTTCAACTCACTATATATTTAATTTTAAAGATACTGAAAGTATGAGGTGATGAGTCAATTGAGAATCTCTTTTAAATGGGTGAGCCCAACAGGCAAAGACAGGAGGTCCCTATTACAATGCTACTGACTGATTTGATATGTAAGATTTCTATCGTCCCTCTCGGTTCTTTTTTTCTAATGATTTTTTTTTTTATATTTTTAAAGATTGTAACAGAATTGTATCATTTCTCCCTTTACTATCCTACTTAGAAACCATTCCATTTATCCCTCCTTGTTTTCTTTCAATGGTGTTCCTTCTTGGTGTCCTCTTTGTTCATTAATGGTTGTTAAATGAATAAATGTATGTGCATACATATATATTCCTAAATACAGCATGCTCGGTCTATATACTGTTACTTGTATGTATGTTTTCAGGGCTGACCATTTGGTATTGGATAACCAGTTGGTGTGCTCTTCCCTGGAGAAGACTGTGTCTCTCACTCTCAGCATTCCTTAGTTGCCTGCAGTTCTTTGTGTAGGGTTGATGTCTCCTGAACTTTGTCTACTTTAGCATGTCTCTTGTTGTCCTTGTTCAGCTCCTGTTTAGGCAGTCATGTTGGTGAGACTTTATGGATGTAGCATCTGACATTTCTAGGAGATACATTCTCACAGCATACTCCCTGATCCTCTGGCTCTTAACAATCTTTCTACTCTGTCTTCTGCAATCAAACCTTTTTTTTTTTTTTTTTTCTGTAGCATGAAGGGTGTTTTAAATGAACTTCATTACTTTCTAGTTGATTTGTTTTAGAAACAAAGATCACCCAGCCTATGGAAAATTTGTTGGCTTTTTTCTTTTATAGGATATTATATGGAAGGATGCTTGCCTTTAGCAAGAGCATGCATGTGTCAAAAAACAAAACAAAACAAAACAAAAGCAACAACTTCCACCTCTTAGAGTCAAAAGAAAGGTCATGCTCCAACAGAAGGCTTCACACCCATGCTCATCTCAGCAGCACTAATTGAACCCAGTGAGATAAATAAATAAACAACCAAATGTATTAATTAATAAAAATAGGAGGATATGTGATGAGTAGGGGTTCCTTACAGGAGTTGAAGGGAGGGATATGAGGGGTGGATACGATCAAGATACACTGTATACATACCTGAAACTTTCAAGAATAAAAAGAAATGAAAGATAAATTGAGTCAAGACAACTTTAAACTTTTAAAAACTTTTATAAAGAAACTCTGTGCCTGGAGGATGAGGTAAGGCAATGCAAGCTGTGGAAGACAGTCACCTGGTTCTGTGGACTTTATAGTGAGATGTGACAGGCTGAATAACTTTGTAGGCTGGCAGGACTCTGAAGACCAATGAGTCTGCAACCTCAATCCAGTGGGTAGCACACAGCTGGTCAGAACGAGGGAGGGAACTGGCCAAGAGTCTCTTCCTTTGAGTGAAGGTCCTACCTAAGAAGAATGCAGAATTCAAACTGAGGTTTCCAAAGCTTTCTCAGTTTCTTATGGCAAGGCAGACAGTAAAGAATCTTAACTTGTGCTTGCTAGACTCCACGTGTGAGCAAATACATGTGACCCACAGAATGCTGTTCATCTTTTTTGTCCAAGGTCAGGTATAGGTTTTTGGACAAGGAGTCTAAACAATGTGTCACAATAACTTCCAAGCGGAAGAGAGAAAAGAACACCTACTACAATTTTCTTTTTGGAACTGAACATGATCTTAATAACTTAACCAGACCTTTTCGAAGTAGCATTTCATCTAGTCAAGCATGAAGACAAAACCTTGAAGCCTAGTGCCTTTCCTCTTTAAATGAAGATTATTATTTTCTGTATGGACAAGATATTTAGCACTAACTTGTGGTGTAACTCACCCGTCTATGCACATATAGTCACCATCTGTTTACTGATCTTTCCATCTTTCCCTCAGCTACTGCAACGATCACAGTGTAGTGAGCCACGGGAATATGCTTTATTTGGGATCTGCTGGCATGGAACTGCCTGTATTCAGGAAAAAGAAAGCATTTAAAGATCAGTCTTAAGGAAAGTAGAGCAGCTTTGAAATCTTAGTGAGAAAATAACTTTAATTCACCAAAAGAAAAAAAAAAACATGAATAAACCAATCTACTTATCACTTTACATAATTCCTCATTAGTAATGACACTGCAGTAGAGATTAACAGCAAAAAAAAAAAAAAAAGAATTGCATGAAGAAAATGCATGAACATAGAACTTTTGGTCTAAGATAGTTATTTATTAGCTATTATTATTTAATGACAAAATTATTCTGAGAAAAAAGTCAAGTAAGATAAATTAGCTGTAACAGAAAATATTATTTATTTATTTATTTCTATGTATTTACTAAAATTGGATTTAATATGGGGACCATATAACTTTCAAATAAAAATCACACACCCCTCGTTGTTACATATGATGATATAAAACCCCCAAATATGAACACCTGAAGCTTCAACGTAAGTTCTTGAAATATGTAAAATTTTGAACTAGAGTAGGTGGGCAAAGCTTTGTGCTCATAACTTTGAGAGTGTGCCTATCAGTGTCCAACTGTTCCCGATGGAAAACCAGGAGTAATTTCAAGGAAGTGTTCAAAGGGACTGTAAGAAAAGAGAGGAATGGGATGCACTGCTAACACCATCTCTGCTGTGGGATGGTGCAGGAAATCACTGAGATCTCACTCCTAAAAACCCAGTGTGATGTCTGACAGGAGGCACATGTTCAGTGAATGTTTTCTGAATATTATCAAATTCTCTTTTCTGATGGTTCTCTTGTCTTTCTATTGGTGTTGGATTAATTTTAGGAAAAAAATAATAATGCTAGTTTTAAGGAACTTCGAGAATTCATCCTATTTCTGATTGTAAAACAGTATTTTCTTAAGAGCCCACGGTTTTCTTCACTTAGTTCAGTACATAAAAATAGACATATTCACTTTTTTTCTCTCAAAGTACAAAATACTATTTTAATTAGGAATAGCAGCCCCATTTTATGCTACCCAAAGTCCACCCTCAGCCATTGTTATTGACCATCATTTCCCTTTTGGCTGTGAGATAAATCCAGCAGGCATAAACCACTCTTGCCTCACAAGGAGGAAACAGATGGGGAGAGAAGTCTAGCTAAATGACGACAAAAGGGTACCAAAGACTGAGAACAGCAAAACCACAGCCACCACCTTACCTTCATTTCCTCCTGCTACATGCTTACTCCTTTAACGGGAAGAAATGACAGAGCGCTCCCAGAGAAGTCATATAAATGTTGAGAGGCAGCCTGGGACTCAGGCATAGACATGCTGAGTAGATGTGCTGATAATATCTGGAGAGCAGATGAATGGCTTGCACACATATGTGCAGCCATTATCACACAGAGATGCATTGGCAGTTAGCTATAAGTTCACTTTAGATGCTACTTAGTCTTTGTATCCATACATATATTCTAAAACAAAGAGCAACTAAAGGGACATATAAATTTGGAATGACTATACTTTTATTCACAAAGGAACTCTCTGAATTAAAACAACAAAGCAAAGCAAAACACTAAGCTTTAACCCAGTATTCTTAACAAAGGATTTCTAAACCACCTCTGTATTGAGAAGCAGGGTTCTGCGAGCTGGGAAGGAGAGCTGAGCACAACATAGGCCTCCATCAGTGTCTTCTGGACTAAGGAAAAAGCAGACTGGGACAAGGAGGAATTAGAAACTTGAAACGAGTTCCAGAACAATTGTAAAGGAAGGCAGTCCTTTTGATTTGTGTCTTTAGGGAATCGTGGTGTGTTGGTAAATGAAGTAGCTTTCTATTCATCTGTTTTAAAAACTCAAATAAATGGGCTGCAAGCCATGTCTAATAATAACAGAAAATCAGACCTTAGCCTGGCAATCATATAAAAATGTATCATTTCCACAGAGTGCCCCATAAAACAAAGGAAACAGCTAAGGACACTGCTAAATGACCCGATATTTTTTTCCACTACCACACAGCACCTTTTCCTGTGTTTAAAAATGCTTTTGAATATTAATGGTGGCCATATCATTTCATTTTAAGTGTGAACATTAGCAGCAAATTCAAGTCACTCTATCTCTAACAAATAAAAAAAAAATGGCAGGAGAAAGGGGCTTCTGCTAGCCTTTGTGTTCAGAGCAATTAATTTTAACTGCCTGGAAGCTGACTTAAAATTCTTTATAGCTTCTGCAAGCTCTCTGTCATCTGCCATTTGTGTTCTTCCTATTTGCATGGAAACCTGGACTCATTGTAGAGGCTCCTGCCTGTCAGGGCTGCAGGTGAAGGCCAGCTGGGGCCAAAGCACTTTGTGGGAATATTAGCATCTGAAGAGGGTCTCAGGAGACCATAAGTCTGTAGGGACTTAACACTGTAGTCACATGCCAGAGCCCTGCTCAGAATCTTTTTGCTAGAAAATCCCAAGCTTCAGGAACTGAGCAGTTCAGACACTGTGGCTGTTAGTTGAGCATTCTTAGGGGGAAAGCAGGAAGGTAAACTGAGGTGTGGCCAGTTGGGGTTTGAGGAGCACCAAGGTCATCGGGCAGGGTTGGTTGTTTGAGGCTGTGTGCCCTGTGGAGGAGAATGAAGTTCATTAGCAATTATTTCCAGGTCCCCATGGCTGTGTATACATGATTTCATATAACACACATGCTGCCCCTGATTAATGGGTGTAACAGTATCTCCGTAATGAGAAAAGCTGGATGGTAGAAAATCAGAGAATGTTGTTTGCCAGAAAGGTTTTTGCAGAAATCTGTCCCTTGTCAAATATTAATGTTAACTACAAGGAGAAAAATCGAAGACTAATTAATTTCTGAATTGAAAGAGAAAAGAGTTAATCCAGTTTCCAGTATTCTAATACTTCTAATCCTGAGAAAGACAAATCTTCCATGAAGAATATAAAAAAAAATTATACATTTGAAGGAAATCTTAAGAACCAGGCCAAGCTTTTTATGGGCAGAAAAAGTTTGGTTTGCTCATGTATTCATTCACATTCTTAAACAAAATGGTGTTTCTTAACCTTTATTCCTCCTGCCTTCCTAAAAGTCATATGGAATCTATTTACAAGTCTGCCTAATTGAAGTCTGAGGACAACAAGAAAGTAATTAGAATACAACAATTAATTGAAACCAAGAAGTGTGCATTTCGCAAGACTAAATATTCTCCTAAAAATCAAAGACTTTTGTTTCTGTGAGAAATCTCAGTTGTCATAAGAATAATGCCTCAGATACTACAGAAACAGCACAGGGCTGAAATGTAGAGGAAAATCTCAAATGTCCAGACATTCTGATGATTGAAGTCAGCTACTCCTTCCTCCATCTTTAACAAAAGGATGTTTGTGTTATTTTTCTAATAGGACTGATACGAAGATTAAATAAGAAAAGATATGAAATAGCACAGTTCATAGCATATAAAAAGTACTCAACAATATAAATACTAGATATTTATAGTACTATTAGATGTAATTGAGGGAAGCCTTAAACCAGCACTGAAAACAAACACACATAATATATCATTTCTAATTATGAGGCAGTTTGTGGGCTTACTGCAGAATATGTATTTTTTAAGAATATTCCATCTATAGGAATTCTAAATAGAGTAGTTTAAACACACAGTATATTGACATCAACCTATAACCTGGGTAAGGATTGGTTACTTTGATTGACTGATGCGTACCCATGATACCGTTCAACCAAAGTCCATGATGGCTCATCTGTTTATCCTTTTAAGAAGTGAGCTATCATGTGGTTCAGGAATTCCTGAGGATTCCTGAGAGTCAAAATCAGGTACAATTTTGTGTCTTTAGGGCTGATTTCAGAGAATAGTTTCTAATTGAAAAGATTAGAAACAATTCCACCCACAATAACCTCAAAAACAAGCAAACAAAAAACCTTGGAGCAAATGTAGTCAAGGATGTGAAGGACACCTAAAATAAAAACTTTAAAACTCTCAAGAAGGAAATCCTGGAGGACACTAGAAGATGGAAAGACCTCTCATGTTCATGGGTTCATAGAATTAATATTGCAAAAGTGATCATGCTACCAAAAGCAATTTAAAGATTTAATACAATCTGAATAAAAATTCCAGTGACATTTTTCACAAACATATGGGAAAAAATGTTAAAATGAACATGGAAGCACAAATAGCCCTGAATCACCAAAGCAAGGTTGCCTGAAAAGAATAACTCTGCAAGTATGTTCATACTTGATCTCAAGTTATGTACTACAGAGGTATACTAACAGGAACAATATGATACCTGCCTCTCAAGCATTCATAGCTCCTTATTTATTCTAGTTAGAAATACATTTCAAAAACCTTCTAAAACAGTCAACAGAGTGAAGACAATATACAAATGTAAAAAATAAGCTACTGCCAACTATAACCTAACAGAGGATTAATATCATGAATCTATAAAATCTCTAAGAACTGAAATGCATCAAAAATCCATGTAATCCAACAATAAGGGCAAGTAAATTGAATATATGGTTCTCAAGAGAAGAAATACCCATGGCCAGGAAATATTTGGAAAAACAAAAAGTTCCCTCTTTTGCCACCATAGAGATATAAATGAAAACTTGCAATTTCACTCCCAAATATACCGGAAGAAATCTAAGTCAACATACCACAGAGATCTTGAACATCAATGGTTATTGCTGCAATAAATAAATCAAAATGCTAAACCAGCCTAGATACCCATCAACAGGAAAATTGGTAATGAACATATTGTATATGTACACAATGAGGTTTTATTCAGCTGTGAAGAAGAATAAAAATCATGAAATTTTCAGGAAAATAAAGGGAACTAAAGATCATATATAAAGCAAAATTAACCAGACTTAGACCAATGTTTTTCTCATGTATAGACTAGGTAGTTAATATAAATATATTTATTATATACATATATGTATTTTATAAATGTATAATGAAAGCACAATGGGAAATATGATGTAAAGAAAAAGGTATAAGGGGAGAAGAGGAATAAGAAATATCAATGAGGGCAGAGAAAGACAAAGTTTCACGTATTTTTCTTTCCCATATAGCACTTAGGTATAGATAAGTGACATTGGCATGTCATACATATGAGACACAAAACAAGTAGGATGCTATTTGGAAGGCATAAAAGGACTCCTAATTTACAGTAATTTGTCTTTTAAAATGGTTTCCCTTAAAGACTTGACATTTTTATTTAATATTAAGATAAAGATACTCAAAGAGTTGGTGTACATGATAATTAAGAAAATCGATACAAATTATTATCACTGTAAACTCCCATTGCACAAGGTCTCAAAATTCCATCCTGTGAATCCAGGGATGATGTAATGTTCACTTTGGACCAGTAACAAATACTTAGTGGTCTTGTACCCTGACTGGCAGAATCCTAGTTGGAAAAGCCTCTTGATCTGTTATACTTAAAAAAAAATGCTCCTGTGTCTATTCATAGCATTGTTATAGGGATTTCCAATACAAGTCCACAGCCACTTTAGTGAAGAATTTCTCGAATGCACATCAACACATCATGATGGCCTAAAGAGTCCCAACTCTGTTCTTTGGGAAGAACCATCTCTTGGAAATCAAGTTTCCTCCTCTATAAAATAGGGATACTATCTGACCATTTCTTTAAATTAGGTTGCTTGCTTTGAAGTTCTAATGACATTATTAATGAGTTATAATCTTGTTTACATCTTAAAACAGCCTCTAGGAAGGCAATAGTAATGTTGTACTTGTTAAGGGTAAAAGTGTCTGATAGAATTTTTTATTACACAAATGATGATTTGCAAGAATGAATGAATACATGTGCTTGTTGAAAACAGTTTGGCTAGCACCTGAGAGATGTCTTCTGAAACATAACATTTTTGATTTAAAAAAAAAAAAAAGGCTGTGTTTAGAAAGAGACCCAAAAGACCCTATCACAGCTTCATCCTCATCTCCCACTAGAAACACCAGTTCAAAAATCTCCTCTCTAGCATTTCTGATTCGAAGTGTTTCTGGTACCTTCTTGATGATTACAAATGCATTGCACGTATAAGGAAGGCAGGCCATTTGAATTTAGATAGCTATAATACTTTGTTTTTGCCCCTTATTTGAGCACCTGGGAACTATTTGAGGAATCCAGATCTCTACTGTATTCTAGACCTCTTCAAACACACTGCTACCTTACTTTCCTTCTAACTTGTTTTAGCTAAATGTCTCCACACCTTCTTGAGCTATAGGAAATTGTCTTCAGATGCCCTGCCACTATTGTACACATTGCATAGTTTATATTCTTAACTCGCAATGACTCTCTAATAAGATAAAATCTCATCCTAGCTGTAGGAAGATCACCTCCATTTTATTCATCATCACTGACTACAATTTATAGCTATGAAGATGGCATTGTTTTCCCTATCTTGTAGATGACCTGAAAAAGCCCTCACTTCCTAAAAACATCTTTGGTGCACAGACACGATTTCAAGTCCTGGTTATCTAGAAACTGAACTATGTTTAACCAAAACCCAGAATGTGGTAGGCATTAAGTCAAAAGTTAAAATACTTTTAAACCTATTCCAACTGCCATATATGTGTATGTGCCAAAAGGAGCTAAGGGTCACAGTCATGTTAATCAATCTGTAAAATCGGAAGGGCTTCCCATTCCCTCAAATTCTGCCACGTGTAGTTTTTCAATGCATGTTCTGAAGTAAACCTTCATCTCTCTTGAGAACTCACTGAAGGGTAGCCATTGTTCAAAAAGAGTAATTAGAAAACTACTCATAGGATGGAAGATGAAGTTGTAAAACTCTCTTCCAACTCCACACTCAATGGTAAGCTTTTACAAAGCTGATTTGAAACAACTTCCTACTCCCTTACCTCAATTGCTTTTCTTCGGTGCCTTAGGGAAGTAAACTATCCCTTCCCAGTCATAGTTAGGGTTTCTATTGCTGTGAAGAGACACCATGAACCCAGCAAATTTTATTAAAAAAAAAAAATTTAGTTGGAGCCAGCTTACAGTTAGGAGGATCAGTCTATTATCATCGTGGAGGGTGGCATGTAGGTAGATAGGTGCTGGAGAAGGAGCAGAGAGTCCTACATCTTGATCCTCAGGCAACAGGAAGTGAACTGTCTCACTGGGTGTGGCTTGAGCATATATGAGACTTCAAAGCCTGCCTCCACAGTGACACACTTCCTCCAACAAGGCCATATCTCCTAATAGTGCCACTCCCTATGGGGGCATTTTCTTTCAAACCACTACATTCCCCTATTTCAAAAGCTTTGGGTTTGTTGAATTTCCTTTTCTATCATCCACCATGATACATTATAACATAATAGCTTGACAGATTTTGCCACCAGATCCACCTTTTCTTATTTATATTTTATCTCCACCATATCTAGAACATTGTTTGACATGTATTGAACCTAAGAAGTGATTTCTAAATGACTAAACAACCTAATAATCCTGGGAAACACTTTGCCTTTTACTTTCCTTGATGAATATATTGTCATCTTAGGATGTTTTGCATTTTTACACTCAACTAATACAATTGATTGTGTGTCTGACATACTAAAGGCCCTGTGCTGGGTTCTATTAGCAAACATATAACTTTGTTTTCCAAAGACATGGTAGTCTTAAGGCCTTCCTTGGCTCAGTCTTCATTTGGTGAAACTATCTCCATAATATAGTACTTTATGACTCTAGTCTTGAGTTATTCCTGGCTGTACAGGAACATTCTGACCTCAAAATGATTAGATAATATATGATCTAAAATCCCAAAGGCCTTTTCTGTGAATGCTGAAACCCACTATTGTGAGAGGTAGTTCATTTAAACATCTTAGGAAATTTACGTATGAGATGAATAGAAAGAAAATGAGGACAGTAGTAGGAAGAGTATGCATAGTACAAAAGAAAGACAGAAGCTGATTTATCAGGATTGCCTTTGACCATCATTAGATGGGGATCACATGCCTGGTGTGAAGGGACTAATAGCACTAGAGAGAAACTATATCCTGAAGAGCACTCTAGGATGTCAGAAGGCTATTAGTACTTCCTTTTCTGTTTGCTTGTTCTTTGTTTTATTTTTCTGGAATGAACACTATTGACTAAGTCAGCAAGTATATGGTTCTGCCTCTCATCTTTGGAAAGAGCCTAATTAAGCTACATGGTCAACTTGTCCTCAAACACACCAGCTCTCAGACTTCAGTAAGAAGTCAGATAAGGCAGTGAAATTATGCATTTGTGTTTATAATAGGCTAGAAAAATGCTGAGGATAGCAAAGGGCTTAACTAATTATCTGTAGGAGGAGGTAAGTCATGATGGGGTTTATACAGACAAATACAAGAAGTGAGTAATGAAAATGTATTTACAAGAGAACGATGAAAATCAGCAAACCAGCTGGCAAGCAACATGATACAGACCAGGCAAGGGGTTCCAAGTGACCGTTCCTTATACACTAGGAGATATCCTTTCTCACCTACCCATATGTCAGCATACAACTTTGCCTCACAAAAGTAAATGAAAGATAATCAACACAGTTATATCTAAAGTTTCCGATGTTCTGATGTACCCATCTATGGTTATGAAAAGAAACGTTGGAGCTAGTTTGCTTGGGTCTGAGACATTGCTCTGTGACATAGTAATTCCAATGATCTTGTTTCCCTATTTTTTGTCTTTGCAATGGGACTTATAGAAACATTTATTTCCTTAAAGGACCATTGAAGAAATTTAAATTAGTTAATACAGGTGAAATCCTTAAAGTAGGATCTGATGCAGAATTCTTGCTATGGAGGACTTGGGTATTATCTAGTAGTTAACCTCACAACCTCATAGAGATCTAGAACATCACTACTCTTTACATCTACTCTCCTCAACTATGTTCTCTGAGTTATTCTGTGCATGCCTGACAGTTAAATGCTACACATTAGCAAGGAAGGTCCATTCATATTTATTTCTGTTCCCCATGGATCCCAATGCTGTGTGTATCACCCTAATCTAGACTCCTGTCTCTAGGTGCTTGAGTGTTTACTTCCAGGGAATATATTTCAGAGTCATCTAGAAAGACTCTGTTTCTCTGTTTGTTTGTTTTTTTCTTTATCACTAAATTTGAATCTTCTTTTCAAAAATTCTGCTTTAGGAACACATGGCTTCTTTATCTCCCCTTCATATATCTTTGCTAGAATAAAAGTTACCTAGGGAAGAAGAATGAGGCAATATACCTATTCAATGCATTGCTTATGAGATGTAAAGATGAATTTGAAAACCAGGGAGGAAAAGAGAGTATTAAAATCCAATTACATGCACTTCCCAATTTGTTACTTCTAGATAAAACATACAGTTTCATAAAGTCTCTGATTACACTGATATCATTCCTATGATATCATATTTATCTATTTTCTTTCATTGCATATACCTTATTTGTGCTGCTTAGGGAATAGCTCTCTTTCCTTACATATACCCTTATATGTACAATTTTTCTAATGGTAAGCAGTTAGCTCACTGTATTTTTCATAACAGTGAGGAAGTGTGGTAGTACATGCCTTTAGTCCCAGCACTTGTGAGGTAGAGGCAGGCAGATCTTTGTGAGTTCTAGGCCAGCCTGGTCTACAGAGTGAGTTGCAGGACAGCCAAGGCTATACAGTGAAACTCTGTCTCAAAAAAACAATAAAAAAAATGAGGGAGTCATGAGTATCCTTGTGCCAAAATGCTCTACAATTTCTGCTACAGTATAAATACTTAGAATTTGATATAGCTGAGTCTGGAGGAAGCACACTTTACCTACTGATATTACAAGGCTCCCTTATAAAAATCACCTTCAGTTTCTATTCCCACTGACAGTAAAGGAACGTTTCAGCAAACTTCCATTATTGCCAACATTAAACAGGATCAAAATTTAGATGACTCTGATCTGTAGAATATAATATTACTTATAGATGACTTTGTCTCCAAAGTTATTTCTTTGGTTGTAGATGAATTTCTAAATGGTCTTAATAAATTAAAAAAGGGGGGTTGGGGGTGGGTGAGAAATTTGGGTTAAAGCCTGAGAGAAAGATCAGAGGAATAGGACAAACCACAAACCATGAGCTAATCTCACCTCACCAACTCCACAGCTTCCAAAGAGAGCTTCTTCCTGTATACTCACAATTATATGCCTCTTCTGTTCTGTTCTCTCATTGGCTCTCTTAGGCCAGCTACATCACTTCTTCTTTGTACACAGCTCTGTCACTTTCTGTTTGTCTGTACAGACCTCCAGACCTCTAAGCTTGGTACTGGGATCCAAGGTGTGTGTCACCAAGCTTGGCTCTGTTCGCTAGTGTGGCCTTGAACACACAGAGATGCTACCTGCTAAGTGATAGATTTAAATGTCTGTGCTATCACTGCCTGACTTCTTTGTTTACTTATAATGGCTGGCCTTTTTCCTCTGATCTCCAGGCAAGTTTTACTTATTAACGAACAAATAAAATATCCCCACATTTCAGCACAAATAAAATATCACCACATTTGGTTAGTTTTTCTACATTTCCAAGAGTTATTTACTAAATTTTTAGGTATGGAATTATAATACTTTTCTCCAATAACTTCATATTTTCTCTATCCCTGTATTTATGTCTGCCTGTATTTATTCTCATTTCTAATATTGCTTTTTATGTATTCCATACTTTCTTGATCAAAACTGTTAGTGACTTTTCTCCTTTACTGTTGCTTTAAATGACCTATATTTTTAAGAGATCAAATTTCCTAATTTAATATTTTCTATGTTATTATTACCACTATAAAAATATTAATTACTTCCCTTCCGGCTTTTATTCATCTACTAATTTACTCATTTTCTATGTTCTGTTTTTTAGCTGTATGACTTAAGCCATTTCATTATAAACTATAATTCTTATAATTAGGAAGCTTAAGTGGCACTTTTCTTAGAACTTCCTCCTGTTCCATGCATAGCATTTCTTCTTGTATTTGGGTCATTTGGAGTGATTTCCAAACAGAAGAGAAGAAGATGTATGCATCTGTAACATCACGATACAATCTCTCCTGCTTTCCTTGCAGGAATTTATCTTTTATGTAACAACTAAGTATCTTGTTCTTAAACAGTTCTGTCTGTATGGATTCTACCTGGAGCATCTGATTCAGAACATGTTATAGCGGACTGTGTTTTCTGCTCACTAAACACATCTCTGCTTAACGCCCCTTGCAATGCTATGCTTTGAATTTCAGCATGGCCATGTGATCTGTAGAGCACACACAATGAGAGGAGAAGTTACTTGTGTCACTAGTGCATAAACTTTAGAAGCTAGTCAATGATTCACTTTTCCTGTACAATGGTGATTATAGTAGCAGGTGTTATATGCAGCATCGTGAGCCCGGGTTCCTGCTGACTAACATGAACAGCGCCATCTGCTCAGCTTATATGAACACATAGCTGGAGCACAAATGCATTCTCAGGCAATCGGCTCCTGAGAGTCTGGGTGCTTGTTACATCATAGCCAGGAATCCTGAATGGCACATGTGCTCCAGTCACTCCCATTAATAATCGGGGATCTGGCATTTCCTTCCACATATATATTTTTCTCACAACCATTGCTCTTCCATAGGTTTACAGAGAGTGCAGACAGAGTTCTGTTCCTCAGACACACTGGAGCAGTTCTATCTCTGAATCATGAGAGATGGAAGCAGAAAAGAAATTGTTATTTTGGTAGAAAATGACAGTGCAACTAGCACCAGTGCCTGCCTGACCACAGCTAAGGCCAGGCCTTCCTTTACAAGAGCTACAAGCACAGCGGATTTTGGCTGCTGGTTGAAATTTTACTGCGTGATTCAGAATGAACTTTACAGCCATTGTGAGTTCAAGGTGGTCATGGCAAGGTCTCTCCTAATCACTGAAGGCACTCCTTCATTGTGCAATACCTATTGGTTGGGGTGGGAAATATGGACTCCCATCTTGTGTCATTGCATATTGTATTATTATAGAAGTCACCAATGACTGTCGTTAGAGGCCTTGTAACCACTTCTGGAAAGGAACTATGTCCAAGCACAGAGCTACAAAGGAGACTATCACCCTGGTTGAACGAAGCTGGAGATAAAATGCATTTCCCTGTGTTCCTACATGCCTACACTCTTATTAGGCTGATACATGGACCTGTACATGGACACATCTGTCTCGCTTACCTGTCCACACTCTGCCTTCAAGGAGAAGATGAATCTTCATCCAATTACAGCTGAGGCTACATCTCCATAGAAATATGTTTTCATATTTTTTGAATTTGTAAACATTTGCAAAACATGTGAAGTGAAAAGAACATAAAGTAAAAGGATCTCTGAGGCATTCTAATATTATCAGGTAACAGTATAGATCACATCTCTAATACAAGACTGTATTAGAGTTTTTAAATTAGAGAAGTCAGCTCCTTGAAAATTCTACCAGGATAATAAATCTATGATATCATTTGGAAGCAAAATATTAAATATATGAATATTATTTGGTAACCATTGCTAGGATTATGACTAGTAAAGACTATTATTTTTCCAATTTTAAAGAAGCAAAAACTAGGAAATTCAGTTTTGCTTGGCTAAGAGGAGTATTTTATCATACTCTAATACAACATCACATTATAATTAATCTGTACGGCACTCCCCATCAAAAAACATTTTAACAACCAAAGATATTCAAATATTAGTTGAACCAAATAACATTATATGAAAGAAAAATTTAAAGTAAATTTTTAAATCAACTTGTTACCTGATATACAATGGGCACAGGAAGTACTAGAGAAATATTGTAGGCAATAAAATGTCAAAAATAGGAAAATTACCAATTCTCTGAATGCGTAGTTTCCAGAATAGTATTTGTAATAAAGTTCTAGTTTTCCCTTCCATGAAGTTCAGCTGTGTTCATTAGAAGTGACATTAAGCACAAAGTCACAGAGTGGCCAACGTACATGAAATTGTTAAATGACTTCAAAGGAAAATATTATTAGAAAACAGAACTCCATGACTCAATGAAGTCAAAAAGAAATACCAAATATGATTACCTGGTATGAGGAACTCAGAGCAACATCTAAATTCTGCTGAACAGAAGGCCGACAGTGGCCTCTTTTCTTATTTAAATGAAAGACACCATAAACAAGTCTTTGATAGTCCCATGCTGGGCTCTTGTTCTGGCCCAATCAGACTTGATTAGGAGTGCACGTTCAGCCTTTTATGAACACCTGTGTCTAAAGCCCACAAATAATTAGCTTAGCCATACCATTTCACTCTAATAATGGTGTAATTTGCCACGCCTTTCAGACTCCGGACAGCTGGTGCTATTGAAAGGCACCTCAGGATTAGGGCCTGACTCCCAGGCCCGAGTCTTTGGGGGGTTCTTAGGTATCCATGGCAACACACTTAGACTGCAAATTATCACCTCTAATAATAACTGGGGCCGTCTATCTTTATTTTATTCCAGTTATCCTTAGACAAAGATATTGCATAGAAAATGACTCAAATCTCTAAAATAAAAAAATACACATATAAATTACTTTGTGAATAAACACCTAAGATTGAGAAGACCAAAAAAAAATTTTTTAAAACCACAACTGTTCAAAGTTCATTTGGTTATTTAATATAGATCTATCAGAAGATAATTGAAGGAAAAGTGAGTCCACCAGTAAATTTGCCAATGCTAATTGATGCTGCTACCTACAGCTGCATGAAAATCTAAAGGTGAATTATTCTCTTGAAAAGCTCCTTCAGCAGAGCACAACTTTGTGACTGCTCTACTTTCATCTGAGTCCCTAGAAGGTTACAAATTGGACAGCCTAGGAATACTGATAGGCACACTCAGGCTTCCTGCAGCTTCTCAGCACTCCAATCAGTGTGTCCCATTAACATAAACATGGCAGGCAGGTGGGGCTAATCACAGCTCACCTCAAACCCTGGCCCAATGAAGGAGCAGTCTGTCAAATTCGTACAAGGACAAGTAGGAAATTTCCTCATGTCAAGACACACCACCCTTGCTTGACTCAAAGAAAAAGCCTTTGCTGAACAAAATATTTCTGTGTGTATTTAGTATGGAAGGAAACTGGGTAGCCTTTTTCTATTTCAGCAGAAAAGCATTCCCTGCTTGTGGATTATAACATTCAAAGAGTGCAGTCAAGTATAGTGTAGATGTCAGAGGACACTGTTTGGCTAAACACTGGACCTTCAGAGTCAGACTGCCTCGATGGATAACTAAACCTTGCAAATTACTCACCGGATGACATGGGATAAGTGCACAGCCCCTCTTGGCCCTCTGTCTTGCTTAAGTAGTGAGAACTAAAAAACAAAAACAAAATAACTCACTTCAGAGAGAGAGAGAAGGCATGAATGAATGAGATACTGTGCATAAAAGCCCTCAATGCAGTGTTCTGGACACATGGTAAAAAGTAAGCATGACTCACTCTTGTTTATCATGTCTGACTGGAAGATGTGTCATCAAGATGCTCCTTCCAAGATAGTCTTCCAGAACATGTGACCTACAATACTAATAATTGAGAAAGAGGAGAGGTGGGGGAGGAGCTCAGGGAACATTCCTGGATGTTGCAAAATAACAGAAATGATATTATTTGATTCAGTTCAATATTTAGTACTTCTGTGATATTCTAGAGAATATTAAAAAAAATCAGTTTTTTGAGTACCAAAAACTCTTGCAGTCATGCACAAAAGTGATGTCACCCACAGTAAAGGCCTGGAACACAAAGGTGATTACTGATTACTTGCTAAGGGTCACAGATAAAGTGTCTTCACAATCATGCAGGGGACAAATCATCCTCTCTGCAATGCTAAGCCATGGTGCAGACTAATACTAAGATTGGATTTCACTCGAGTTTTTAAAACCAGCATGGAGATCAGTGAAGCAGATGAGGAAGGGACTCCCGCGAGAGCAAACAGACTAGTGATGAAAAGCACTGACACATGAAATTCTGAAACTGCTTGAGAAGTTGAGAAAGCAATAAGAAGACAATTAGGAAGGAAACCTTCCAGATAAATGTAAGTGACTGTGGTAGCTGCTGAGGAAGGAAGAATGTGTTCATAGGGCAAGTGGGAAAAACTTCAGCTCCAAGTAAAGGAAATCACCATGAAAACATTTTCTCTTGTAGGCACTCCAGGCATCATTTTCCCATGTAAGTTATTGTTTCCTGAGCATAAAAGACTCTAAGTAGATGTTGGCACAGGCTAGGGTAAGATACTAAACAGCCGCTATCATGGTGACAATGAAGATGTAAAGTAAAAAAATCTGACTGTGAATGTTCGTAAGGAACTGGCACACACTGAAGGAAGTGTAACCCCACTGACCCCCAAGCCTAAGCAAAACAGCTCTAAGGTTTAACCTGTAAAGTGAAAGCCTGTATTCCTATAAAAGCCCAAATGGAAGGCAATCTGAATGAAATTGCTACGTAATGATGGAGACAGAGCCCCAGCTGGCCAGTCCTTGTCACCAAAGTTTCCAGTAGCAGATTTGGATTACACCTAATTGAGTTGTTGCCCAAAGGGAAATCCCCAAACAACCCAGGCTGTTGCCAAGACTAAAGGTTGCTCTCCACAAACTGAGGGCAAGATCCCATTGCTGAAGACAACACCTACCAATTTCCTTGAACATAGAGAAGTCAGCTGGTGCCTACATAGAGACTTCACCTCTACTTGCTAATGTCTTTGGAACAGGAAAGTACTCTGCACACTACCAAAGGAGAAATATAAACACCAAATCAGCCACAAATCCTTTGCTGAAAAATGGTGTCTTCACATGCAAGACATGTGAGTAGAAGTAATCAATAAAATCTCATTTGACGCAGGCCCACTCCATGACATGGAACCCATGCCCAGCACTGTTGGGTGATAAAGAACCTGAGACTAGAAGGCTCAGGACTTAGGGGAAAATCAAATACTACTGTTCTTTAAAAACAAACAAACAAACAAACAAATGGAGTAATAAAATGACTCCTAATGACACTCGGTTATACTCATAGATCAGTGCCTTGTTCAGCCATGTCAGAGAAGCTTCCTTCTTCAGCATATGGGAACAAATACAGAGACCCACAGCCAGATAATATGCAGAGAGTGAGAGACATGGGAACACTCCTCCCTAAATGAGATGTCACCATCAAATTTCTCCCCTGAGGACTCAGGAAATCCTTAAGAAGAGGAGGTTTAAAGAGTTTAAGAACCAGAGGGGATGGAAGATACAAAAAAAACCAAGGCCCTCTAAATCAAAGGATCAATGCATATATGGAGTTGCAGATACTGGGGCCGCATGCACAGGGCCTACATGGATCTGCATCAGATGGGGTCATAGAGCTGAAAGAAGCAGTGGAAACATGCCTCCATCACTAACCCAGAAGCTACCTCTGATTGATAACCTCTTGCAAAAGAAATTTTTTTTTTTTCTCCAAAGGAGTCTCACTGGAGAAACAAACTACTCTAACAGGTAGGCTGCATGTCCAGTAGTAGATGGCCAACAGAAGACAGAGCCAAAGGCACCTTTGGTTCCTTTTATTGTAATATCATGTCAGGCTTTTCCTTTTTGTTAAACTTATCCTTTTTTTTCATTTTTATTTTCATTTTACTTCATTTATATATATTTTATCCTCTCTCATTTTATCCTAGAGGTCCTTTGCATATATATTATAACTTCCAGTTTAGTAGGGTTTTTTTTTTGGTTTTTCGAGACAGGGTTTCTCTGTGTAGCTTTGCGCCTTTGCTGGGACTCACTTGGTAGCCCAGGCTGGCCTCGAACTCATAGAGATCCGCCTGGCTCTGCCTCCCGAGTGCTGGGATTAAAGGCGTGCGCCACCACCGCCTGGCCAGTTTAGTAGTTTTATGGGATTCCTTAGTGTGAGAACAAGAGGGACTCTGTTTCTTGTGCTTTCTCTTGGGCTCTTTACTTCTGTTTGTTTTATTCGATTCTGGTGTGTTAGTTTCTGTTTTATCTTATTATATTTCATTTTACTATATTTTATTTTTATTATTATCCCTTAGAAGCCTGTTTGTTTCCTAATAATAGACAGAAAAGGGGTGGGTCTGCATAGGAGTAGAGGTGGGGAAAAACTGGGAGGCATAAACAGAGAAGAAGCTACAATTGAGATATTTTATGTGATTAAAATATATCTATTTACAATAAAAGGAAAAAATGTAAAATAAAATGTTTATTTGCAACAGTTTTATTCACAACCACCAATAGCTAGAAATAATCAAAACGTTCTTCAACTGGTAAATGAAAAAAAAAGTGAGGAATATTTGCATCATAGAATATGACAAAATTATTGGTATGTGCAATAACAGAGACAATCTGGGTATCAAAGGAAGCCCATTTCCATAATCCTAGTACTTTGAAGATGGGACAGAGGGATTACTATTAATTTGAAGCTAGCCTGAGCTACATGAGTTAGGTCAGTCTAGGCTACAGAATGAGAGTCTTTCTCGAAAATATGTAGGTTAGACAAGTTAGAATGAAAAGGTAACCGACTATAATTCAGTTTTGGAACTCAGATGAAATCAGGTGCGTTCAGGGTTTATGGGTGTAGATAAGTTTGTATAAAATTTAAAAGAATCAACAAATATCTTATAAATTATCCCTAGCCTGAGACCAGAGAAGGGGGGTAGTTGATTTCACTGCAGTGGGCCCTGATAGAACTTTAAAAGCAAACAAAAAAATCCACAGCTCTGTTGTCTGAAGTGCTGAGTTAATCAATTTTTTTTTAATTTTTATTTTTATATTTATTTATTGAGACAGGGTTTCTCTGTGTAACAGTCCTGGCTGTCCTGGAACTCACCCTATAGACCAGGCTGGCTTCGAACTCACAGAGATCTGCCTGCCTCTGTGTCTGCATACTGGGCTTAAAGGTGTGCACCACTACCTTTTCTTATAAAAACCTGAAATTGACTAAGTAGGTTTGCTCTTTGACAATTCCATGCATTTATATAGTAAATTTTGATTTCCCCCTCTCTGCCATCCCCTCCCCTCCTTTTCTGCCCTTGTTAAACCTTCCCTATAGGCCCTTTGTGCACTCTTGACTTTTAGGTTGGTTTTGTGACTAGTAGTTTAGCTTAATCTACATTTTAATTGCATTTTTCATTGAGATGATCGGATTTGTAAGGGAAGGAAGAGAGACCAAAAATCTAAGCCAATGGTCACTGCTGATTCCACCCACCTTTCCTGGTGTCTATATTTTCTTCTGAAAGGAACTTGGGATTCCAAGAGCTTTTCCCTGTTCCTGCTTTCTCTAAGGGGAGCTTTAGGAGAGAAGTGCCTTAAATTCACAGGGGAACAAAGGGAAAGGGGACTTTCCTGTTTCTGTCCTAGTATCTCTAAATTGAATGTTAGAGCCTTAGACACATATAGCAACAAAATAATTTTATAATTGAGGGTCCTTTCTATAACTAGATTTCTTTCCCCTTCCCCTTCTCTTTTTATCCCACTCCCCCCCACACACACAGACACACTCACTCACTCACTCACTTACTCACTCACTCACTCACTCATAGTCTGTTTACCCCCATGGTTCTCAGAATCAATGGTGTCCAGTCTAGAGAGATTATGCTTACCTGAGCTGAGAGCTCTGGTTAGCTTATGGTCATGAGCTCAGAAAAAAAGAGGTCTGGGTACTTTGGGTCTATTGGGCAGTCGAGGGGCCGAGGGCAAGGGAATGAATGGACCATCTCCTTTGTTGTGTTTCTCCATTTCCAAACCCGTTTTATCTATTTGGAACCAGCTTTTCTTTGTGTTGTGTGTCATTTGAGGATTTATAGTTATGTATTAAAGGAAAGAATAAAGAAATGGGTCTATACTCTCTTATCAGAAACTAAGCAGCCAGCTACAAATTCACGTGGTACAAATTAAAGAGCACCACAAAATTATACTGTCCTGTATAAAGCTCCTTCTATATTGAAATTTGCCCAGTGCAGATGAATTGTTCGTTTTTGCATGTCCCTTTCATTATTGTTCTGTTTGTCTTCAAGAGTCCCATAGGAGAAAGAAAATATTATAGCAAAGATGTAATGAACTCTGTGAGGCCAGAAGCTGCACCACAAGTCTGGATTCCTATGTAGGGGAAGCAAATGATTTCATGATTTCCAGTGAAATTTAGAAAAGTATTCACCTCCCTCTCTCTCTCTCTCTCTCTCTCTCTCTCTCTCTCTCTCTCTCTCTCTCTCTCTCTCTTTTTCCCTCTCTTCCTCTCCCTCCTGCTCCCTCTCTCTTCATAATGTCAACAAGAAAACTTTATTTAGTAGTTGGTATTTTAGATGTTTCTTACACGTGGGAATAGTCTAAGTAACTGAGAACAGACAATATGTGGAGAGTCAGAAGAAAGCCATAATACTCATTTTAAATGTTTAAAAATATTAAGTTTTGTTTTACCTCTTTCAAGTGATGTTGACTAAATGGTTGTTGAAACAAATGCTACTTCTACATGAATTACATCAAGAATGCAAAATAAAACTCAGTCAGACTGGGGGTGAATTATACAAACTAGGAACAGACGATATTAGAGTTGACCCTTAAGGAATAATTAGTGAGGTGATAGAAAACTTAAAAGTGGCTCTCCAAGGAGTGGGGAGGACAGTACGCACACCCTACCCAAGAACCACAGGTCAAGGTCATTTGGTAGAGTGCTTGTCTGGCCCAGGGGAACTCTTAGGTTCATTTCCACAAGTACTGCTTAAACTTGGCCTCCATGTCAATAACCCCTCATCAGAGTAAACAGGATGATCAGAGGCTCAAGGTCACGTTTGCCTACATACAGGAGCCTGGATTACATGAAACTTTGTAGCAAATAAAAGTAATGTAAAAATCTAAGAACTGAAATATTAATTGAGTGCAGAGAAAGAAAGAAGTCCCTAAACACGGACAGGCTCAAAGCAGTCACATCCCGAAACAAAACTGACTCCTGTCCCAACAGCCATCTATTTTCAATAGCTCCTCAGCTATGGGTGGAGCTTCATGACCCATTCCTACATGCATGCTGGCATTGTGCCTAGCTTAATCTTGTATGAGGCTTGTGCACTCAGTCATAGCTGATATGAATTCATGTGTGCAACTGCCCTGTCGAGTCCTGAAAACAGTTTTCTGGTAGCCACCCACCACCTCTGGCTTTTCTTTCCGTCTGCCTCCTCGTTTGCAGTGTTCCCTAAGCTTAGGGAAGAGTGGATATATGATAGAGAGGACCTTTTTAGAGCAGAGCTCTCTGAAGTCTCTATGCTCTGCACATTGAGCAGTAGTGGGTCACTGTGTTGATTACCATCTACTACAACAAGAAGCTTTGCAACCATGCACACAACAGCCGAACTAAATGGCTTCAGTGGGACTGAAAAGGGGCACACAAAGTTAGGAGGTTATAGTAGAGGAGGAATGAGAGGGAAAGAAGTGAGGCTTTGATTAAAACACTTACATAAATGTTTGAAACTATCAAACCGTAAAAAGATACTACCTACAGTAAGTTTTTTTCTCTTAAAATGTTTAAATAGGAGAGTTGCAAGTGTAATGAGTCTTTCTTTGCCCTGCCTGCCCCCGTATAATGACATGGGGACTTCTTATTAATTATGACAGCTTGGGCTTTAGTTTAGGCTTGTTTTAAACTAGCTCTTATAACTTAAATTACCCATATTTTTATTAATCTACATGCTTTTACCTCTATCCCATTCTGTGTGTCTGACTTGATCCATGCCTCTCTCACACCTCCATTATCTCCTCCTACTTCCTCTCTCTATGTCCAGAAGTCCTACCAATACCTCCTGCCAGGCTATTGACAGGTCAGCTGTTTGTTAGACGAATCACAGCAATAAACTTTCACACAGTGTACAAATATCCCACAACATGAAGGCTGAAACAATTAGGGGAAAACAGTAAGGTGAGGATTGCGAACTTTCCCCGAAACTGCGGAGTGACAGTGCAGACCTGTCATTAAAGGAGAATTGTGAAATAGCAGTCTGACAAGATCAAAAGATAAGACAAACTGGCTCCTGAGAGTGGCAGGCAGAGTCCAAGTGCATGCAGGGCTGGAAAAAGGGTGTGTTGGGGTCATGGATCTTTACAACTTTGAGATTTGTGGGTGGTTTCTCTTGTTTTGTGTTCTCTGTGTCTTCATATATTAATTTTAACACTGGTTTTCTAGATATGTGTTTCTTTAACAAGATTTTCAAATATGTTCACATTTAGCTCATTATATTTTTTTATCTACAACCTGCCATATTTAACAAATTTTTAACTATTTTTTTAATTTGCCTATTATATATTTCTTCTTTACATCCATCTGTTTAGCCATGATTTCTTATTCGGTTATGTTGGTGTTCTCTCATAGAGCACATTTCTTTTTAATTGTCCATTTCCCTTACTATCCAATTGATTTCTGGCTTCATTTTTAACTTTGATTCATATTCTCCTTCTTCTTTTCCATGTGTTCTGTTTCTACGCTTCCAGTTGAGTGGACTGAGCATTGACCTCCTGCGTCTGCAGCTTTTCTCAGCTTCTGACCATTAGACAAATCTCCCTCATTCCTCCTTGGCCCGCTCTAGCAACACATGCCACATTTGAAGCACACACTTTCATTTCACTGGATTGTAATTGTTTACACGTTCACTTTTGGTTCCTTTTTAATCTGCACATTATTTAGCATCATGGCTTACTGTGAAAATCAAGAGCCTCTATGTTAAATGTATTCATTGTTGTTAATTTCTAATTTTATGAAATTGTAGTCAAAAACCTTAATGCATACAGTGTTGAGTCTTGAATTTCCTTTGTGGCTTGATATGAGGTTGATTTAGAGAAACAGTACATTAGGACCTAAGAATAAATATGTTCCCTGTGTATTCAATTAATATTTGTGGTCCTCAAATTTCCTCAATGCTTGCTTCTGAAAAGGACAGACCAACTTATTTGAGATAGCATTTTATACCATAATACATTCTTAAAGTTCCCAGTTTATAAGTTTTCATTCCTTTGTATATGCTCAAACATCAACCCATTCTAATTTTGAACTTTTCATGGACCTCAAAAGAAACATGAACTCATCAGTTACCAGTTTCTTCCTTTTGAGATCTAGGCAAGGCTCTAGCCTCTGCTCCCCAACTCTTAGTCTCTTTAGGTTGTCTCCTCTAGACACCATGTCAAGTGATCCATAGAGTGTGTGGTCTTGTGCCAAAATCATTCCATCCATGACAATGCTTTCAAGGATAACTTAGGTTGTAGCAGATAACAGTCGTATTTCATTTCTTTTTAGTGTATTATGTAAGTGCTCAACATTTTAAAATCTCTTCTTCAGTTGATAAACATCTGAGCTGTTTCTACATTTTGGTGCTTATGAACAATACTCCTAGGAACATTTGTGCATCTGGCTTTGCATGGATGTGTTTTCATTTCTCTTGAGTCGATATCTGGAAATGAAATAGTTTGATTATGTGGTGACTATAATTACTGTTCTGTCCAACAATTTTCCAAAGTGGTTGCATTGTTTGACAACTCCATCAATACCATCATGGAGGGTTTCTAGTATTTCACCATCTAAGGTATTTGAAATCAAATGAGTAATATTACATTGTGCTTCAGATCTATTTCTGTAACACTCAATGATATAGTGTCTGCCTACTGTACACTTTCTTTTAAGAAATGTCTTAATTAGAATCTTGGTGTGTTTTTAATGAACTGAGAGTTATTGTTGACATTCCCAAGCTGTTTATGTTCAGGACATACTCTTCATATCAGATTTACCATTGCCCAATGCTTCCTCCAATTTTGTGGATGAGCTTCTTACTTCTTTAAGAACTGGATAGTTTCAAAATACTTTATTATTTTAATATGATCTCCTTTTTCTTTGTGACTATTGTGTTTGTAAGTAGAAAGCCTCATTAACCAAAGACTATAAGGATTTCTGCTATTTTATTCCCTCAGAAATTAAGCAGTTTTATATTTCTTACATTTAGGACAATATTTTCATTGATTTGCATTTTAAAAAATTTTTAAACATTCAGAAGTAGATTTAGATTTACTGAATTAATAGTGTAGATAACTCAGTTTCAATATATTCCACAATAAACAGCATATTATTAATATTCAACATTGCTCTAGATCAGTTTTATAATTGATGGACATATAATTAATTGATACATTGCTATTAACTAAGTGTACATATTATTCAGATCTTGTTTTTAGCATTACCACTCCTGTTCCACAATCCTGTCCAGAGTGCAAAATCTCATCTAGACATTGTCTTCTCTTGGGCTCCTTTTGGCTGAGACTGTTTCACAAATTTTAACTCTGTTTTGTTACTGACAGCCTGAAAGATCCTGGCCAGGTATTTTGTAGACTCTTCTTCCTCTGGATTGTTCGGTGATTCTCTCATTAGACTGGGATTGTAGATTTTGTGTAGAAAGACCACAAGATAGGTATTTGCTTCTGCTTATGTGGCTCTGTATTTTCATGCTGTGTATGTGTGTGTTGGTTTTCTCCACTGTAAACAAGTATTTTCTCCTTTCACGCTGCACTCTTTGGAAAAAAATTTCATTAAGAATGCTTTAGTCTTAAAAGTGTATAGTTGCACTATACTTCTTTGTTTGTCTGATTTTTGTTTGTTTGTTTGCTTTATGAGTCAGGATTTCTCTGCATGGATATGGCTGTCCTAGAACTCACTGTAGAGAATGCTAGCCTCAAACTCAGATATCTATCTACCTGCTTCTGCTGAGTGCTGGGATTAAAGGTAAGTGCCACCATGCCTGCATGATACTGCTTTGATGGTACAATATTTAAATAATTTCTTTGGAATTCTTCTGCAAATGAGATGTTCTACAATTTATCTTATTTTATCTTTAAAAATATTGGTAAGAAGCACCTCTCTCATGGCCCATCTGATACACTAAGTTCTGCTCCGCATTGTCTTCTCACATATATGCACACATCTACATGCCATGTATACAAGTGTTGCATGCTTTTTGCCTTGAAAATGTGTCTCTCACAGCTTTAATTTATTTTATATTTCCCTACCTGATTTTGTCATGGTATTATTTGCAACCATTGTTTATCTTTAATATTAAGTTAAAAATCAAAAGCTGCATTATAAAAATCTTACCTATTTTTTAAAATCTGTCTTTAGTTCATTTTTATTATACTGGGAATAAACCAATATTTATCTGCACCATGTTTTGGATAGATAGATAGATGGATGGATGGATGGACGGACGGATGGACGAACAGACAGAGACAGATAGATAGATAGATAGATAGATAGATAGATAGATAGATAGATAGACAATAGATTTCTAAGTACAATTCCAATGGATTACAGTAATCTTTCTTCTCTCTTCCTTCTAATTTCTATCTCTCATTCTTTATTTCCCATTGTTTGTTTAAATTCATGTTTCGTTGTATTTTATTGAAGAATATTATTTACACATTAAACAAATGGCCTTCCTGACCAATGTCTTTTTTTGTTTGTTTGTTTTGTTTTTCAAGACAGGGTTTCTCTGTGTAGTTATGCACCTTTCCTGGAACTCACTTTGTAGACCAGGCTGGCCTCGAACTCACAGAGATCAGCCTGGCTCTGCCTCCTGAGTGCTGGGATTAAAGGTGTGCACCACCACCGCCCAGCCTGATCAATGTCTTGATTCCTGTTATATCCAACTTGCTCTCTCATGAGAAAACCATGCCAACTTTTCTTTCCTTTGGCTTTTACTACTCTTCATTTCATCAGTTTTAAGGTGGCATGAAGTTGTTTATTGTGATTTACATTTCATTTTAATAATTGCTTGATCAAACAAATTATAATCTTTAGTAATGAATTTATTTATTTTTGTTTACATTAATAATTGCTTCGCTATGGACTAATCTATAATCTCCTTAAGGAGTATACTTAAAAAATAAGTCAGATGAGATAGGTAGGTGTGAAGGTGAAAGACTTTTATTTCAATCTAGCCTTTGAAATACATATTTCAGTGTGACCTAAAATTCATTCCTTCCAATGTCTCTAGCAATGCCAATGTCTCTAGCAATGCATGACTTTACTGTCTAGTTTGTTTTGAGAAACTTAATGCCATTCCTCATTCTTATGATTTAGTATGTGGTTTCTTATGTGGGAGTTCATTATGGTTAAATTTTGGTCTGGCATATCTTTCATGTGTAGTTTTTTCTTTTAATTTTTACATTATTATTTATTTTAATGATGTGAGTGTTTTACTTGCAGATATCTGTACACCATGTGCACATAGTTCCCACAGAGGCCAGAAAAGGCCTCTGGGACTGGAGTTACATAAAGTTGGGAGCTACCATGTGAGTGTTGAGAATAAAATCTGGATCTTCTGGAAGAGTAGCCAGTGCTCTTAACTTCTTAGTCATCTCTGCTACCCTTGTATGCATGCTTTTAGTCAGCTGTAAATATAACTATTTTGCACCCTAAAACTATTCTCAATCTATGAATGTGTGTTTTGTTAGTTCTTGAATGGAGTCATTGTTTTTATCTTCCCATATTACCTCTACAACATTTCCTTCTATGATTCATGTTCCATGAATGTTTGCATTCTAATTTAACCCCCCTCTTTATTAAATTTATTGAAATGATCTCTGATAAATTTGCCATATACTTAATCTAGAAAATCTTCTCAACATGGTATTTTAGCTCATTAATTATTTTTGTGTATTCTGATATTTGAATTTTCCATTGAATTGTTTAATGGTTAGATTTTTTACAGTTAATGTCTCCAGCTGGATCATCTTTATAAACATCTGTCTATTTTCCAAGTTTACAACATATTCCCCTAAGGATATATATTATGTTGTTTGAAGTTTCTTTTCTTTATGTTCCATTAACTCTGCTTTTTCTAGTATATTTGTTGTTGCCTTGTATGATTGCAACATTCATTAAATGTTTTGTAACTTTAAAATTTTGCCTTTATTGGTATTTTTTCAAAGTCTCAGTGTCCTTAAATCATAACTCTTAATTTGGAAAGGGCAAAGTTTAATCCTAGGCCAGTTCTGCCTATTATTTTGAGGAAAGAAACCTGTATTTCTATGTGAATACCTGTGATATAGTACATTTCATCTCTGATTTTTTTCCAGCACCCTGGTTAATAGAGAGTCATCTATTCATTACATTCTTAGCAGCAACTTCTTCACTGTAGAAAATCAAATCCCAGTGGGAAGAAACTTTGTGTTCTTCACTACTTCCAATAAGCACTTAGAGCAACAATGGCTATAGAGCTTATAAATATCTTTTAGAGAGATAAATATAGCAATCATCTCTACCTATCCCAGCAGGTCTCTAACATGATTTGCGACTCACTCAGGTCCAGATCTCTCACCACCTTCTTGGACATATTGCTCATGAGACAGATCTATTAGCCCAGAGTAAAGCCTTGAGACAGTCTGTAGTCTTCTATTCCAATTTGCTTCTTGTGGAGAACCTGGAAGAGAGTTCAAGTTCTTCTAAGTGCCAACTCGTCTTCCCACTACTTTACTGGAGTTATACTCAGTAGGTGGTCCCCCAGTTCATAATTCCAGCAAAAGGACATGATAGAAGGTAAAAGATGGAAGAAATGCATATCCAAGAACTGGCATGTTTTCATAGTGTAGACCATTGGTTAATAAATGCTATTTATTCACTCAGTCTGTATATAGGTGTGTGTTACTTATTGACAGAAATACATTCTGAAAAATGGGTCTTTAGGCATGCATCACCATAAGAAAATTATAGAAGTGTCTACACACACATAGATGGCATATCCTCATGTGCCTAGATTATACGCTATTAGTATATACATACATTTATATATTCCAAGGCCATGTGATGCCATTCACAACTCACATGTGTGTGTATAGACACACACACACACACACACACACACACACACACACACACATTCTAGCCTATTACAATAAAACACAAGATTAAATCGCACTCAAGAAAAGTGATACAGTCAAACAACTCAGTAACTATGAGATATGAGGCAACTGTTAGTGGTCATATAGCACAATGTTTTACGGTTTGTGGTAAACTTTTTTATAATGAAGAATAAACTTTCCAAAAATGATAAAGCTGTATATAAACAATTTATCTAAATGATAAAACTATCTATAAATGGTTTGTTTATTTTCTAAATTTATGAATTTTCTAAATACATAAGCCACCAAGCATGGTGGTACAAACATTTAATCAAAGCACTTGGAGCCCTGTGAGCTCGAGATCAGCCTGTTCTACATAGCAAGTGCCAGGCCTGTCAGGTCTATATAGTGAGATCCTGTCTCAAAAATAGAGAAATATGGGAAGAGAAAAGAAAGGAAAGGATAGGAAGAAGAAAGAAAGAAAGAAAGAAAGAAAGAAAGAAAGAAAGAAAGAAAGAAAGAAAGAAAGAGGGAAAGAAAGAAAGAAAGAGGGAAAGAGGGAAAGAGGGAAAGAGGGAGGGAGGGAGGGAGGGAGGGAGGGAGGGAGGGAGGGAAGGAAGGAAGGAAGGGAGGAAGGAAGGAAGGGAAAACTCATAAACCGATGAGAGCCATTTATTGACAGGAATAAATGAGATCTGTACACATGCTGTATTTGTTATTGCTGGTGGTACAATAGGCTATTACTTACGTCAGTGTCGGTTGTTGGTTGTTTTTACTCTTTTGGGGGGCCTACTACCCAGCTCCCAAGTAATGGCACATGGAGGCTTATTCTTAATTATAAATGCTTGCCCTTAGCTTGGCTTGTTGCTAGCCAGCTTTTCTTATTTTAGCCCGTCTGTTTTTTGCCTTGGGGCTTTTTCCGTTGTCTTATTTCTGTAAATCTTACTCTTATTCCAAGGCTTGCTGTGTAACTGGATGGCTGGTCCCTGGAGTCCTCCTCCTTCTCTGGCTACTTCTCTTTTCTTGCTTTTCTCTCTCTCTCCTCCCATATTTCTCCTTCTATTTTTTCTGTCTGCCAACCCCATAGATTTCTCTCTCTTACCTCACTATTGGCCATTCAGCTCTTTATTAGACCATCAGGTGTTTTAGACAGGCACAGTAACACAGCTTCACAGAGTTAAATAAATGCAACATAAAGAAAAAGGAACACACTTTAAAATAATATTCGACAATAAGCATCAGCTCAAAAAAGAGTAATGCACTGCACCCCTGAGCACAGATTTTTCTGCTACTCTATTATGGGACACCACAGTATGTGGAACCTCCCGTTAACTAATACATCCTTCAACAGCTGCTGACAAGCCAAGCTTATTCTAGATTGGATATGGAAGATAGTCAACAGCTATTGCTTAATTTGCCACCATGATGGGAAATACAAACTCTAAACTCTACTTTTGATATGAATTTCAGTAATTGAAGTAAAAGAAGAAATAATTTTAAAGTACTATTATTTTCTGTGTGTATCTGTTTGGGTGTGTAGGTGTGTTCACAGGTATATAAGGGAATGCATATGTGTGGATGTGGGTGTGAGTGTGTGTGTCTGTGTGTATGTGGACATGCATGGAGACAAAGGTGAATGTTAGATGTCTTCTTCTATCAGTCCCCTATCTTATGTTTTGAGACAGTATAGCTCAGAACTGGATCCTCATAATTCTGCTGGACTGGCTAGCCAGAAAGCTGCAGGAATTGTCCTGCCTCTACCTTCCTAGCCCTGGAATCTAAGCTCAGATCCTTATGCTTGTATGGTAAACGCTTCACTGACTGGATAATTTCCCCACTCCCCACTTCCATCTTGGAATATGGAACAATTACATAGGTCAAATAGAAAGTATGAGCCTCCGACAGAATTATGAATTTGTTACGCAAATGATTAATGTCTTGGACATAGTAGGTGCTCATTAAAAACTTGTTGACTATTAATGTACAAAGTTTATATACTCATAAATCATTAAGGACCCTCCCTCAAGGATATAGCATAGCGTAAAGCTAGAAGTAAAAACAGTATGAAAGAGAAGATAGAATTGAGGATTACTTTTCCAACGTTAAAATTGGTATTAAAACCAACCCTGCTCACAGTAATTTGGGAAAAGATAAATGTTAATCGCTTTGACAGTCTGAAGCAAAGCCAAGGGGAACTGGCATATTGGATCAATTTTTTAATTGACCAGGAACAACACAAAACAAATATAAAGATCTCAGCATTGACAGGGCAAGCTTCCCAGCAGCCTGAGCAGCTTGAGAGAAAGTCTGGCATTAGCAACAGCCCCTCCTGCATCCACTCACCTGAGGCAATGCTCAACATCCATAGTGCTCTTTTCCTCCCTGAAATGAAGCAGTGATTTAAGTAAGGATGTAAATGTGGTCACTTTCAACCTGTTAATTTCTCATGCATGAGGTGTAATGAACAGATGGTTAAGTTAGAGTAAAGCAGAAAAGCAGGAAGGAAACCTTGATCCTGGCAGTGAACAGGGGATTATGCAGGTTGCTGAATGTATGATCCAAATCCCTTTATCACTTGAGTTTTCTCAGCTTTAGTTGTCTTATTACCAAAGAAAAAAATTCTTCTCCTAAAATTATATTTTTGTAAAGTTCTTTCTTTTGTTGTTTTTATTAGTGTTTTGATATTAGTGTTTTGATCATTCCATTTTAGTGTTTTTTTATCATATTCATCTCCCCTCCCCAAACTCTCCCAAGATCCACCCCATCCCTACTCACCCAACTTTGTTAGTGTTCTTTTTTTTTTCAATCCTTTAGAACCAGTTCTCAACACCTAAATATTCTTCGATGTACAGTCATCTGCTGGTACCTTAGAGAAAACTGTCTCTACTTTTCCAAGGCAACTAACAATTACAAATTCACCCCAGGCTATGGATTGGATTGTGTGCCAGCTTCCTTCTCCAGGATTATTTTGTCTGGCTTGGGTTTGCATAAGTTTTGTGCTGTAGCAATCCCTGTGAGTTCATATGTGCTTCTGCTCTGCTGTGTCCGGGTGTTTCCTTGTAGTCATCTACTGCCTCCAGTTCTTACACACTTTATGCCCCCTCTCACACAAGGATCCCTGAGCCTTGGGACAACGGTGCAGTATATATGTTCCATTTCGGGCTGAGCATTCTGCAGCCTCTTATTCTAAGCACTTTAGCCAGTAGTGGGTCTCTGTGTTAGTAGGTATCTACTATGAAGGGAAGCTTCTCAGATGGGGATTGAGAGATGCACTGATCTATGAGCACAATAATGAGTCATTAGAAGATGTTTTCATTTCCAAAGCTCCTGAATCCTCCCCCTAAATGTACTGGAAACTTTTATCTCCAGGACCTCATCTCACCATACATGATCTTTTCCTTTTTTGTTATTTTGATGAGTTTACACCTATCCCTGGCCCCATGCTTGAATGTTGTTTCTAACTTCTGTTGCTATGAGAAGTAAAAGGCAGCATATCAAACAATGGGGGATATGACCATGGCAAGTGAGAAAAGAGCTGAGGTGTTGCTAGGTAAAAGAGGGGGACAAATGTTCCAAGAAAACTGTATCTGTGACCTTGAGAAATTTACTTCCCTAAATTTCAGCAAAGTCATCAATAAAAGAGATTAGTGGATTAGGTCATTTCTAAGATACTTGTCGTATTTAACTATACATTTTTTTTGTGATCCCACCACACAAACATCATCATTTGGAAAGCTAACCCTGAAGCAAAAGGGCTCCATGGTGATTTTGCACATTACAAAAATGAGAAGATACCCATGTCTTGAAGATGACTTCTCATTTTCCTCTTCATCCCTCCTTAGAGACTTGTGCTCTTGTGGTCCAAGTAGACCTATTGACCTGCTGGGCAAAGGTCACCCAGGTAATAGACCTACAAACATATAGACGCCTCCCCACTTATTTTTTATCCAAAGGACACTAGGTAACTGATAATAAAGCTTTGCAACACAGGACCCATCTCCAGGGTATCTACTAAGCCCTATGAAGCAGATAGTAGACAGACGGGTTGACCATAAATTAATCAGGATTAAGACAGTCTTTGGAATTGATTTTATTTGGGTATAGCAGTTAGGATGTAAAGGGATAATTTCTTGAATGTATTTAAAGTGAAATATCAGTAACACCAACCATAAAAAAAAAGGATATCTGAGCTATGAATGACTAAAATATAGTATAAGTCTATACAATAACTGCAAGCTTCATAGGAAATGTTAATTACATAAAATGTAGAATACAATTTGGATAGTTTACTTTCCTGCTGATAGTAGAAAGATTTTTAGACAAGGAGAGAATGCTCCACATTCCTCTACTTGGACAACTAATTAAGTTGTCAGTTCCAAATTTAGGCAGAAGCTTGAAATAGGCTAAATTAGAGTTAAAGGGATTGGGTTCTTGAGTAAAACTTCCACTCACTAGCTATGTTTTAGAAGGCAGAGAATTCCAGCATCACGCTAGTATGTGTTAAGTGAGGCAGGCAGCTGAGTTAGGTAGGAGAACATGAGAGCTTTCCATTGTTGCTAAAAGAAAGGACAAATTCAAAAGCAGCAAGGCTTGGAGCCTGAGAGATGACTCAAGCATGAAGATCGGAGTTTGAGTTTGGATCTCCAACATCCGTGTTCTTTTCTATTTTCAGCGGAGCATAACAAAATAAACTTGTAACCAGTGTTGGGATTGAAAGGTATGGAGTGTTACCTACCAGTCAGTACAGCCAGCAAGTGAGCTTCCGGTGTACATACACACACAGGGATATATGTATGCCACACAAACATATACATATAACACACTACACAAACACATAAACATGTAAACAAGATGGAATTGTCAAATTAGGAATTAAAAACGTCCCTTATTTAATGACCTGTAGTTCGTGTTTTGTTGTGGAAAGATTAGAAATAAGCAGTTATATTCCTTTTATGTTGATGAAAATTCATACAATATATTCTGATTGAGGTTTCTCCTGTCTCACTCTGGGAGGAATGAGGATTCCTCTCAGGTTCTCCTCACCCCCATCCACTCAACTCCTTGCTTTCAATCTCTCATTCTTTAGGAAATAGAAGGTAACAAACAACCAAATAAGAATTAAATGAAGTAGCAGAAAAACACAACACACACATACACACACACACAAAAATAAATAATAATAATAATAATAATAATAATAATAATAATAACCCAAAATATACAGTCAATAGACAGGTGAGATGAAAACCCCAAACAGAGTAGTATAAGACAAAAAAAATCTACAAAACTATCATTGAGCTTGTTTTGTGTTGGCTGGGGCCTACTCTTACGCTTTATACATCAAGAAAGACTCCATTGGAAAAAAAACCTGATGTTTCCTTTGAAAGCACGTGTTACATGAGACAGTTTCTTCCTTAGGGATGGAAGATTTTGCCTACCTCCTCTTCTCAGTAGTGGGACCCATACAGGTTTTGTGCATGCTGCCTTGGACCTATGCATGCCTTGTTCATGGTACCACAGACTCTGAGTTCATATATGCATCAGCCCTGTGGTGTCTGGAAGAGTTTCCCTGATCTCACAGATCTCTTTTGGATCTTAGAATTTTTCCACTTCCTCTTATGAATAGCCCCCTGAGCCTTGAAAGGAAGGGTTTGATGAAGACATCCCATTTAGGACTGAGTGTTTCAGAGTCTCTCACTCTTTTCACATTGTCCAGTTGTAGAATTCTGAATTAATTCCCATCTCCAATTTCCTGCTAGTTCCCTAGAATGTTTCTGTGGGTGAGTAGGTGACAGTGGTAGCCTAGGAAAAAAAGGCTGAGAGGAGCTGTGGGAAAGACCTAAGATCTGGAGTGAGACCGAAGAAATCATAATGGAGGAAACAAAGGAAAAAGAAAATCATCTACCTGGGTCCCAGCCAGATGAGGTGACTCAGTATTCCAGGCAGAAAATGTTAATTTGAATTGGGAGATGACACAAAGGAATGGGAATATGCTAAAAGAGTGTTGTGAGATGGTCTTTCTGTACGCTGTTAATATTTATTATTCTCATTGGTTGATAAATAAAGCTGATTTTACCTATATCCAGGCAGAATAAGGCTGGGAAAAAAAAAGCCAAGGGGAGATACCAGCCACTCAAGGAGCAAGATGCCAGAGAACTGGTAAGCCATGGGCCATGTGGCAATAGATAGATTAATAGAAATGGGTTAGTTTAAGTGTAAGAGCTAGCTAGTAATAAGCCTGAGCCATTGGCCAAACATTTATAACTAGTATAAGCTTCTGTGTGTTTATTTGGGAACTGGCGGGCAGGAGAGACCTCTCTGATTACAAAAGAGAGAACTGAGAGAGTCCACAGGAATGAGAAAAATGGGTACACACCTAGGTTCTGTGGAGTCGCCAGTGAGTGGAGGAAGGGTAGGAGAAAGGGTACCTGTAAGCAGACTGCTCATAGCTGAGCTGAGACCTGAGAGATCATAATAACAGGGAAGAAGGAGACTGAAAATCACCATGCAAGTATATTCTTGATGCACTTCTGAGATGTTCCCTGAGCCTTGTTAGTGGTCAGAGTTATAATTTCCTACTTAGGGCTCAGCATTCAGTATCCATCATAGCACTTTGACTATATATACATCTTTCAGTTGACTGCTATCCTCTGCAAAGCTTCTAAATCTAAGGTTGGGGGCATCCTATGTCTATTACTATAATTGTAAATATTCAGATGGTACAGTGAAAACATGACCATTGAGTGAAGTAACAATAGTGAGTACTATTCAAAGGCCTGTGACCCCCTCAGCCATGGGTTATCGATCAGGCTTCTGGAACAGGCCTCAAATCTAGTCAGATATCAATTAGTTACTCCATAATAATCATGCCACTATTGCACCAGTGGACACACCTTGCCTGGATGGTTGGTGTTGCAGCATCCAGGGTCCAGCACTGGGTAAGACCACTGATGTCTGTTCTCCCCCAGGAGCCTATAGAGCAACTTCTGGCACTATGGAAATTGGCCAGCAGGGGGTAGTTTTTCTAGTTGATTTGATATTGATTTCACTATATAAAGCATATTGTATCTCAAAACATAGGGTTCTACTGTATTATTATAGTGGGCAGCCAAGGGCAATGACAAAATCCTGTGTTGTTCTGGAGGCTCAGGCCTTCCTTGATCAATAGCTTGTAGGAAGAAATACCATGCATTATGCTATTGTTTTAGTATAATAACCCATGTATTGTGGGCATGAGAATGTCCAATCATGCAAGGTAATTCCACTCAAATTCATTTATTTTCCTTAGGGGATGTTGCTGAAGAGTATATTGAGCTGGAGGATGAGTTTGAGTGCTGAGAAATGTCTTCTTGATATACCATGAAGATGCCTTCATTTAATTCCAACATTTGGGGTTATCTATATAATATCAAGCCATCCAATTTCCAGCCTAGATGTAACAGATGATTCCCAGGCTGTATCCCTTACTGAGTAGCTATTAGGGTTGATAGCTGATGGTAGAGGGGAAATCATTTCATTCCTTTTCAAGGATGTGGCCATTGGTAGGGTTCCCATTTTTCAGTGGTTGGCCCCACACCCATGTACATCTGGGCAGCACTAACTTTATTAGTGGTGACTTAGTTAGTGTTTTTATTGTTGTGAAGAGAAACCATGACTACAGCAACTCTTATAAAAAAAAAACATTTAATTGGGGTGGCTGGCTTACAGTTCAGAGGTTCAGCCCATTATCATCATGATGGAACACAACAAGGCAGCATGCAGGAAGACATGGTGCTGGAGAAGAAACTGAGAGTCCTGCATCTTGCAGGCAACAGGATGTGATTTGTCTCGCTGGGAGTAGCGTGAGTATAGGAGACCTCAAAGCCTCGATTACAGTGACACACTTCCTCCAACAAGGCTACACCTACCCCAACAAAGCCACATCTTTTAATGGTGCCACTCCCTATGAGCTCATGATGACAATTACAATCAAGGTACCATATGTGGTTATCAACACAAAAGGCATGAAGTTGTGAGAGGCTGTTAAAGGGGATATGGTAGGAGTTGGATTATCTTAGTTACTACTCTTATTGCTGTGATGAAACTCCATGACTGAGGCAACTTAAAGAGGGAAACATTTAATTTGGTGCTTGCTTACAGTTTCATGGGGTTAGTCCATTATCAAAGTAGTGAGGAGTATGATAGACAAGTAGTTCTGGTGCTGGAGATGTAGCTGAAAGATCTCATCTGATCCACAAGTTGCAGGCTGAGAGATCTGCTGGGAGCTTTTGAAACCACAAAGCCCACCCTGCGCACCCTGTAACATACTTCCTCCAACAAGGCTACATCTCCTAATCCTTCCCAAACAGTTACAATAACTGTGAACCAAATATTCAAACATGTGAACCTATAGGGGTCATTCTCATTCAGACCACCATAGGGGCAAATGGGAGTTATATATGATCATATTTCATTGTATACTTCTATGACATACAGAAGAATAAAGAAAATATAATTTTTTAAAAGGAAATAAGTAAAGATTTCTAGAAAAGGACGTTCCGCCAATGTGTTTGAAAGCTGTGTCACATAGGACTGACTGAACATGGAGACTGGCCTCTACTTTATTATAATTGATTCTCTTTCATCTTCGGGTTTTGTAAACTAAGGCAACTTTCCAAAGTTCTCTGAGTCTAAATCAGTTTAAAATGTGCATCACATATCTTACAGTTATTAGAATTAGAAAGAATGTTATTTGGTTGCTCAGTGCCACATAGATAAGTAATTCAAATTCCACAGCTAATGTCTTTTCACTGCAATGGGAAGTACAAATCAAGTTGCTGCAAATTAATATTAAAGGAGAATTTCATATTTAAACAAAAAATAACCTTGCTACAAATCATTTTTTAAAGTAAATAACTCTATTCAAACACGGCCAGTGCCTTATTGCTCAAGCTTAGATTTTTATAAATGAGATTTTTCCTAAAATGTGAGCATACATCAACTTTCCAGACATGACTTGAACAAATAATATCCTAAAATGCACTACACCAGAGACAGCTCAGTATGGTTGCTAGTGCTATAATTTAGCACCATCTTTCAAAACACTTGCATTAGACCTGGACATGCTGAAATGAATCTGCAACCTCAGGACTGAAGGGTGGAGGCATGGACATGTGGATATTTGGAGGTTTTCTGGCCAGCCAGTCCAGATGAAATGCTTCCCTCTAGGTTCAGTTAGACACCCTGTCTCAAAATTGAGGAAAAGAATGATCAAGGAAAACACTCAGCATCAATATACCACATGTATACACATACACACACACACACACACACACACACACACACACACACACACACACACACATGCTTACATCAGTGGCCTCTTCTGAAGTCAAAATTATCCCCTCTAATCCTTGGGGTAATAACATCTGTTGTTGTTTTTTTCTCCAAAAGTTACTTAGAAAAACACTAAATTTTCTGTGACATTTTTCTTAAACACATCTACTCCAATAACTAGTTCCATGTTTTGTATTACTATGGTTGCTCATATAATCTCTCATCACATAAGTGCTATGACAGCTAAGGTTTATTAAGTTGTCTGTTATATACCAGGTACCCTTGAAGCATTTGGCACATAAGATAACTTCAATCATCTCTCTAAACCTAAGAAGTGAGTCTCATTATTTCTCCCATTTTTATCAAAGATGAAATTAAGACACAAAGAAATCAAGCCACTTGCACAAGGTTCTTTCTTTTTTATTATTTAAAACAACTTTTAAATTTAAATCTATTTTGATCATGTCCTTTCCCTCTCCCAAGTTTTTCCAGATTTTCTCCTCCTCCCTACTTACCCAACTTCTAAGTTCTTTCTCAAAAAACAAAACATAAACCCAATACAACCATGAGACACCCCAAAGTTAGACAACAAAATACATCAACCAAAATGATGTAAAGAAAAAACAAATAATAAAAAACTCCATCAAATTGTAACCAATTAAAACCATACACACAAAAACTGTGGAGTCCACTATTTGTTGATCAACTACCCCTGAGCATTAGATCTGTTCTGAAGTGGTCGATATAGTCAATATCATTCTTTTGGAGAAAACTAATTTCCTCCTCACCCAGTATGTTAAGTGACAGTTCAGTTGTTTACCTTTACCCTAGTGGCTAGGTGTAAATTCATTGATTCATATTTTTTTTAAATATAACAAGATCAAATACAAGAAGGTAAAACTAAAACTATTACTTCCAAGTCAGACAAGACAGAACAACAGAAGGAAAGGAGCCCAAGTTTATTGAAGTGAGAAATGATAAAAGCCAAGGTCTAAACACAAATAACTTATCTCTGTGGTCTATACTCATAACCATATCAAGCTCTCTTGTCTCTCTTTGCAGCATAATTGAGACTACACTGTTCCTGCAAAAGTTGTTTTGTGGGGCTTTTCAAAGAAAGATGTGGAAAAGAAGATCCTGGAGATAAGGAAATAATCATTTAAGAAGATAGAGTATAATCACAAAACAGTGTTCTTTCTTCCCTTCCTTTAGAAAAGAAATAGGCAATGTCACATGATTTCTTTCATAGTTAACATAAGGATATGCAACTGTTGAGAAATTATTCAGTAGAACACTGTTTTATCCTTCTGTGTAGCATGAAAGCTTGTGAGGGTGACAGTCTTTGAGCATGGTTCTTGTTTACTTTTCTGATATTGCATGCTTTTATTTTTCCTCTAACTTCTACACTACAGTCATACAGATGTGGACTCATTGACCTGCATTTGTTCTGTTCTCTCTTGCCCGCAGATTATGGAACATGCTAATCCCTCTCTTTGGGCCTTGGGCTAATTTTTTCTCATCCTTCCTATGGCCAAAAGAACATTATTGCAGAGAAATTCTACACTGACTCTGTGACTGGGTGTGGGATTTTAACTCTCATTCACTCCCAAACCTCAGAAGAAGTGATAGCCTGAAAAATGAGCCTATTAGTTGCTCATCTGTACTGCCCTGTTTTCTTGATGAAAACAAAGATTCCACTGGTCACTTCATGTCCAGTCTCTTGTCTCATTGGTAAATGCTAAAAGTACAGACTTGGCAGCTGGAATCTTGCTTGGTTCCATCACATAGCCATGACTTTAATTGAACTATTTGCATTTTCTTAATTTCACTTTATTTATGTAGTGAAATAATAATAGTGAGACACAAATAAGATAATGTAAATAAAAGTTTAAGAAGAGTATGACTGCATCCAGATTCCTCAGACCTTCCTTGGATGGGGTTTATGGCACAACTAACAGGGTGTCTGGCCATCCCATCACCAGAGTAGGTCAGTTCCTGCCGTCTCTCGACCATTGCCAGCAGTCTTTTGTGGGGGTATCTTTGTGGATCTCCGTGGGCCTCCCTAGCTCTCTGCTTCCTCCCCTTCTCATGTGGTCTTCATTTACCATGGTCTCCTATTCCTTGTTCTCCCTCTCTTTTCTTGATTCCAGCTAGGATCTCCCACTCTCTTTCCCTCGACCGTTGCCCTTCATTGTTCCCACTCATGACCAGGCTGTTCATGTAGATCTCATCCATTTCTCCGTGTCTTTTTGGGGGTCTCGTTTTCCAGGTAGCCTCACTGGTGATGTGAGTAGCAGTCCAGTCATCCTTGTTCCACATCTAGCATCTTCCTATGAGTGAGTACATACCATATTTGTCTTTCTGAGTCTGGATCACCTCACTCAGGATGATTTTTTCTAGATCGATCCATTTGTCTGCAAACCATATGATGTCATTGTTTTTCTCTGCTGAGTAGTATTCCATTGTGTATATGTGCCACAATTTATTTATCCATTCTTCAGTTGAAGGGCATCTAGGTTGTTTCCAGGTTTTGGCTATTACAAACAATGCTGATATGAACATAGCTGAGCAAGTGCTCTTGTGGTATGATTGAGCATTTCTTGGGTATATGCCCAAAAGTGGTATAGCTGGATCTTGGGGGAGATTGATTCCCAATTTTTTAAGAAAGCGCCATATTGATTTCCAAAGTGGTTGTACAAGCTTGCATTCCCACCAGCAGTGGAGGAGAGTTCCCCTAGTTCCACAACCTCTCCAGCATAAAGTGTCTTCAGTGTTTTTGATCTTACCTGGTGGAGCACTGGGAGTCTAATTAGTGAGAAAGAAGAGGGTTTATATGAGCGAGAATTGTTGAAGCCAAGGTTGGATAAAGCACAGGGACAAATAACCAAATGAATGGAAGCACAGGATCTATGAACCAAAGGCTGAGGGGCCCCCAACTGGATCAGGCCCCCTGAACGGGTGAGACAGACATTTGGCTTGATCTGTTTGGGAGGCAGCTGTGTGTTGGTGCCGGGTCCTGGGCTAGTTGCATGAGTTGGCTGTTTGAATCCTGGGACCTATGCAGGGACGCTTGGCTCGGTCTGGGAAGGGGGGACTGGACCTGGCTGGACTGAGTCTACCAGGTCGATCCCAGTCCTCGGGGAGACCTTGATCTGGAGGAGGTGGGAATGGGGGGTGGGGTGGGGGGAGGGGGAGGGGGGCGAGAGTGGGCGAACAGGGGAATCTGTGGCTATTATGTTGAACTAAATGATGTTGTAAAATAAATTTACTTAAAAAAAAAGAAGAGTATGACATATAGCATATGACAAATGGCTACCATTATAGGCACTAGTGGTAGGCTTTATGACTGAAGGTTTTACATGAAATAGTAACAACCCACAACACACAGTTGCAAACCAAGCTCACCCGGGGCTATTTTACCAATTCACATTTTGATTCTTAGACATTTGTTCTAATGACCCCAATATGACATCAGGACACACACACCCTTCCTTAACATGGACTCAAACTAACCCACTGCTCCTCTTAGTCATTATGCTTCTGGCCCAGTTGCTGTCTTTTCTGAACTCTGGATTTCAAATCTCGAATCAGCATCTTCTCTGCTGATAGCATTGTAAATTCAGGAATACTGTTCCTTGGGGCATCATTGACTGTTTCTGGTAAACAATGCTCAGTGTGTTTGCTTTAGTTCTGCAAGGAAGCCAGGGAGAAATTGAGTCGGAGGCCCTGGGGAGCTTCTCTGACTGAAGCAGGGGCAGAAGGAAGAATACTAGCTTGTGTTTTGGCTTACTGAGAATAAGATGCCACTCAGTGAGAGTTGTATAAAGTGTATTGTTTCTCTCTCTCTCTCTCTCTCTCTCTCTCTCTCTCTCTCTCTCTCTCTCTTTATGAATGGCTGTCTTCCTTTCTGTATTAATCTCCTTTACTCTCACAGTCATGGATACTCATATCCTGTAGAGAAAGGTTCCCTGTGTCCCACAGCCATTCCATCACAAATAAACACACAGAGGCTTATATTAATTGCTAACTGTTTGGTTTATGGCTCGGGCTTATTGCTAGCTAGCTATTACATCTTAAGTTAACCCATTTCTATTAATCTATATTTTGCCACATAGCCATGGAATTACTGGTCTGCTGGCATCTTGTACCTCGGGTGGCTGGATGGTGTCTTTCTGTCTCCGCCCTTCTGCTCCTTGTCTCTTTGTTTGGATTTCCCACCTGGCTATAACCTTTCTTGCCATAGGCCAAGGCAGTTTCTTTATTAACCAATAGTAGCAACACATATTCACAGCATACAGAAAGATCATCCCACAGCAAGGTCCTCTTGAAATTGAAATGTCCTATTCTGGCCTTTGTGCTTTTTTTTGTTTTTTTGGGGTTTTTTTTTTTGTTGTTTGTTTGTTTTTTTGCTAGTGAAGATTGGCAGTTTGGACAGTGTCTGCTTCTGAAACACATCTGTGTGTTTCGTGTCTCATTCCCTCAAACTGTCCTTATAAAGGCCATTCCTTTATTAGTCTTTGCTTTGGCAATGAGTGTGAGCATCCTTTAGCACCTGCTAGGTACTTGCTTACCTGGCATACTTTCCAGGAAAGAAGTAGCACTGGACTAGAAACTAAGAAACAAAACTTCACCTGGATCCATTTTTATATTGTTTTATGACCTTCATGGAATTACTCCACTTAGTGACTTCTGATCCTCCCCCTATGTAAATCAGCAAACTGGAATAATTTCTCTCTGAAAATTTCCTCTGCAAGATTATAATTAATGGTGGAAAGTTAAGACTCTTAGAAGGCTTAATAGGAACAGGAACCAAGGAACTTCCTGAGATTCCCCTCATCATCTCATTAGCATCTCTCAAGAGCTGGGTCAATATCAAGGTGTCCTGTAAAGCTGTCTGAATCAGACCAAACTCATCAGTGCTTAATCTCATCCCCCAGAGCCTAGGACAAGAGAGCAGGACACCCACCAAGGTTTTTTTTTTTCCTTCCATTTATTCATTGATGTAATTCTAACAGATTGTACACTTCAGGAACCAGGGGTGTAGATAAAATTAGCATACTATACAGCTGGAAGTCTGTTCATGTTTCATAGTTTATCTTTAAATGCATGTGAAACTTGCATTTTTCTCTAAGATAAGTTTTGATTAAAAATAGTACTTGAAATTATTTACTAAGAAATAAAATTTATTAACCTAGATTATGCACTCAGTTGGGTGTTCCATGTAACCTCTTAGGTACAGAAAAAGCACAGGTTTTCCCATAGCATTAATTTTGGGAGGTCACTACATGTCAGACATTATTCTGTGTTTCACATTGGTGCATAGCAGAGAAGAGACTACTGTTTTAACATCACATTTCTTTTTTCTGTATATATTAGGACTAAGAGCAATAACACAACTCTTAGATTCAATGTAAAGACTAAATGATATATAAGGAACTATTTTTATAAACTGGCAATACTGTATATACAGCATCTATCCATGTTGCCTAATATTGATATCAATCATATCTCCTAGAGCATGCAAATAGACAGAGACTATAATTAATTTTATCTGCTTTGCAAGACGTATGAGGTTAGATAAGTTCTCATGAAATTAAAAGTCCCTAAGAAATGGCTTAGGGAATTGGTGGGGGAAAATGAAACATATTGGATATAACCCAGCACACAGCTTTCTAAAACTATTTTATTTCAAGGGAAAGTACACTTGGGTAAGTATCAAGAGTAGGATTATTATTGACTCCATTAACTTTCAAGGTATTTTTCACACCCATTAACAGAGACTTTTTTCTTTTTGCAAATGCATTCCATTATTCAGGAAGAGAATTTTACCTATAAAAGAATTTTACCTGTAAGTGATAACTCAGGGCAGATTGAAGTTTTTTCTGTTCTTCGTCAAGATGGCTTTCCTCATCTTTCACCCAAACCATAGTAATTCTTCTCTTCTTTTTAATATAATAGTTATCTTTCCACAGTGCTAATTTTGAGTTGAGACACAGATTTCTTATGATTAATATAAAATACAATTTAAAACACAGTGACAAACAGATTCCTTTCTCTCTTTTTCCCCAGACCCAAATCCTGAGTCTTGTTCCAAGCACTGCAAAAGGAACACAAGCTGCAGGCTTCCCTCACACTTCCCCACATCTTTTGTGGATCCCACAGACCATCTCCTCCTAACCTTCCCTCCCCAACACATTGCTGTATCACAACCACCTACTCAGTAGACACACCTGCTAAACCACAGGCTACATCTGCCAGAATACCAGGTAGGCAGCCCTTGGACCTTTTCTATTCTCTTTGCTCTCCTAGACTCAGTGTTGTAGTCTCATCCCCAGAACTATGACAGAACCCCAGCTGTAGCCTTCCCTCACTTCTGCCCATATCTCCTGTGGATCACACAAATCATTGCTTCTTGACCTCCATCTCCTAATCTGTTGCTTTGTCCCAGACCCCAATTCTAGCAGACACACACTGATAAACTTCACCAACAGAATATAAGAGGTGGCAGAGAGAATCTCAGGCATTTAAGATATGATAGAAGAAAGGAATATATTAGCCACAGAAAATGTTACATCTAAAAACTCCTGACATGAAACATCCAAGAAAGCTGGGACACTACAAAAAGACAAAAACATAAGAATAATTGGTATAGAAAGAAAGGAGAAGAACACCAGCTCAAAGGCCCAGAAAATATTTTCAACAAAATCGTAGAAGAAAAATTTCCTAACCCAAAGAAGATGCTTATAAAGGTACAAAAAGCATACAGAACACAAAATAGATTGGACCAGAAAAGAAAGTCCCCATTGCCACATAATAAAACATTAATCATTTTTTAAAAAGAAAGAATATGAAAAGCTGCAAGGGAAAAAAAAAACAAGTAAAAGATAAAGATGACACCTGACTTCTCAATGGATACTCTAAAATCCAGAAGGGCCTAGACAGCTGTGCTGCAGACTCTAAGAGACCACAGATGCCAGCCCAGACTACTATATGAGTAAAGCTTTCAAACACCATAAAGAAAATAAGATATTCCATGAAAAAATCAAATTTAAACAAAATCTATCTACAAATTCAGTCCTAGAGAAGGTACTAGAAGGAAAACTGCAACTTAAGGAGGTTAACTACACACATGAAAACACAGGAAATAAATAATATCACACCAACAAAACCAAAAGAAAACATACAACACACACACACACACACACACACACACACACACACACAATAAAAAGATACAGACTAACAGAATAGATGAGAAAACAGGATCCATCTTTTACTGCATCCATGAAACACACCTCAGCATCAAGAATAGACATTACTTCAGGGTAAAGGGATGGGAAAAGATATTCCAAACAAATGGAACTAAGAAACAAGCTGGTTAAGTCAGGCTTTAAACCAAAACTAATCAAAAGAGTTAGGGAAGGAAACTGAATACTCATCTAAGAAAAAACCCACCAAGATGATATTTCAATTCTTAATATCTATGCTCCAAACACAAGACTGCTGTGGGATGATCTGTATGTCCTGTGGGAGCCCTTCTTGGGTTCCTTGTGGCGTTACCCAGCAGGTCCGTATAGAGGATGATTAGGACCATGGGCCTGAGTGCAGGTGTCTGAGATGGTCTGCACTTGGCTGTGCTGGGGGATGGTCTGTATGTCAAGTTGTTCTGATTGATCAATAAATAAAACCTGATCGGCCGTGGCTAGGCAGGAAAGATAGGCGGGACTAACAGAGAGGAGAAATAAAAGGACAGAAAGGCAGAGAGAGACACTGTAGCCGCCGCCATGACCAGAGACACTGCAGCTGCCGCCATGACCAGCAGCATGTGAAGACGCTGATAAGCCACCAGCCATGTGGCGAGGTATAGATTTGTAGAAATGGATTACTTTAAGATATAGATTTATGGAAATGGGTTAATTTAAGATATAAGAATAGTTAATAAGAAGCCTGCCACGGCCATACAGTTTGAAAGCAATATAAGTCTCTGTGTTTACTTGGTTGGGTCTGAGCGGCAGTGGGACTGGCGGGTGACAGAGGTTTGTCCTGACTGTGGGCAAGGCAGAAAAACTCAAGCTACACAAGACCATTCAAGTTTGTAAAAGAAACACTATTACATCTCAAATCACATTTGATCCTCACATACTGATATAGAGAGACTTCAATACCCCACTCTCACCAATGGACAGGTCATCCAAACAAAAACTAAACAAGGAAATACTGGAGCTAATAGAATTTATAAAACAAATGGACCTAACAGTTATCTACAGAACATTTCATCCAAACACAAAAGAATATACATACCTTCTACTCTGGACCTCATGAAACTTTCTCTATAACTGACCAAATACTTAGACATAAAACACATTTCAACAGAAACACAATTTGAAATAACCAAACCTCTGCATCCTATCAGACCACCATGGATTAAAGCTGGATATCAATAAGAACAGAAAGGTTACAAACTCATGGAAATAAAACAATTCTTCACTGAATGAAAAAAATAAGGAAAGAAAGAAAGAAAGAAATTAAAGACTTTCTAGAATCAATGAAAATGAATACACAGCATACCCAAACTTATGGATATAATGAAAGGGGTTCTAAGACAAAAATTCATAGCACTAACTGCCTATATAAATAAAATCAGAGATATTTTATATTAGCAACTTCACAGCACACCTGAAAGCTCTAGAACAAAAAGAAGTAATACAGGAGTAGATGGCAAGAAATAATCAAACTGAGAGCTGAAATCAATAAAATAGAAACCAAGAGAACAATACAAAGAATAAATAAAAGAAAGAGTTGATTCTTAGAGAAAATTAACAATACAACAAATGCTTAATCAAACTAACTAAAAGGTAGACAAAGAATAACCAAATTAGCAAAATTATTAACCAAAATGAGACATAAGAACAGACACTGAGGAAATCCAGAGAATCATAAGGTCATACTTCAAAAACCTGTACTCCACAAAATTAGAAAATCTAAAGGAAATAGATACCCTTCTTGATAGGTACCATTTACTAAAGTTAAATCAAGATCAGATAAACAATTTAAACAGTCCTATAAGCCTTGGTGAAATAGAGACAGCCATTAGAAGTCTCCCAACTAAAATAATCTCAGGGATTTAGCACAGAATTCTAGCAGACTCAACAAAGAAGAGTTAATGTCAATACTCTTCAAATTATCCCACAAACAATAAACAGAAGGAACATTGTCCAATTCATTTTATGTGTCCACAGTCACCCTGATACACAAATCACAGAAAGACTCAAAAAAGAAATAGAATTACAGTGAAATTTCCTTTGCAAAATTGCTCACAAACTGAATCCAAGAACTCAAAAAAAAAAAAAAATCATCCACCACATTCAAATAGGCTTTAACCCAGAGACACAGAGCTGATTCAATATTTAAAAATCAGTACCACCAAATAAACAAACTGGAAAAAAAACATGATCATCTCATTAGATGCAGAAAAAGCCTTTGACAAAGTCCAACACCCTTTCATAATAAAAGTCCTGGAAAGATTATGGATATAAGGGCCATAGTCAAATATAATAAAGTCAATTTATAGTAAGCATAGTGCCAACATCAAAATAAATGGAGAGAAACTCAAAGCAATTCCACCAAAATCAAGACAAAGACAAGATTGCCCACTCTCTCCATATCTATTCAATATAGTGCTTAAATTTTTACATAGAGCAGTAAGACAACTGAAGGAGATCAAGGGATACAAATTGGAAAGAAAGAAGTCTAAGTGTCATTATTTGCAGATGATATGATAGTATATAAAGGAACCCTAAAAATTTCACCAGATAACTCCTACAGTTGATAAACACTCTCAGCAAACTGACTGGATACAAGATTAACTCAAAAATAAAATCAGTAGCCCTCCTATATACAAATGACAAGTGGACTGAGAATAAAATCATGGAAACAATACCTTTCACAAGAGCTTTAAATAATATAAAATATGTTGAAGTAATTATAACCAGACAAGCATAAGACTTGTATGACAAAACTTCAAGTCTTTGAAAAAATAAATTGAAGAAGATATCAGAAGATAGAAAGAAGATATCTCTCATGCTCATGGATCAGTGTGATTAACATAGTGAAAGTGGCCATCCTACAAAAATCTACAGATTCAATGAATTCCCCATTAAAATTCCAAAGCAATCTTTTACAGATCTCGAAAGGAAAATTCTCAACTTCATATGGAAAAACAAACGATAAAAAATGTTCTAACATGATAGTTCAAATAATCCTGAACAATAAAATCACTTCTGAACGTCTGACCATTTCCAATTTTAAGTTATGTCATAGAACTATAGTAATAAACACCACATGACATTGGCATAAACAGTAATCAATGGAATCAAATTGAACACCCAGATATAAATCCATACACCTATTAATGCCTGATTTAAAAAAAAAGAAGACAGAAATACACACTGGAAAAAAAGACAGCATCTTCAACAAATGGTGCTGGTTAAATTGGATGGCTGCATGTAGAAGAATTATCCTGTACAAAACTCAAGTCCAAGTGGATCAAAGACCTCAACATAAAACCAGATATACTGAAGATCAGATAGGAGAAAGTAGGGAATATCTTTGAATGTATTGTCACAGGAGACAACTTTCTAAACAGAACACCAATAGTGCAGGTACTAAGATCAACAGTTTAAATGAGATACCATGAAACTGAAAAGTTTCTGTAAGGAAAAGGACACTGTCAATAGGACAAATCAATAACCTACAGAATGGGAAATACTTTTATGAACTTCACTTTCAATAAAGATCTAATATCCAAACTATATAAAGAACTCAAGAAACTAGATATCAGAAAACCAAATAATTAAATTAAAAAATGGAATAGATCTAAACAGAGAATCTCAAATTGCTGAGAAATACATAAGAAATGTTCAATTTCCTTACCCGTTGGAGAAGTGCAAAACAAAACCACTTTGTGATTACATCTTACACCTATCAGAATGGCTAAAATGAATAACACAAGTGACAGCTCCTGCTGGGGAGTTTGTGAATCAAGGGGAACACTCCTCCACTACTAGTGGGAGTGAAAACTTGTACAGTCACTATGGGAATCAATATGGTGGTTCCTCAAAAGGTTGGAACTCAATCTACCTGAAGACCCAGCCATACCACTCTAGGGCATATGTTCAAAAGTCACTGCATCCTACCACAAAGCCACTTGCTCCACCATGTTCAGTACAGCATTATTCATAATAGCCAGAAACTGGAAACAACCTAGATGTCCCTCAATAGAAAAATGAATAAATAAATGTGACACATTTAAAAAATGGAGTATTACTAAACTGCTTTAAAAACTGGCATGATTAAATTTTCAGGAAAATGCATCAAATTAGAAAAAAATCCATGAATGGGGTAACCCAGACCTGGAAAAATAAATATGGTTTGTATTCATTTATAAGAGGATATTAGAAGTTAAGTAAATAATAACCAAGCTACAATTCATAGACCAAGAAAGATTAGGTAAAGAGGAGGTGTCTAGATAGGACACAGAGACAGAAATCTCCCTGGGAAAGGGAAATAGAATAGATTTTATGGGAGGACCAGGGCTAAGGACGGGGACAGAGCAGAGGGCAAAGTATCAGGTAGGGGGACGTCTTGGAGGGGAAAAGTGCATGGAGAGACAGCTGGAAGTGGTGGGGCATTTTGGGAACAGTGTGGAAACCTAGTTCAGTGGAAACTTCCTGAAATCTATGAAGGCAGTCCTAATGAGAACTCCTAATAAAAGGGATACTTTTTGTAGCCAGGTGGTGGGACTAGGATGCATCTAATTTAGTTATTGGCCAAAAGAGTCCCATGGAAATCCCCAAACATCCCAGTTGTTGCTAAGACAAAGGGCTGTTCTCCACAAACTGAGAGCAGATTCCCATCACCAAGGACAACACCCACCCAACTCATTGAACACAGAGAAGTTGAGCTGGTACCTGCATGGAGCCCTAAGCCTTATGTTCCAGTCTCTTTGGAATGGGAAGATATTCTGCAGGTGACCAAAAGAGAAGCATGAGCACCAACTCAGCTGCAAAACCTTTGACCTACCATCTGTCCTGCCTAGAAAATATGCTAGGGCAATAGTGGCACAGAATTTATGAGAGTAGCCAACCAATGTCTGATTTGATCTAAGGCCCACTTCATGAGATGGCCTTATACTCAACACTGCTTGTATAAACCACACACCCACAACCCACACATGACACTGCTTGTGTAACCAAGAACCAAAGACTAGATAGCCCAAAGATCTAGGGTAAAACCAAACACTGCTGGTGTTTAAAAAAATCAATAAAATGATTCCTAACAATATTCTGCTATACTCATAGTTCAGTGCCTTATCTAGTCATCATCAGAGAGGCTTCCTCCAGCAACAGGTGGGAACAGATGCAGAGACACACAACCACGCATTATGCGGGGAGAGACTCTAAATTAGAGGTCTCCATCAAACACCTCTCATCATAGCTCAAGGAATCCTGCAGAAGAGGCAGCAGAAAGAATGTAAGAGCCAGAGGTGTTGTAGGACACCAGGAGAACTGCTCTTGGGGGCTTTTTTCCTTCTGTTGGATTGCCTTGTCCAACTTGGATACGATTGTTTTTGCTTCATCTTGTTATTTTATTTAGTTATGCTTGGTTGTTATTTCTTAGAAGCCTGTTCTTTTCTCATGAGAGACAAAAAGGGAGTGGATCTGCAGGGGAGGGAAGATAGGAAGGAACAGGGAGGAACAGACGGAAGGAAAACCATAGTCTGAATATATTGTATGAAAAAAGAATCAATTTTCAATAAAAAAAAGAAAATCTTTCTTTTGAACCAAAAACCCAAATGAACAAACAAAAACAAACAAGCAAACAAAAAACAGAATAAAGGAACTTTTGGCAAATGTATATTAAAAGAAATCTTATTTTGAAAGACATAATTTGATTTTTTTTCCAAAGAGTTCCAGTTTCTAGACTTGAAGTAAGACAGAAAATTGCCTACAGGGTTTCATACTACCAATCAGAGATCTCTCAATAGACACACAGACAAACTGCTTGCACCAAATTTTGCCTCTTGATCTTTTCCTATTTTGGCTTTATTCTTTTTCTTCTTCACTACATTAAATAGAATTGATTCTGGAGTCAAGCCTGTGGAAAGAAATAAATGTATGCTTGGTATGGGAACAGATGATCACAGACACCAGATCCCTGTGGGCTTCATTCATGCCCCCTCTTTATTTCCAACTTAATGTAAAGATACACAGTTATAGTTATTTTCAAAATATTCATTCCAGTGATGGCTGGTCTTACTCCAATGATGCAAAGACCACTTATAAGAAATTTTTGTTATTTGTTTTTGATGATGGATTTTAGAGTTTACTCAAAAAAAATACTTAATTAGTCCTATAAATCTAGTTGAACTTGTCCATTGTACTTTTGGGCAAACAGGGAAGTTGTAGAAAGCCAGTAAGACGGCCTCTTTCTCCCGACTGCTTCTTAGCAGCCCCCATGGAGTGTTGACATGTAAGGGCAATGGGAGAAAAGGGCACATAAGTGGGTTTTGGAAGTAGAGGAAGAATCCCTTTAGTAGAAAGCACTGTCTCTCTTTGATACTGAATATATTCCCTAACCTCTACTGAGTATTCATTTATTATCTACAATTTTCTTTGATAAAACCCTTTTCACACACAGCACAACAAACACCAATATATGATCTATTATATTCAATGAGAGCTAAACATCTTGATATTTTGGATAATTTAAAAGCAAGTTTCAAGTATTTTATTTTAAATATTTCCCAATATCTCTTGAGTATAAAGCCATTATTCAAACATAATTCTACTCTAATCCATATGACAATTAATTCCATTGTGTAATTATATACTCATTTTATATGCAACTATCCTTAATCATGTTAATAGTAGTAGGAGAGCACTTTCTTACCATTATAACAGTATCCTTTCAAAATTAATATATCCTGCAAACTTTTATTTCAATTTAATTCACTTTTAATAAACAACAACCCTTACATGTGCTAGGTATTTTTCCGTGTGTGTGTGTGTGTGTGTGTGTGTGTGTGTATGTGTGTGTGTGTGTGTACCACAAAAACTAAAGAAAAAGAGACCATGAATTTGAGAAAGACTAAAAATGGGAGACTACATGAGATGGACTGTATTTGAACTTCTTTTTAACACCAGCCCCCAATAATGACATGGAGACTTATTACTAATTAATGCAAGTTTAGCCTTAGCTTACACTCATTCCCAACTAGCTCTTATAACTTAAATTAACCTGTATCTATTCATCTGCATTCTGCCATGTGGCTCTGTACCTCTCCTCCATTCTGTATGTCCAACTCCCCCGTATCTCACTGTCATCACCTGCTAAGTCTAAATTCATCCCCCCGAATTCCTCTCTCTGCCTAAAAGTCCTGGCTATTCTCTCCTAACCATTGGTCATTCAACTCTTTATTAAGTCAGTCAGGTACCTTAGGCAGAGACACATCTTCACACAGTGTAAACAAAAATCCAGAAACAATGGGCTGAAAAGAGGAAAGGAAAGGGGGAGACTTTAAGTAACTATATTTTATTTAAAAATTTAAACTAAAAAGAAAGAATTTCAAGCCAATTATTAAGAAACTGGCTTATCCAAATTCCATGAGGACACAGAGATAGAAAATATGAAAAACTCTAACTCTTCCAGGCCTAGCCAATGGGTCTTCCTACGGTGTCAATTTGTGTAGGCTTCAACGGATGTTGGTGTCCAGGCTGTGATCCACCACTGATGGCACTGAATAGAGTGGAGATGAAGTAATTCATTCCAAATCTCAGACTCATGAGGGAAATATTGTTGCTTTTGTTTTGTGAGCCCCTGAAAATTTGAGTATATCTGTTGTACACAGCAGTGGGTAACTAGAGCAAACTCAAATCCATCAATGTCTTCAGGTTGCTAAATTTCCTTTAGTGAGAAATGGAATCTAGAATGAGATTAGATGATGATCTTCCTGTTGCTACTGGACATTTTTCCTGCAAACCTTAGACTAGGCAGATTGGATAAATACAGATTTAAAAATAATAAATTTGTGTTTTAAGTTAAATTTATTCTTAAAGAAGATATGACAATGTTGTTTGTATGATCATATCTCTTTTGCTCTGAAAGCTTAGTTTGTAACATTAATGTATTTATTTATGTATACCAGCTAATGAATACTCAGTCTAGTATTATTACTAAATTGTAGTTGTTAGTATTTCTAACACTATTAAAACTATAAAAACATTATCATTAATCTACTAAGTGATTAAAATGTGATGATTTTTTGTTTTTCTTGTTTTTAGAATATTGTCTATTACTAATGTTGAGTCCTGGTGTATGTATTAAAGTTATTTAAATCTATTCTTAGTTCTAAAAAGTTAATAACTTAAATTTTGTTCCCTTGGTTCAATTTTATGGTTTGATTTTTCTTTTTCTTTTTTTTTTTTTTTTTTTTTTTTTGGTTTTTTCGAGACAGAGTTTCTCTGTGTAGCTTTGCACCTTTCCTGGGACTCACTTGGTAGCCCAGGCTGGCCTCGAAAGATCCGCCTGCCTCTGCCTCCCGAGTGCTGGGATTAAAGGCGTGCGCCACCACCGCCTGGCTGATTTGATTTTTCTATAACATCTAAAATTTTATAAACATGGCTCAAAATTCAAAATGTGATACCACAGTCCATTTTATTTTAATTTTCTCTATGGTATATTTTCAGGTAAACTTGTATTTTCCATATATATATATATATATATATATATATATATATATATATACATATATATATATATCTTCTTTTATTTAAACAAAACTAACAATATTATCACCTTCTTCATTTGACAAAATAACCTTACATCAGCTCTTGTTTCTCATGCTCCATTCTATTCAATAATCTTTTAAGTTCATTCACTTCATCCTTCCAGTAATCTTGATGTAAATTGAAGTGCTTATTAATCAACTATTACATTAAATTTCACAATAATTTTCCACATGTTTCATCATAGCTTTAGTTGTCATAGATTTGTCCTGTTTACCCACAGGCTCAATCTGAAGCAGCAGGGCTTCAGGACTAAATTAAATATGTATGCAGTGCTACACGATAGTTCTAAGTTTTACCACTTGGTAATTTCATGGCTTCAACTCTCCATTGGCACTTGAGAGTGTCTAGTTCTCCACAGCTGAACTAAAAATATATCTTATCAATAGTTTGTACTCTACCAGTGCTAGTATCTACTGGGTTCATTCTAAGGTTTATTTTATTTTTAAAAATCAGTACACAAGGTATGAGAAACCTTCATGGTATTTTTTTCATACAATATATTTTGATCATGTTTTCTCCCAACTCCTCTTAGATCTGTTCCACCTTTCTGTAGACTTTTTATTTTGTTTTATGGTCTTTTAACAAACAAAGCATAGTTAACAGATTTTCCCCTACCTCCCATCTTTCCCTTTCAAACTCTTGTATCCTCTCTATCAGCATTCTTTCCAGCTTCTTATAAAGTGGCCTTTTCCCGACATGCAGAACCTCCTTTGTCCTCTCTTAGTCTCCTTCCTATTTTCTTTTAGGCTTTACCCTCATATACACTCATTTATTTACATATTTGAATACACGAGTAACTAGGATCTACACATGAGAGATAACATGAAGTTTCTGTCTGAGTGTAGGTCACCTCATTTAATATTAGACCTTCCACATCCACATTTTTTCCTGAATTTTTCATCATTTCATTTTTCTTAACAGTTGACTAAAATCACATTTGGGGTATATACCACATTCTTATTCTCTAGGAATGATCTCATCTCCTTGTTATTGTAAATGCAAGTATCTTTACTATTATCTGTTTTGACATACTTACTTCTATATGAACTTTAAAATCAATGATACTTCTAAAGGCCTATGGGGAAAAAAGGTACAGAATATTGTTGGAATCAGGGAGATGGGATGGCCTTGCCATGGAAACAGATATTATAAAGATAATATTAGCATATTATCTACATAATTTAAACAACTGCACACAGAATAGAATATCACAAGTGTGGTGGGAAACACATAAACCACATGAGAAAATATCTGGAACAAATATCTAGTAGCAAAGAGCTAATTTACTTAACACATAAATTATTATAAGCATCAGTTTTTAAAACTTCAATAAACTAACCAGAAATTGAGCAAAGTACATAAATAGCTGTTCACATGCATGAATACATGAGCTGTCCATAGAACAAGGAGCCAGGACAATAAGAGTGACAGTGTTGAGCAGCAACTGATTGCCAGATATTTGCAACATGTCCAGTGCCTTCCTGAATGTTTTGCTCATGTTCATTGGTTTAAACCTAACAGACAACCTATGAGCTTGGCCTTCACATTATGAGTATCTTCATCTTATCAATGAAGAGTCTAGTGAACATAGATGAAATAATAATGATAAATGAGGTAGATATGAAAACTCATTGGTCATTTTCAACTATCATTTTCATCAGTGTATTGACAAAAAATGTCTAATGTTACATTATGTTGATAAAGTTATAAGGACTCTGACAATCTTACATATTTTAGGGACAATATTAATTGCTTCAACCTCTCAGCATCCTCTAGCAATATGTTAAATGCATTTATGACTTAAAAACTTATTTATGTGTGTGGGTTCATGCCCATGTGTGAAAAAAATGCAGTTAATTTCAAATCTGGGGTTCTTCCAGTCTCCTTTAACTCTTCATTTTCTTTTTTTTTTTTTTGTTTGTTTGTTTGTTTGTTTTCGAGACAGGGTTTCTCTGTATAGCTTTGCGCCTTTCCTAGAACTCACTCGGTAGCCCAGGCTGGCCTCGAACTCACAGAGATCCGCCTGCCTCTGCCTCCCAAGTGCTGGGATTACAGGTGTGCGCCACCACCGCCCGGCTTAACTCTTCATTTTCAATAGGAACTTTATGTAAACTTACTCACTTGACAAAGGTTCAGTTTACATTTCATTCTGCTTGAAGAGATCTCTGACACTGTGAGGCAGCCTTTCTAGTAGACTCCAGCTCTTGGAGCTGAAAAAGCCCTGTTCATAAGCTAGAGAAATACTTTGAATCTAGGAGTTCCTTTCCACATCAGGAGGCATTCTCAGGAGGTGAAATCCCACTATGCCTTTAATCCCAGCACTCGGGAGGCAGAGGCAGGCGGATCTCTGTGAGTTCGAGGCCAGCCTGGGCTACCAAGTGAGTCCCAGGAAAGGCGCAAAGCTACACAGAGAAACCCTGTCTTGAAAAATCAAAAAAAAAAAAAAAAAAAGAAAGAAAGAAAAGAAAATCTTCTTTTTTGTGATGGGCAGTGGTTACTGCGGAGGGGTTCATAACCAGTCAGAATGCTAATAATATTGATTCTTGAATGATTGACCCTAAATGGAATATCTATATCACCCCCACCAAAGCTCAGTATAGCATGAGAGGCACAGAAAGAATGGAAGGGATGGAAGGAGGGAAGTATTGGAGAATGCTGACTCTCAGGCACAGCCTGAACATTAGACACTTGAACTCACAGCATCTGGGATTACACACTCACCATCTGTATAAGATTGGAGCTGTCAGCATTCCATCAAATATGGAGAAGAGACCAGGAGAACTCGTTCCTTCCTTCCTAAGCCTTTATAAGCAGCTAGCAGTTGCTGAGGTGAGTCAGAGTGGTATTTTCTTCAGTGCTGTTGCCACTAGTCAGTTGCTCAGCCTTCTGTATTGATTCCTCACCCATACTTCTGTAAGCAACTCTAGTTAAATGCATTGGGTTACAAAAGACCACATATAAAACATGAGAGTGGGCAGACTTGTTGGGGAGAGGAAGAGGACCAGCAAGGGGACAAAATGGTAAGAGGGGAGAATATGGTCAAAATATATCAGATACATGTTTTGAAATATCATAATGAAAGCAATTATTATATTTAATTATAATATGGTAATAAGAAACTTAATTAAATAAATTTACATACATCAGTCAAAATGATTACTTGCAATGACATCTACAAGAGCCTTAATATAGTTCATTGTAAACTACTCAATACAATTAACTTTTGAAGGATATTTTGATTTGGAAATTGTTTTGTTTTTTTGAGACAGGATTTCTCTGTGTGATTTTTGTGCCTGTCCTGGATCTCACTCTGTTGTCCTGGCTGGCCTCTAACTCACAGAGATCTACCTGCCTCTGACTCCTAAGTGCTGGGATTAAAGGCATGTGCCACCACCACCCGGCTTGGAAATTATTTTGATAACGGATGTTTTTGTTAAATTGCTGGCTATCTTCAGTGATTTAGATTCAAGTTAATGATTCAGACAATGTCTTACTGAGAGGACAGGCATTTTTTCAGGTATTTTCACATTCTTTTCTCATTTTATTTTATTTTTTGAAATGGGGTTAGTGTCTCTCGGGATGAAGGACATGAAGGCTCAGAATTAGGCATCTTTTTCATGGACGAAAAAGTCTCAGTGACCTTTTCATGTGCATTTCCACATGCCTCAGGACTCTTGAGATGGGTAGATCACATCTCCTCCATTTTAATGGCTAATTCTCCTTTTCTACTTTTCTTTGACACTAAATGGAAATTTCACTTCTCTAAGAAGAAGAAATATTTAATAGAGTCTCCTGTGGAGATGAAAGCATCACAGAAGTGATAAGAGGAGCAGTAAAAGATGCAGAAATTATGATTTTTCTAGAGTCATTTTCAAAATAGAATACAATTATATGAGAGCAGAACTGTTTTGTCTGCTAGTCAAACTTTCAACACCATGGCAAAACACCCAAAGAAACAACTTATAAGAAGAAAGATGTATTTGTTTATTTCTTTAGATGTTTGTTGGTCTTTGCTTTCTGGTTAAGGTGAGGCAGAAGATCATGGTGGCAGTAGTGTGGACATGACACGATAATTATGGCTAGCATGGCAGTCAGGACACAGATTGACAAGGAGGTTCTAGGACACAATATGGGTTCCCTGGTAACCCACCTCTCAAAAATGAGCCCCATCAACAAAAACTTCCATAATATTCTAAAATATTGTCACAAGTTGGAGACCAAGCCTTCAACACAATAGACCATGGGGGACATTTTTTTATCCAAACCGTAGCATTGTCTTCATGTATTTTGAACACAATGTCATAAAAAAGTACTTTTTGGATGAATAAATATTGAACTAGAGGTAAACAGTATGGGCTTGTAATTGGGAGGATGTAAAAGAGAAAAATCCTAGAAAATGAAAAGAATTTTCATTTAATAACTTTATGTCTCGAGAAATGGTATTATGCACCCAAATATGGAACCTCTGTTCAAAGTTCAGCTTTCATTTTGGCATATACCTAAAGCAGATGGAAATGCATTTCTGGAAACTCCTAATAAGTCTGGTTAAATTGTCACAAGCATGACATCGGACACACTTGGAGAGAATAAAACCTTTGAAATAAAGAGGAAACATAGTAAAGAAATCGGTGTCAAAATCTTGAGAAATTCGGCTTCTTACCTTAGCTTAACCTTATGGACGCCGAATGAGCCGACTCTTCTTTCATGTCCCAGACACATTTCTCCCCTTGATTTCTAAGCACAATGGTATGACTTCCTTTCCAAAACAACCTTGATAGTCTGTGACACTGTTTTTAGCAGGATGTGCCACAATTCAGGGTTGCTCAGTCAGTGGCTTCATCTACCCCAATACAGCCTAAAAAAAGGAGTGAAGGCTCAGGCTCTCACAAGCAAACTCAGTAAAATTAAAGGACGAGAAGGATGGAAACGAGAAGTGAAAAGATAGTATTCATTGAGCATGTGTAACAGTCACCTAAATTTGGCCTCAATCCCATTTTTATTAGAATGGGAAACAGTGGGCAATTAACTTTTCCTGGCCACACAGCTAATATCCAGATTCGGTGCTCTAAAACAATGATTTTAAACATATTTTTAAGGTGTGAGAATTCACTTAAGAGGCATGTGGAGTTCCAGATCAGGAAACTACACTCCTGGAAATCTAAGCAAATTTAAGCAAAGAGAATCAGAGTTGATATTTCCAACAGAATTATAATACCTGCATGAGTCCTTTTGAGAAACATCTAGAGACAGCATTTGCATTTCATATGTTTGTGATAATTAACCATTTTGAAAGGTAGCGTTGGTGGAGATAATTACACAACTGCACATATATTTATAGTTCCCTATACAATCAGAGGTGAGCAGAACGCTTCACTGTTCAATTAATGACTGTTTAAATAATAGCCTGAGCCGCTGGATTGACTCTCTTGTTGAGATAATACAGCTTTGCAAAATAACTGTGGGAGTATAGAGAAATGCTCTTGGAAAAGACACTATGATATATACTGGTGGGAAATTGGTTCATAATAATGCGGCCTGGGGTTAATATGCATAAACAGGAGAAGCCCTCTCTTTTTTGCAACAGAAGACTGCAGTCGTCAACAAGATCTTGTCGAGAATTTTCATATTTGTTTGAGGTTCTAAGGAATGAAAAGATGAAAAAGATTCTGTCCTCAAAGAGATGAACCACATTAACTGGCAGTGCCAGATAGCAAATTTGGGTGTAAGGAAGCTATGATGATAAGCTATAATGATTCTTCCCAGTCTTTGTCAAAAGAGGAAAATCTCAACATATTGGGGACATTTGAGGAAAAGTTCAAGAGACTGGGGAGACAGAGGTTGGAGTTCCAATGGAGAGAAAGCACAGGGTGTTATCAGTCTACGATGAGGAAACAAAACGGATTCTAAGTGGGCATTTACGTGGAGGGAAAGAATCTTGACTCAATCTATTTTTAAAAAAGCTCATCTGGTTGTGACACAATGAACCACTGTAACAAGAACTTTGCTATTGGAAACGCAAAACAGTTTAGCCCTAATAGTTTTCCTCACCTCTTCCCACCTGGAAACAGAACAGAGCAACAGTCTATGTGTCACCAAAACCATCTATTGCATTTTTCTCTACTTCCCTTTCCTCTAATGGCTCTTTACAATACAAGGAATGATACATTTATTAAGTAACTAATACTTAACCCAATTTGGAATTTTCAATCTCTGTTTCATCTGAATATTAAATAGAATTCATTAACTAGTTTTATATTTTATCATCTGAAAAATGGGACATACCAACTATTTTGAACACATTCTGTCCCCTTAAGAATTTGCTTAAAGTATTTAAAGTCTAGGTAACTGAAAGCTAAGTTATTATAGGAAATAATTCCAGCAATCCACCTACCCAGGTAAGGATAGATGAACAAGGAAACCATCATACAGAATTATTATTGACCTTGGATCTTAGGAAATTGAGGACAATTAACAAATAACTGAATAGTATAAAGGTGTATGTACAATATATAGCCAGTTTATAATATTTTCTCATAGTACCATCCTGACTACAGAAATCAGCCTTAACTAACCAGGTGCTTGTCATCATCAGAAGATCCAGAAAATTCCAAAATGTTTTTCTTCATGAGAAACTCCTAAAAATGGCCTGGCCAGTATAGTGAACTAGAATCACTGTGTGCAGATGCACATGTACTTTCACACACACACACACACAAAAAAAAAGAAAGTTAGAAAGAAAGAAAATAAAGGCTAGAGTATTGAAAGTTGGGCCAACAAGGTATTTTGTTGTTGATGATGATGTGGTTTGTTTCATGGTTATGTAGGTCTTATTAAGAGTGTATTTGTGTAGGACTGTATGTAGAGGTCATAAAATAGAATAGGGCTCATGAAAGAGGTCTTAAAGGAGAGGAGTGTTAAGGGAAATAGAATGCATGGGGAAGCAGGATGGCTGGACGTTGGAAGGAATGAACAGGGAGAGTGGTTGGCGAAATAGAGGATGGTCATGTAAAACTAAGTGTGTAAGTAAATGCCACAGAGAAACGTATCCTGCAAGTCATTAGCAATTTAAAATAAGGCCTAGAGAGATGACTCAAGTGGTAAAGTGTCTGCTATACAAGCATTGGCACTTGAGGTTGGAACCCCAGCACCCTCAGAGAAATGCCAAGCATAGTTGCATGTGTCTTTAGCCCTGGCACTGGGTGGTTAAGACTAGAGGATCCTGGGAGTTCACTGGCCAGCCAATGTAGCCAATCTATGAGCACCTGATTTATTGAGAGACCCTGTCTCCAAAAATAGGTAGAAAGTGATCAAAGAAGACACCCAGTGTTGACCTCTGCCTCCACACATATGCACACATATGCACATATACTCTCACATCTGTTCATACACATATATTATACATGCACAGAAATTCAAATAAACAACATAAATAAATGTAGTCCTGAGTCTAAAAATACATTGGGTTAATTGTGGCTGGCAAGATGTCTGAGAAGTTAAGAGCACTTTTTTTTTCTTGCAGAGGACCTGAGTGAGTTCAGTTCCCAGGACCCACAATGTAGCTAACATCCATCCGTAATTCTAGTTCTAGGAGACTCAGTACCCTCTTCTGACTTCCCAGGAAATCAGGCACACAAAATACATGCAAGGAAAACAGTCATGCACATAAAGTGAAATAGCAAGACAATGAGGAGTACAGCACCATGAACACCAAAGCAGAATGCCAAGAGTTTTGGCGACCTTGAATATTTGGTGAGATTCTGAGACTAAGGCTACATGGTGAAATGACATTACTTCTCATTAAGCCTGAAACTAAAACAAACAACAAAACATGAGCTACAAATACCTGGAGGAATTAAAGACTAGAGTTAACCAAATAACATGTTTTAATAAAAATTTTTATTTTATTTTTGTTTTTCTGCACAAAAGAACTTGATTTCCTGAGGCCTAAACCAAAACAGTTTTCTCAAATTTTTCCTAAGTAAATAGAACAGAAACATAAAGACAGTCATCATTCTTTTATTAGCTTGTATTCTTTTTCAGGTCTTTATTTAGTACAACTTTGCCCCAGTTTCTAATTAATCACAGCTACCATTCATGGAACATCTTCCATAGGACAGCCATGGTGCCAAGCACTTCACTTGCATTAGATCATTTGGTATTTTAGTATTGCCATGGTAGAGAAGGTATTACTGGCATTTTACAGATGACACTTAGAAATGTAAAACTTCTGCTACTGAAATGTGTACATGTGTATACTCCAAATGCATACTCCTATAAACAGAGAAGATAGTGTTAGAATTGCCAAATAAAAAGTAGATTTAAATATAGACTTTATGCTCCTTATCCAGAGACTACAGGTTAGAAACGATCAACTTTGGATCAAGTATCTATATGTCTAAATTTTACTTTGTAAGATTCAGATTGGTAGGTCTCAGAGCCTCTAGGTTAGATTACTTGCATAGTTCATGTGTCACAAATATGAATCTGTCTGACATCTCAGCTAATACTCTATTTTATGAAGCATAGTTTATCTAGACTGTTTAGTTCTCCAACTATTCCATGGCACACTTGGATTTTCAATGCATTATATCTTTGCCTCTTTGTGTCTACCTGGGTAATCTGACAACAGGAGTTCTGTATCCTTTGCATTTACCAGATGTATAGTAGTGGCAACTGATCCACATTCTAAGATCTCCACTGTGATTCTGAATGATTCTATAGGTATGGTCTCATTTGAAGTCAATTCCAAAGGTCTAATTCGACTCTTTTATATCACCATACTTAAGTGAGAAGCCAATTTTTGAAAATTAAGAACAGAAACAGATGAGCTTGAGATCATGATTTGTGTCTTGTTAACATTTTGGAAAGAAGCATAGAGAAAAGCAGGAGCTTGGAAAAGAGCCTGAAAGACATGGGGCAAGCCAGCTATACACCATGGGAGGTGATGCTCCATACTTAAAGGCCTCTGGTAGATGATACCATAAAGTTCTACAAATAAGGAGGCTGTGTTCCAGCCTGGCAAGCAAAAGAACTTGGCAGCTTCAGACATGTGGTTCTGGAGTTAAGGATAGGAGAAATGGGATACAGAATTTGACCCCATGACTAAGGAAAGCCACTGAGGCCAGGCGTGTGTCAGGGTAACCCTGAATGGAGGCCTAGAGAGGCCATTGTGTGAAACTATGAAGGTGAAGCCTAGTTGCCGTGAAGACCCCAAGATATTGGAGATGCCAGAGCCATTGGATACCTGACAAGAAAAGCTGCTAACATGGTTTGGAAACAGCCCAAGAGAAAGAAGTATGTTGCAGTTAACAAAGCTGAAAGGAGTTGGAGATCTCAAGAGCATTTTGATATCATACATGGATATGCAATTTGTAGTTTGCCCAGCTGGTTTTCAGTCTTACTCTGGTCTAGTATTTCCTCACTATCCTCCCTTCCCTATGTTTTGGAATGCTAAAATATATCCTGTGTCATTGTATGTTGCAAGTATGTGATCTGTTTTGCAATTTTGATTTTATAAGGGATTACATTTAAGAGATTGCATCAATTTCAGAAGAGACTTTAAACTTTTAAACATTGTTGAGAATGTGATAGACTATGAGGACTTTTGGAATTGGACTGATGAATTTTTGCAATAGGATATGGATACAAGTCTTTGGGGAACAGAGAGTAAAATGTGATAGTTTGAAAGAAAATGGCTCCCAAAGGGAGTGGCCCTATTAGGAGTTGTGGCCTTGGAGCAGGTGTGCTCTTGTAGGAGGATGTGTGTCACTATGGAGGTGGGGTTTGAGGTCTTATATATGCTTAAGCCACACCCACTGTATCAGTTCACTTCCTGTTGCCTGCAAGATATATGACTCTCAGATACGTCTCCAGCACCATGTCCTACCATGATGATAATGGAGTGAACCTCTGAACTCTAAGTGCACCACCTCAATTAATTGTTTTCCTTAATAAGAGTTGCTGCAGTCATAGTGTCTCATCACAGCAATAGAAACCCTAACTAAGACACTTCCTAAAATGAAGAATTTATGGGACTATGTGGGAAGCTTTACAAAGGCCATCAAGAGAGAAAATGGTAAGGCCCAAATAACAAGAGCAGGACGGGGATAGTGTAAGAAAGCCATTTGCTCTGAAAACCAGGGGCTCAGAGATTTAAAACAAAAAATGTCACTAGGTCATGTATAGCAGGTAGATACAGATGAAGTGTAAAGAAGACAGGAACATGCAAAAGAGCTGGAGTTGTCTGGAAATGTACATCTTCCTCTAACAGCTGCATATCTTCTATCTTCCTCTGTTTCTCTTATCAATGTATCTTTTAACTCCCTTTCTAGAACTGTCTTAGAACACTGGCATTTCAGTGTCTCATTCTGTGGTGCATTTTTATAAACTAGTTCCAACTTAAAGTCTTAAAATTGCATAGTGGTTAATAAAAACAACTCTTGCAAAAAAAAAAAAAAAAACCTCATTCTATTCATTACTCTTCTACAGCCTACTGAGAGTAGATATAAACTGTCTACATAGCAAACCTATTTCTCCAAATGCTGTAGGAAATTAGGCAGCTAAAAATACATTCCATCTTTCTCAAGCATGTCAAGTGGATGTAATGTGTCAGGTTGTTACTTTGAAAGTGATTGTAATATCAAAAATGAAAGATTAAGATTTCAGGTGGGAAAGAGGCAGTGATAGCCAGGGGAGATTTTATCTATAAACGATACCATCTCCATGTTAATAGCCCCAAGAGAGGAAAGTCAAGAAAGGAAACTCAGGCATAAATTTCACTTGCTCTGTGAGATAGTCTGATCTGCAGAGAAAGGACTCTCTGGGTTTTATCTATCAAATCAACAACTCTTTAACCCTGAAAATGTCAAATTAGGCTGCTGTTGATCAACTCAACCATTTCAAGTGGTAGACACCACTCTCAGATCATTTCTTATAAGGCACGGGGAAATGGGAGTAGCAAGGAGAGTCACGCCATATTTCTAGAAGAACAAAAAGGGTGAAAATTTAGGCACACAGCATTTGTAAGTCTACATCACTTAATTCCATCAGCATCTTTCCTCTCAAAGGGGAAAATACAGAGGGCCTGGGAAACAAGACGAGAAGGAGATGTTTGTGGGTAAGAACACATGACACTGTTCTTGAGGTTTCAAGGAGACATTCTCCCTGGAGGAAGATAGCTGTTCTCTTAAGTATCAAATAAAGGATTTCAAGAGATAGAATTTGTCTTGCTTGTTTTTAACTTTTTGTACTAGATTCTAGTTTAATTGATATAAAAGCATTTCTTGGTAGTATTGTTTTACTTCTTTGTATGAATTCGTAGAAGTCAAGAAATTGTACATTATAAAGAACTCTAAAGGAAGTGCTTTAAGTTCAGTAGATGATGTCAACCAATGATCAGGCATGATTCTAGATGGATCACAAAGGGGAAACGTATTTAGTTCAAAGATGGACAGCTTTGAGACCTGTAAGAATTTCTATTGTTAATTTCTGATGCTGAGTAGCTAGGATAATTCATACTGCACTCTACCCCTATCTCTGCAATTGCAAAGAAGGAATAATTTTCCCACCCCCAAACTTATAACCATATAATAAGCCTTAACAAGATAATGGCTCTTACGGGATTTCAATAACCTGAAAGAGAGAAGCAATAAAACATATCTTATTATCATCAACATATGCATTTTAGAATAATTATTTTAATAGCTCGATTTTCTCCCATTATAATGAGGACTACAATCTTGGCTAATTTAACTAGGGACTGTCTTTCATGCTTGAGTTACTACACATGAGAATCAAATAAAAGAATGTTTTCCCTTCTTCTCTCCCTCTATCCCCCATTCCCATGCTTCTTATAGTTTTCCTTTCCATTCTGTTTGTTTTCTTCCTTGCTTTAATTTGCTTTAATTGTGGACATTGTTTTGTTTGTTTTCCCCATTAGGAAAGGTGGCATTTTTATCCCCTGTAACCTCAACAACTGAAGTACACATGCTCTTGGGTTTCCTCACGTTCCATCCCTGTGCAACTTCCATTGTTTGTCATCAGCACTTCCAACAGCCTGTTGTGATTCTGTCTATATTGATGAAAAGACATTCAAACAGCATTGCTGTGGTTTATTTTTACCCAGAATGTCTTTGAAGAAGGAGAAGAAGAAAACAGCCTTGGAAAAAAGATCTAGGTGTGCCATTGAAAGAACCAAAACTTTGAAGTATTAATAATACTAATTTATGCCTGTGTTGTTTTCAGAAAAAGGTAAAAATATCCCTCTTATCATATATAATATTCAGGAGGAGGTAAAAGGGTCACCAAGATGACAAGAAAGCCACCATAGTCTTGATGATGATGCTATATAACAATTAGTCAAGGAAGACATAAATTTATTGGAGTCAGGGTATTTTGTGGTTGCCAATTATCCTTAGATTTAAAGAAGCTCAAAGATTATCAAACACCATCTCCAGTTTACTCCATGTGGCCAACTGTATGTTCATTCCAGAACTTTCAGGTCAACAAACATTTATCTATCCCCCAGATGTGGTACAATGTACAAGGGAGAGAGAAGAGTGATGACAATACTTTCCTGTGCTAATTTTGGAAGTGATTCTGGTGGGTTTCCTTTAAAAATGTTAGATTACTTAGTAATTCCATGAATGGTTATTTGATGCTTGTACAGACTAAGGAAATCTGTTGGGAACCCTCAGGAAACAGATACATATATTGTCATATATTCAAAACTTGGTGGAGGAGTAAGGCTTGTACCCTTGTTGGACTGTTCACTAGAATATATAATAAATACTAGACAGAAAGTGCAAAACTACTGATCCAGCGCTAGCCCGCAGAATGAAGGCAAGGATCCTAGCTAGTGTACTAGAGAAAGCTGCGTGCAATAGACATTGTTTTCCTCTCTACTAAAATGCATGCATGATACCAATAGGAAAATATGTAGATACAGGGGAAGGAATTACAAAGAGATTTATGATGAAGACACAGTCAGAAAGTATGAAGCAGAATGCAATAGTAACATACCCTCTTGGATTGGCATATAGGTTTATGATAGGATCAGTGGAGAAGTCTGAAAAGTGAATTCAGTATATAAGATAGAAAATTTCAACTGAAGTTAATAGAGAGAAATGGAGCACAAATCATAAACATAGGACTCAACTTTTAGGTCATTTCTCAAGTATCACCTCCTTAAGTCCACATCATTCTCTGTTAGTCTCCCATCTATTTCTTACAGTGTATATTAAACTACATTGCTTAGTAACATGCTTACAGTTTTAATTTTAATCACCTGCCTCTTCCTTATACACTGTCATCATCAGAGGCAGAAACATTATTTCACTTATCACTGCATAGTGCGTATACAACATGGCATTTGAACTATGCCTTCACAATTAATATAAGGGAAAAAATCACCTAAAATAGTATTTGAGAAAATTTTTGATGTTTACATTATTGACTGGATGAGCAGAAAGAGTTAAAGATTAGTCAAGCCCTAGCCACACATAGTGTCAAATGAAGAGACTCACCATAATCAGGAAGTACAATAGAGAAAAGATCAGACCAATGGATTTGAAAATCAGTAACACAAGATTTATGAAGCAAATAAATGTGGGAATAAGAAGATCCAGGAAGAAAAAGACCACATTAGGAGGCAAAATGGGAAAAGCTAGAAAATATGGTGACTTGGGGATAAGGTCAGTGATTATAGATTTAGACATACTTCATTTGTGATACCAAGAAAACATGAAGGGTCCTGTGCTTTAAAATAACTGGAAGTTCTAGACTGGAGCTGTGCAGGTAATCAGGCTTAGCAAAATACACCAGGTCACTTTATTTCAGATGAATTCTCTAGTCTAATACATAATGTCTCTAAGGATGAGTATACACAGAACAGAGCAGAAAGTAATAGCCAGAACTGTGTGTTAAGTCCACTGTGAGGAACAGAGAACAAAAGTCTAATGAAAGCTCAGACACTAAGAGAATGATAATAAATAAGGTCACACATTAATCATTTACAGTTTACAATAGCTTGTAGTGTCAACATAATCTAATACCCCAATCCTGATCCTATTGGTTATTCTTTGACCTTGTATATATTTTAGCAAGTCCCAAGTGAGAATTCATACTTATGTACCACAGTAGGTGAACAACAATTTGATCTGTAGACCATCATCCCTCTACATGCCCCAGAGTTATCAAACCATCCTTTGAAAAACACATATTCACAATCAAACGCCAAGCTTGCTATATAAAAGCAATTCCCCAAAATAAAATCCTTAGGTTCCAACTAAACAAGATTATTGCTCTAAGATATGAGAAATCTGTAGTCAAAGAGTGAGTTCATGGAGGTACCACCTTAACTAGGCAGTTCCAATGGATGCTGTGAAGGAAGCAATTCCTCTCTACTAATGATCTGTGACTTTTTAGCTGACAGAGGTCCAGTGGCCTTATTGACCATTTTTTCCCCAGGGACACCCTAAAATCAACCTGTCTGGGCACTCACATGTCTTTTAATTGAATCCTTCTGCGTAATATAGTCTCTTTGGTCAAGGGGTTAGGACACAGGTCACCTGTGGTCCATTCTTGCTAACTTCTAAGTGATTTGGAACTTTCATTTATTTATCTCCTCTATTTAGAGAGAACAATGACCTCTCATGGTGAAGACTACTTTAAGAAAGGTTAGATTGCATCATCCAGGAAAGAGGATATTCTCATTTTACTCATATATATAAGCACTTTGGAAAATATTTTCATGAAGGAGTCAGAGTGTAGTAGATGAGCTTCATCATGTTAGGGTCCTTCTTCAAGGCAGACTCCTTAAGAGTCTACACTACTTAAGGTTATATCTCAGGTGATAGCTTTTCAGGAAGAGTAATAAATCTTTAGAAATTCTTTTTAGTAATTAGGAAGTTAATAAATCAAATCGACAGCATTAGTCAATGCCTAAAGCCACTAGCAATGACCACATATTTGAAGCAAGGGCAGTTTGCACTGCAGTCCCTTGTAGTATTTTGATGCTATGTTCCAAGCTACACTGTTCACAGAATTTTCATCAATTATTTCATAGATTTCACTGATGTGGTTCCTGGGATAGTACAATGTCAGCCTGTAATCAGAGAGTTTCAATAGCTAATCAGAAGTTATAATTGAACCAAATCAGGATAAGGATGGCTTTTGACAAAGAATGATGCTTTGCTTTTAAATTTTATAGAGATGATAAAAATAATTTAGAGAAGTGTTTAGCACCTCTTTCTAAAGGAACTCTGGAAATATCAACTTATTATTCCTAAGACCACTTCCAGTGGAAGTAGAAGGGAAAGCAATTATTGGGTTGTGTAATTTATAGATTCAGCACAGAAAATGCTAGGTGCAGTTGCATTTCCAAAATAGATCGTTTATTCAAGTTTATTCAAGTACTTTGGAAATCACTATTAAATATAAAACTGTATAGGAAATGCTAGGGAGAAAGGCTCAAGGAATGGGGTCAAGATTTGCCAGCTATAGTTACAAGAGGGGTAATGTTGTCTTGGGTAAGTCACTCTGTCTTTCTCTAGAGTGACGATTCCTTCCAGAAGAGGTTGTTCAACCTCAATGTCCTTCTTACTTTGCACAGGAAAATTCTTATTTCTAAGAAGCTGACCTTTGCATTAGTAGATAGCTAACACCTCCATGCTCTACCCTGTAGATGCTAACAGAACCACCCCCCCCACACACACACACACAGCTGGTACTAAGCGTACTTTTAATCCAGTTACACTAAACATATCTATCACTCAGATATCTCGAGGCATAGGTTCATTGAGAAGAAAGAGGGTAGAATTGCTCTGGTAAAGAAACAGTGCTGCAGATAATTAAAAACACAAAACTTCTTCTATTGCCTTACATATTCCTTTCAAGTTGCCAGGTTGCACAGTAAGAGATGTGATTTCTCCATAAAGCCAAACAATACATAATACATATTTTCTATGGAATTTAATTTGTCTTTAAAAATAAGTGAAACTTTGGGCAGATGGCTTAACAGGTAAAGACATTTGCTACCAAGTCTGATAATTTGAGTTTGATCCTCAGGACCCACATGCTGGAAGAGGACAACCAACTCCTGCAAGTTGTCCTCGATCTCTACATGTATATGCAATGGAACACATATGTCTCCATTTTTAAAAATTAAAAAATTGACATATGCTGCAACATATATGAACCTCAGAACATATTATTCTAGGTAAATAAATGTAGACAAGAAGGAAAAATACTGTATGACTCCATGTGAAAGAGTAAGAATACTCATCATTATGGAAAATGAAAGCAGGATAGAGGCTACCAGGCATTAGGAGCAAGAAAAGTAGGTTATTGCTTATTGGGTACAGAATTGAAGTTTGGTACAATGAAAGAGACTTACAAATGGATGGTGTTGGCCATTTCCAACACTGTGAACACACTACAATGGAACTGTATGTTTAAATAGTTTAATTAGTGGACTCTGTATTGTGTGCATTTTGTAATGAAAAGATGCAAGACAAAAATTAGAAAGTCAGGTTAACAAAGACAATATTTGCTCTGGAATCATACAAAACAATTAGCTACTTTCATAAGCATGCTATAAAGTCTTAGAGAAGCATGGTAATCTGTTTTAGAGGCAACAAAGGCAGAAATCTCCTCTTTAAATTAAGACCGAGAAGAGATTAAAAAAAAAAAAAAAAAACATGAGTGTGGAAATTTTTTCTCTTATAATGAAATTATACCTAGGGTAAAATCATTTCCCAAATGCAAGATGGGTATGCAGATAAAAAGATGTCTGTGGGGGGATTTACAGACACGTTAAGAATGGCAACTAACTGTGGAGCCCTAAACTGTGTGGCAAACTCAAGAAGTTCAGTTAAGAGAGCAGTAACGTGGACTGTAATACCAAATGAAGGGACAGTCACGTCCAGACACCACTATGTAGGTCCCATAGGAGAGGCACCACGTCTGCCATGTGCACACACACTCAGCAGGTCTTCAACAAGAATTCTACTGAGGAAAATAATTATGCCGACTGGTCTTCCTCCATACAGTGTCTATTACCTAGTTCTTCTATTAACGAATTGTCTGTATACAATGCCACCTAAGACATAGTTATTCATTTGATAAAGTTACTCTAGGGGCAGAACTATTTAACCTTCAAGAGAAATTGAAGAATATCGAGAAAAAAAAGCAAAAGGACACTCTGACAGAAGGTAGAATATGAAAAGTCAGGAGTCTATAAGAGCCTGTGGGGAGATGGGAAAGGTAATGTTCCTGTGCCCATTTGTCTATGGAATTTTGGGGTATGGACCAAACTAAAAGACAAGCTAGGCCTAGATGGTGAGGGGTGCCATACTTTATTTTTACCCAAGCACTTTAATATGTCAGTATACAATGTGTTAGCAATCAGTAAACATATCCCCATATCAAGTAATAATCATGTGTTTGTTGTTCAGCGTACTGTGAATGTATCTAATTTCTGTTTTAAGCAAATATATCAGACTGAGGAATTATCTATTTATTAGTCTATGCTGGATGTTGAGATGCAAGAAGAAATGAGACTAGAAGCTACCATACAGGAGTCATAATTCTTAATATGAGAATACCAATGGCATTTATTAGACTCTTGTAGGAATGATGAAAATAAATGCTAAACCCTTTCCTAGTGCCTTTTAGGCCATGCAGTGCCTAGGTAGTCATCAGTAATGTTCCTATAAAGCAAAATCAGCATTTACCTTTGTTACCTGGCACACTGGAGATTAGTAGTGAATCAATGATTCCAATAAGTAGGAAATCACTAAGACAGTCTTAAGTATCAAACATTCTGTTTTAACGGGGAAAGAAAAATGATAATCTACTTGCACACATTTTGATAGAAATGAGAAACTTTTCTTTGAAGACAGCTTTTATGAATGGAATTTAAAATCACCAATGTGTCATAAACCATGCTCTTCATATTTCCAGTTGCAGATACTTCAAAGTGAGTGATAATTTACAGATCTCTGACAAAGCATTCTGAGTATAGAATAAGTCTGGAATTGTTCTGCCCTGAATGAATTGCCCACTTTTAACTGGAGTTCCCCTTTCCTCTGTTGCCTCCAAACAGGTTTCCTTATCCAGACTACTTACTCTTTGTGGGTGATAAGGAGGAGAAAAAAAACACAGTAGTATGCTCTTGGTTTCCATAATACTTACCTGAATTATAAGCCACACCTGCTGTAAACACATTGGTTTGTTTGGGAACTAATAATTGAATCTTACAATTGAGACTTACAGGCACATGATTCGTCTGGGAAACAATATTGAGTTTTTAGGAGCAATTCACAAATAAGTAGAAGTAGAGTTTAGGGATATGCTGATATAGGCAGGATTCTTGTTAGGTATGTGGTAATCCCATTTAACAGTCACAGCAAGGTCTTATCCTGCCCTTTACACAGATATGTGACAGTCATTCAAGAACTTTGCTTAGCAAGGCAGTACATCTGGAAGTAAAATATGCTTGGCTACATTTGCTTCTCAGCCAGGAGCTGAACTCTGGCAAAAGGGAAGCAGTCAGGCAGGGACTGAAAGCAAGTACTTTCTCTTTTCTCATGGTTGGAAGCATAACGTTGGTGGCTATCTGTCATACACTTCAATCCACCCTAGCGGCTCAGCCTGTGAGTCATGTGCTGTGGCTAAAGGAAGCCAAGGGAAAGAAATGCTTGCCTGGCATTCATTGATAGCAGCTCCCCTGAGCTGAGCATAGCCATGACTGAGAGATGCCAATCATTTCAAGGGTCAGCAGGCTCTCCTTGCATCCATTTCTATGCTTCACTGCTCCTGCGCAAAACAGGTGAGAAAGTAAAAGGTAAGGATGCAAATAAAAGATTTGCTTGGACAGACACACAAAAAGTGCTCAGTAGCTGGTAAGTGCAGTAAAGGCAGAGTATGGCAATCTCAAGGCTGCAAAGGGCAGAGAATATCAGACAAGTAGCCCATGGGTAAGCAGCAATCCCCCAGGACAGCCAGCCATGTTGCCTCCTTCTCTGGGGCAGCAGATAATAGAAGCTTTGAAATGTTAAACAGAGTCATCTCTGGATGGCAAGAGAGAATCCTGGGAATCAGAGAATCCTAATGTCACAGGCCTTTCATTCTGGGGGAAAATGTCTCTAGAAATCCACATTCTGTCTGTGGGCAACTTTCCCTGAACTGAGAGAGAGAGAGAGAGAGAGAGAGAGAGAGAGAGAGAGAGAGAGAGAGAGAGAGAGAGAGGATGAAAGCAGGTTGTAGAGACTGATTCGAAATGTCCATGGGGAAATCATGCCACTGTCCTGGGGGTTCCAAACTAATTGTCAGGATCTTAAAACCCTGTACTTTCCCCACCAAGGACCCAATTATCTACTCTGTCTGCTGGTCTGAGATGCTGCTGCCTTGTGGTTCCATTCTACACCATCAAAAATAACAAGGTGCTTTTGTTCTTAAAACTGAAATCATCTCTACTGAATGATAGTCACATGTGCTGTCCAGATTTTCATCAAACTCTGGACTGCTTGCATGGACACTTGGAATCTGCCAAATGCTTCTTCTGCATCAATACTTTCTGTCCTAAATGTTTGAACTTGTATGTCCAAGGAGCTTATATGGAGGCTCTCTACTCCCCTATTGCTGAGATTGAAACTCCTTAACCACCTAGTTCACCCTTCCATTGCTGACTTGGCAAGTACTATTGTTCTGAACTATTCTCTAATCAGGTCCACTAAATAACTCTCTTTCCTCATTGTCTCCTAATTCTGACTTCATTATCCGACTTCACCACTGGAGAGCAGGGAGGAACTGCTTAATATTGCAAGGACTTTACAGTTTACCACCCTTAGGCTTAAATACATTTATGCCAATTTCCTATTGAAAACTTGCATATAATAGATAAAATTTCTAGTCTTAATTTCTTACATCTGTAAAATGGCCCAAATGATACCATATACCAGTGTCATGATAATAATTAGAAGTTAGTATTGGTAATGAATTTATACTCAAAGCATTATCTTTGTAGTGTCTCCTAAATGTATTATAGCCATTCTGAAACGTTGATCTCTTATGCTGCCATTCTTTCATTATTGAATCTTGTTCTCATTTTATATTATTTTCACATCATACTTCCCCACCATCTATGACAATTAAAGTTTAAAATCATTGTCCATGAATTTCAACTTAAATATATAATTAAACTCCTTCCATTTGGAAGTCTAAGTAAGTCATTGTTAAGAAAATATTCTTTTCACTATGATGTTATATAAAAGTATCCAGTGTTCTCTTGAGAAGAATATTCAGAAATAAGACCCAGAAAGGCCGTTCAAGTTAGCCATAGTCCAGATACTGAGTATACCAGAAGACTGCTTTTATCCTTAAATAGCTAATACTTTAACCCCCAGACTATTCAGTTTGCTAATACCATCTAATACTTTAAAAGGAAAAAGTCTGAAATGATTAGAAATTCTCAAAGAGGAAGAAAACTCTGAAACATTCAGGGGATGGAGACAGGTCACTTGAACAGCATCTTTCTACTATAAATAATATAATTTTCATATTAAAAGGACCAGATATTGGATGGCTTAATGGGTTTAAGTTACAGACAGAGATCTCCATTTGAAAGGAAGCCTGGAAATCTAGTCATCTCTGTGAGTTGAATGCATTCCTAGTAAGTAATGCTTACATGAGTCCAGAGAGTCATCACACTCCTTCATTTACTCATTGAAATCAAGCCTAATATAAATTACCCAAAGGATCCTTGTCTGTTCTAGTTCACCACCAGACAACCTACTTTAGGAAAGGCAGAAAAATGAAAGAAGATAAGGAGAATAAAATAGTCACTCTAAAAAATTAAAACATAAGAATGTATAATGCTCATGTTCACCTCCACCTAGAATATGCATGCATTAATGCCTCTGCTTGAAAAGATGAGTGAGTTTGGAAGGCTGGTTATGGAGAAAGATGGATATCCTAGGCATTATCACATCGTAGAGGAAGCCAAGGGACCTGGATTTTAATCTGTCTGGTCAGCTTTGGTTCTGAGATACACACCAAGACAAACACTTTCATTGTTTGATTGTATAATTGCATCAGACAATTCCAACTTTGAAAAACTCTAAAGTACTGTGATAATTAAATAATTTTGGAAAGGTAGAAATGTTTTATGTACCAAATATTTATCTCAATAAATAAAATGGAGATCTTCCATTAGGAACTAAAGTAACCTTACCACAGTCACCTATCTGATGTATAGTCAATATGCACTTGAAACCAACACCATGTCAATCATTCCTTAAGTGTTTGGTTGTCAGTATTACCCTCAGATACATTCAAGCCCCTTTTATCTAAGTTCTTACAGCCATTGCCACAAAGTTGGAGTTACAGTGCATTGACCTGGTTGTATTTTAATTTTGTTAGCAAAAGCTGGTTTTCCTACTAAATAATAGGGTGGTAATAGATTGTGTTGAGTAAAATGAACAAACCCTAAATTCCACCATTTTTTGTCTCTAACAAGGACATAACTAAAAATTTCTAACTTCAATTCATATATTTTAATGGATTTTGTCCTTTGTCTACTTAAAATAACTCCAATGGGAATCTTGACTTCTATACTATGAACATTATATTTCAAAAATGTTTTAGAATGATACTCAAAGAGCTTTCTACTTGATCAGGGTCCTAGGATTCTGTCATGCTTTCTAATGTTTAGACTTCTAAAACATTTACCATGCAAATAAAATGATAGATCAGACATGCTATTAAACACTCAGATGACTTAATATACAGGCAAAGAAATATTAAATTCCCCTTGCTTGAAAGTCACATACCAATTCTCTCTGTTCTCTGAAAGGAAAGTTAGAGAAAATCATGGACAGTAGAAGTCAATAAAACTAGAAATGAAATCATACAAGACAGACAGATGGAAATAAGTTTTTTTAAGTAAATTGCTAGATATATATGCCCAGCTGCAGAGGTTAATACTTAAAATGCCATCATTACAACACTGTAAGAAATCATCCTTTGATCATAAAACCTCAGAGGGCTCATATCAAAAAACTCAAACAGCAGCTGTTATTGCCTAAATGACTAAATGCCCTTAATAAAAATATCAGATAATCCAAACCCAATTAATTCAGAGCTCGTTTTTCTGGTCCCTTGCTTTTCAAATTAACAAAGTTTTTACTCTCCCTCACTGGTAAATGTTTCCTATCACATTCTATTTGCATCTAATTATTTCTTGAGGCACCAGATTTCACTAGTCTGTGGAGCATGGGTTATTACGGGCTCTCTTCACAGGTGAAGGCATCAACATGATCAGACCTCACTTGTATTAGTGATCCATAGCACCAGTGTCACATACTCATAACAGCTCCATATTTCGCTGCAAAAGGCAAGTAAGTCCCTTCTAATGTAAAATAATAAGCATGTGCCAATGGATATAGGTGGATTTGTTTGAAACACTAATTAAGCCCATTTTATTAAGTATTTTCCAGGTCCAGTAGCCATATTTTTTTTTTAGAAAGCTCAGTAAGTCCTGGTTTGAAGAAAATTTACACACACACACACACACACACACACACACGTGTGTGTGTGTGTGTGTGTGTATACAAATGTATAATATATTGTGTTTAATTATATATGTATATAATGCACCCATTTAATATATGTTCATTTATACATATGTGTGTATATTTTATATATGATATCTCTGTGTGTGTGTTTGTGTGGTTTGTGTGGTGAGGATAATATCATACACAAACACATACACTGAACTAGGAATTGGTATTGCATAGTACAAGTTACATCACAGTTATTAAAGATGAGATTTTCTTATTGTTCATTATCCACCTTCATATCCACAGAAGTTCTTTAGCCATAGTGGCAAAACCTAAACATTTGTTAGGAAAATAAAAAGATACAGATGAAATGTAAAAGTTCTGATTAAAAGCTAGGCATCAAAATAGCTATATGGGTTAGAGAAGGGTGCATGACCTTGGGTGAAACTATCTCATAAAAGCTCCATGAAAAAAACCCAACCTGAACTGCTCCTCAAAGCATGAAGAGACCTTCAGAAACCCCAGAATTTCCAAGTAATTCACCATCAAACTCCCACTACCTACTAGAGAACAGTGCTAAGCAATTTGAAAATGCAAAGCACGGATTATGACAGGCTCTTGTTACATATGACCTCATAATTCAGTAAAGGTCACAGAACACAAATACAACATGTTAGAAACTACTGAAATGGGAAAAAAGCATTCGAGTGAGAAGTCTGAACATGACTTCTAGAGGTTATATTAGAATAAGTTTTTTGGTTTAGTTCTTATGTATTAATACTAACTAAACATTGATGACAGGGTAGATGGATGAGAAGAAAAGTTCACTCTAAGACAGCGGTTCTCAATCTGGAGGTTGGGGGTCACATATCATATATCCTGCATATCAGATATTTACATTACAATTGATGGCAATAGCAAAATTTCAGTTATGAAGCAGCAACAAAATAATTTGATGATTGGGGGTCATTACAACAAGAAGAATTGTATTAAAGGGTCGCAGCTTTAGGAAGGTTGAGAATCACTATTGTAAGTTGAAGAAGAAACAAAAGTACTTTCTATTACAAGCAAGAAATTCCCAATTTCAGGTGTTAACAGTGAAGTAGCATGTCCAGTATCCAGGACTTAGACATATTTAAGAGTAGATTTATTTTACTACTATTTATTCATCCAATGGTTATTGAATTTATTTTCATTGATACTGCTCTAGACACAAGAAATACAATAGTCAACAAAATAGATTAAGGTCCTGAGGGAACATAGATGGTAAAGAGACAAAATAATTTCAGAAGTCAGAATTCCCTGAAAACAATGAAATCAGGTGAGTTATTCTCCGCCTCTGATCCTATCCATTAGCAAGGCAGCTATTTAAAATCCACAGACTAGATATTAACTTGGATTAAAAAAAAGTCATGAGAGATAAAGAGAATTGAAAAATGGACTATGTTGGGCATGTCAAGGTCATGTCAGACTAAGAGCTTCACACAGCTCATGGGGAATTATTATTTTTAAATGTTAAGATTTTATTTTTTATTGTGTTAGTTTTTTTCATTTTTCTTTATTAAGAAATTTTCTACTCACTCCACATTCTATTCACAGATCCCCCCTCCTCCCTCCTCCCACTCCCCAGCCCTTTTTCCCAAGCCACCCTGCATCCCCACATCCCCCAAATCGAGGTCTCCCATGGGGAGTTAGCAGAGCCCAACACACTGAGCCTAGGCAAGTCCAAGCCCCTTCCCACTGCACCAAGGCTGTGTAAGGTGTCACACCCCAGGCACTGGATTCCCAGAAGCCTGACCATAGACCAGGGATAGATCCTGATACCCCTGCCTGGGTCCTCCCCAAACAGATCGAGCCAAACAACCATCTTTCGTATCCAGAGGGCCTAGTCCAGTCCCATGGGGGCTCCACAGCCACCAGTCCACAGTTCATGGGCTTCCACTAGTATGGCCAGTCATCTCTGCACGTCCTCCCATCAAGATCTCGAGGTCCCTCGCCTGCAGAATCTCTCCTCTCACTCATCAATTGGATTCCCCGGAGCTCAGCCTGGCGCCTGGCTGTGGATCTCTGCATCTGCCTCCATCAGTCACTGGACAAAGGCTCTATGATGATGCTAGGTTATTTGCTAGGCCGGTCACCAGAGTAGACCTGTCCAGTCACCCTCCGGACCACTACCAGCAGACCAAGGTGGGGGTCAACCTTGTGGATTTCTGAGAGCCTCCTCAACACCCTGCCTCTTCCTATTCCCATGATGTCCTCATGTATCATGGTATCTTCCTCCCTTCCCTCCCACTCTGTCCCTGTTCCAGCTTGACCCTCCCATTTCCCTGTATTCTCATTCCCCACTCCTTGCCCTCTTCTACCCCCAACACCCAGTCCACTCATGTAGATCTCATCCACTTCTCTTTTGCAAGGGTCATCCATGTGTCCTTTCTAGGGTCTTTCCTGTTAGCTAGCCTCTCTGGAGTTGTGGGTTGCAGTCTGGCCATCCCTCCCCTCACATTTAGTATCCACTTATGAGTGAGTACATACTACGTTTGTCCTTCTGAGTCTGGGTTACCTCACTCAAGATGATATTTTCTGGTTCCATCCATTTGCCTGCAAATTTCATGATATCATTGTTTTTTACTGCTGAGTAGTACTCCATTGTGTATATGTGCCACATTTTCTTTATTCATTCTTCAGTTGAGGGGCATCTAGGTTGTTTCCAGGTTCTTGCTATTAGGAATAATGCTAACATGAACATAGTTGAGCATGTGGCCTTGTGGTAAGATTGAGCATTCCTTGGGTATATGCCCAAGAGTGATATAACTGGGTCTTGAGGAAGACATATTCTCAATTTTCTGAAAAACAGCCATACTGATTTCCAGAGTGGCTGTACAAGTTTGCATTCCCACCAACAGTGGAGGAGTGTTCCTCATGGGGAATTATAATCAAGGTCAAAACAATCAGAGACATTTTATCACATTTTACCAACCCTACGGTCCTGAGGTTGGTGCTGGAACATGAACTGTGTGTTATGGGTCCACAGTGTAACAGTGCCGTGTCATCCAAGCCAGAAAACAATGGATATGTCTCATGGAGCAGAACTGCTGCTACTTCAGTACTGAGTTTCATGTTGTGCCATCTGCATGCAACTGAAGCACAGTAAGCTCATAAATCAGCTGATGGTGAAGCAGAAGTTAAATAAATCAACAAAACATGCCCCCTTCTAAAAGGAGAGTCTGAGGAGCACTTTTTTATAATGATGACTACTATCATTTATTGTGTTTTAAATATCTCATTCTATTCTACCTGGATCTCTGTGTGTTATATTATCATTATCCCTATTTTAAAAGAATGGAACTGTACATTGTCATAGTCACGTGGGTGGAAAAAGTCAGAGCTACTTCTGGAATGGGATGCTTTTGACTGTTAACACCAATGCTCTTCACTCTGCTCCTCCCTGTCTGTGTGTATTGCAGTTTAAATATTGAAGCAGTTCTCCCTGAACATCAAGGCATTGAAAGCACTGTTTCTATCCTATTGAGAGGTTTTTGGATAATGAGAACACTAACTTATCAGTGAATTAGTCAGCTGATGAGTTCATAGCTGAATGGGCCATTACAAGATGGGCTATGATTGGAGAAGGTGGGTCATGAGGGAGCATGCCTTTGAACATCATACCTTGTCTGCTATCCCTCCCTCTTACTTTGGTGGCAGGCATGAGGTGAGCCGCCTCTCTTTGCCATGTCCTTTATACCATAATGTGCCTCCTCACCACAGAACCAGGGATATAGAGACAAGCGACTATGGACTGAAACAGCTGAAATCATGATCCAGAATGAAAGTCTTCTCCTTCAAATTGTTTCTGCCAGACTTTTTGTCATAGCAACTCAAAGTTAGCAGTGGCTAACACAATGTTTGTCTGTCTCACTATATCTTGAATCCCTTGAGGCAAAGGACATAGTTTTTCCAGCTTTGTTCAATTAGTACTTGGTACATAATATAATTTTAGCGAATACTGGAAAGATAATTCAGAGATAACAACAAAAAGGATTGTGTATTATTGAATGGGAGAGAATAACTAGAAGAGGAAAAACAATTTTGAAAAGTAGTGATGTAAATAAACCGAGGACAAGTATCAAAATGGTGATGATACAAACAGGAAAAGCAAGGGCTTAAGAAAAATTGTTACAAGGTGGAACTTCCAGATTTGGTGACAGGTTAGATATGAAAATCTAGGAAAAAGGAATAAATAATAATATTGGTGCTGGAAGCTCAGAAACTAGGGCCTATGGGCCCTCTACAAGGAGATGTCCAGGCAGAAGACACTTGGAGATGTGCCAAATAATACTCCCATATCTCATGTGGTCTGATTTCAATTGTATAAAGACATTGTGAAATGGCACCAACATTTCCTTGGAGTGTTGGAAATATGGGCTGAACGGGAGAGCTAGGAAGGTGCTCTGTAGCTGTCCTTCACAAAACTGAGAGAATGTCACTCAACAACTACACCACAGGGTGGGATATGTGGTAGAATGGATGGACATTACAGAACTAAATCCTCCCAGTTCATTGTTTGACTACCTCACTGTACTAAGTCCTTCTTGGAGATGAGTTATTAGGTACTGATTCTTAAGTATGCCATCAGACATGTGCTTTTGTTTTCAAATGGAGAAATATCTCCTTCTGAACATTGGGGTTTATCTCAAAGGGTCAACGTTTATATGAATATTTTAAAATCTCTTTTTAGGTAAAAAGGTGACTGTGTGAAGTTATGGACCAAGAGTGAATGATTTTCAGTACAGAGTGCCTATGTCAAAGACATATCTTATCTATAAAATGAACAGTCATTTAATTATGTCATGGCCTATAAAAGGACTGTACAGGACTTATTCAACTTTCTACTCTGCTGTCCCTGTAATTAGGAAGACTCCTATATTTTCAGAAATTAATCTATTATCCTATTTCATAGTATTTAACCTGCTGATCTTTTAATTCATTTAAAGTCTCCTGAAACTTAACAGAATCTCATGTTCCTTCACAGGACAGTTGACATGGCTCTTTTTCTCTTTACTGCATCATAAATCTTGGCAAGGGCGTTCAGTGAAAAGGAACAGCCTGTGGAAGGAATCCTGGCTCAGAGATGCCAGAGAAGATGAAAGAGCTGATAGGAGCCTGGCTGGTGTCTGCAGGGAAATTGTCCTCAGCCTTCAGAGGCTTGGTGAGGCTAAGGAGAGAACACTCCCTAAGTTAATGGTCCATTCACAGGGTCACTTCTCAGCACAGATAAGTTCTGGAATTTGGAAGGGTTAGACTAAGGAAACTAAAATAACCCCTATGTGCCTACTATCACAAAGAATCTTTCTATGTATTTGGCTAATGTGCTAAAGCTGTGCAAGATGACACCCGAAGACAAATCCAGAAGGTTGGACTCCACCAGGAACAATGTTAATTTCTGCCATTGCTTGCTATTACCTTGGGAATCAGAAAATCCAGCATGCTTACTTGTAATTGTTTTTTTTTTTTTTTCCCACTCTTTGTGTGCCCAGCTTCCAAATAACCACATGGAGACTTATTCTTACTTATGAATGCCCGGCCTTAGCTTTGTTTGTTTCTAGCCAGCTTTTCTAACTTAAATTATCCTGTTTCTCTTTAACTACATTTTGTCTCTGGGCTTTTTATCCTTTTTTATTCTGTATATCTGTCTTTCTTTTCTTCTTACTTCATGGCTAGCTGTGTGGCTAGGTGGCTGGCCTGTGGCATCCTCCTTTCCTCTTTTTTTTTTTTTTTTTTTTTTTTTCTTCTCTCTTCTTGCTCTCTTCCCTAGATTTCTCCTCTTATTTATTCTCCCTGCCCACCAACCCACCTATTTCTCTCACCTGCCTCGCTATTGGCCATTCAGCTCTTCATTAGACCAATCAGGTGTTTTAGGCAGGCACAGTAACACAACTTTACAGAGTTAAATAAATGCAACATAAAAGAAAGCAACACATCTTTGCATCATCAAACAAATGTTCCACAGCATAAGTGAATGTAACACTTCTTAAACTAATATTCCACAACACTTACTCGGCTGTTGTTACACATGGAATGTTTATGTACATTCAGGATTACATGTTGAGGATCAAATCTAAGTGGGATGGCATAAAGGGGCAGGGGCTTTTGGAGATGATTGAAGTTAGGTTATGATGGGTTTCCCTCTGTGAGATTCATGTCCTCATTGACCTCACATTCTCAGAATCTCTACCTCCTCTCTCTGTCTCTTTCTCTCTATCTATTCCTCATTCCTTCCCCACTTTTCTTTCTCCATCTTTACATTTCTTTCCAGGAAACAAGGAAGGATTATATGAACACACAGAGGTGTCTGCCCACCAATATGAGAACTCATCCTAGTAAATAAGTCTGCCTATGCATTGACCTTGATTCTCCAGAACTACAAGAAACCAATGTATGTTGTTTAAGCTACTCCAACAATGATATTGGTTATAGTAGTCTGTGCTGACTAACACATCTTTTAAATTCTTTACTAAGTTTTAAGGATTCACTTTAACCTTCCTCTTAGTTTGTTATTCCATGAGCAAAATGGTTTTATTGGATCAAACTCTAAGATGCCTTTCACTTATAATGATCCCCAAACAACATTTTCATTTCCCTCCATATAGACCACACTTCAGGGTGGTCTGTGGGGAATATTCTGTAAGAGGGAATCAGGGAATAGTGAATGCAGGACCCTTAAATAAGAGAACTGTGGGAAGTAGAACTGGTGATAAACACAGAGAGAAAGACAGGGTTCACCCTCATTCCATAGCAGGGGAATGTTCGTATGTATTTTCAACTAACATCTCAGAAGTTATGAGAGCCATACCCCATTTTAAAGAAACTTTTAAAAAGCCAAATAATAGGTAAAACATTTAAACATAAAAACTGGAAAATTGAAGAGCTAGCCTGATATTGAATTTCCTTTAAAACAAAACAAAAAATAAATAAAATGATTAAGGAAACTATGAAGAAAAGAGAAATTAGTTGGAAATTCAGACAAAATGATGATTTCCACAGGTCAACTGCAACATGAAATTTTCTCCAAAGGACTATGCAAAATATACATATTTAGTCAACAGACACATGTTGAGTACCTGGAATATCATAGGCATAATTTTAGATACTAGATACATGACTTCATATATAGATATATACGCACATGGGTCTCCCATTATACTAATCAAAATATAACTTTCCATTATTCATTACAAAGGTAAGCTTTTTTAATGCCTCATGTACTCAGAGACAAATATGTTTAGTATGCCATAATACAGTGAATTTTCAGGATAGATGTAGCATTTAATCATATTCTAACATAAAAACAATCCCCAAAACTACATGAAGCAATTGTACTCTGAAAAAAATTAATAATTTGTAGCTAAATCAATTAATATTTTATTATGATAATCATAGAGGAATCTAATAACAGACAAAAGTACCAAGAAGGACATTTCTATTCCATTCATTGAAATAAAAGACTACTTTAGGTATTGGAGACTTTGGAGTAATACAAAGACTAGAGAAAGAAAAACAGAGAGAGCATACCCTTATAGATTAGTAAGAAAATATAGATTTTTAAATGACTACCACCTTTGCAAATATGCTAAAGCTTAGTTTAGTAAGGATATATGCATACGGTGCAGTGAAAGAAATACAATAATCTGTCAGGCACAGGCAAAACCACAGGAGGTCAGCAGCATCTGCACAAAGAACCCATGGGTGCTTAGATTATCAAGCCTGGATGGGATGGAGAGGTGGCTCAGTGGTTAAGAACATGGGCTGCTCTTCCAGAGGACCAAGGTTCACTTCCCAGCACCCACATGGTGGCTCACAACTGTCTACAACACAGACCATAGCTGATGTAAACTCTCCATATTTATGAGAAATTAAAGGACAAAGACATGGAGGTGACCTAACAGGTGCCACTCAGTGAATGACAGGGCCAATTTACAGACCTAAATTTGTCTTTAGGTCTTTCATGACCATATAAGTTGCCAACTGCATAGATGCATCAGCACCTATAAGGTACTTATAGTACTGATAGCATGAAGGAGTCAGAATTCAGGGAATCAGAATTCATTGTCACTGCTTGGAAACTTCATAGAGAAATGCAATATATGAGTTAAAGAAACACACACACACACACACACACACACACACACACACACACACTCACATGGAGGTTAGCAAAGAAGTAAACATTCCTCTCTATTTGCTCCCAAATTTATCTCATATACTTTCTTGCCTGTACTCACCGATTAGAAAAAGGGGGGATTCAGTTAGAAATCTCACAAAAACAGAAAGCAGCTAGGACCCTGGCAAGAGCTAATATGAAATTGCAGGGAGTAACAATAGCATCACCATCTGCCTATCCAGATATCACTGAAGCTGGGTACTTGATGCTATTACACAGATTAGCTAGAACTCCCGGGTCCTTCTTCCCCTCCTGAGCAATTAAGGACAACAGGGTTTCAGACTCTCACAATGCTCTGCTCCCAGAGGCCCATGGACAGCTTCAGCATGCCTTGCAGGTGCTCTAAACATTATCCTAGACAAGGGAAGAGGAGAAATGAAAGAGATTAATTTGCAGATGAAGACCCATAAGCATGAAGAGATTAAATCACTTGCCCTGGGGTCCCATGGAGAGACTGAAAGGAGGGGGCTCCAAATTTCTCCAGCTCTGGACTCTATTCAGCCACTTCAGAAGACCTTCAGAGGAGGGAAAATAGCACTCCCATGGAGAGGTGTGCAGCCCCTCATTACAGCATGGAGGTGGATGCTTATTATCACTTCCCCTAGAGCCCCTGAACAGGCAGGCTGGAGAATTGCTTGACCCTTGTTAACCCTTTCGTCTCTGGGCTTGAGGACTTCATTTACCAATCCCTTGTACAGGTAGCAGGATACTAGATTTAGGAATCTCTTAAGTATCAAACTGGTACATGAGAAATACAGCAAGGAGAATACGGGCAATTGCATGGCTAGTTGATGGTTTGTTGCTTCATCCCTCTGCTGGGAACATATGCAGGCCAATAAAAGCTTAATAAACAGTCCTGTGGTAGGGGAGATATAGGAACACTCTGAATGTGCTGAATAATTTCCACAGCAAACTCCTCAAATTATTTTAATCAAGAAGGGGTCATGCTGATTATAAATCTCTACGACTTAACAAATGGCTCTTGGGAGCCAGAAGTCCCACTCCACGACGCCAGTGAGAGCCATTATCAAAAGATAGCATCCTCATTTCCCGTGTCTCTAACCTCATCGCCCTTTTCTAGCTCTAGCCTCAGGTTAAAGCCCAGCACTTGGTGGTACACAGCAACATTTGCTCAAGAACTCAAATAAGATGACTCCAGCTCAGAGGAGCCCTTCTAATCAGCTATGTTTTCTTGATGTCTAGAACTGGGGTTTTGTTTGTTTGTTTGTTTTTCCTTTTCATGTCTTTAAAAAAAAAAAAATCTATTTCTTCTATGGAATTTTCTCTGTCATTTTCAGCTGATCTGTTATTTAACGCTTATATATTCAGTACTTTTATATTTATTTCCCATGCTAGATACTAAACTCCTGGAGGGTGGGAATGATTTCTCATTCATCTTTGTATCCTTAAAAGGATCCTTGCCTGTGCTTTGCACAAAATCAGTACTCAATAAAAATTGAATGAATGAATTATGATGAATCAAGAATTATCCTGGGATGCTTATAGATTAAGAATAATTCAGTGCTTTGCCCCAAATGGGAAACTTTGAGATGTTAATTACTTACAGTATGATTTGAATAAATGAACACAAGTTGCCTGACTGACTGAACATATATCCCTTTCCAAAGGAAAGCAATGGAAGGTATTTTCATAAAGATAACTACCAGATGATTCTTATGTGAGTCTGAGTATTCCACACTCTGTGCTCTTGTCGGATCAGAGATGTTTCTATCCTTCTGATGAGTGTCCTTCCTCTGGCTAACACCTGTCTGCTGGTTAAATGCCAACAGAACAAGACCAGACAATTGTTTAGCCCTAGTGTTGGCCAGAACAAACATTCCAATGCCTCTGGCTAACAGTTGTAGATCAGGGTGTGGACTAGAAGATTGGGAAGATTTAAAGTTTCTCATCCTCCCATGTTCATGTGGCACTGGATACGTGGCCAGCTTCAAAGTAAACATATACATAGATTTATGTCTCTTCATAAAATGACATTGTGTTTGCACATGACCCCTACAATCTTCTGCTCAATTTCAAACCATTACTTACAGTGTGACTTACTCTACCATGTAAACACTCTAGTATATAGTGATTAACTGTAGTGTTTAGGGGATAATAACAAGGGAAACCTGCATGTGCATGCATAGTTTACACAAAACATTCAGAAAATCTGTCCAATCTATAGCTGTTTGAGCCCTTAGACCCAGGATCTGTGTGCACAAACACAGAGTATGTGATACAATTAAAAGTTTTATAATATTCCTTACTTTTACTGTAACATTTTCAAGACATACATGTTCAATAGAAAGCGTATTTACCTCTATTTATTTTTTTTTTTTTTTTTGTTTTTTTTTTTTTTTTTTTTTTTTTTTTTTTTTATTGTATGTGTGTGTTTTTATTCTTGTTTGTATTGTGCATGCGTACCCTTTTATTTTTTTTACTTGCTATGTTTGTGTGTATTACGTGCAAGTATGTGTGTACAAAAAAAAAAAAAAAAAAAAAAAAAAAAGTATCTTCAAGTGTGTGATTGTTGAGCTCTGATTTTTTTTTTATTTTTTTTTTTTTTTTTTTTACTTGTCTATTTTTTTTATTGTGTGTGTGTGTGTGTGTGTGTGTGTGTGTGTGTGTGTGTGTGTGTGCATAGCTGCACATGTAGATGTCAAGGATACCATCAAGTGTTGTTCCAAGGGGCTCTGCACCTTTTTATTTAATACAGTCTCTCATTGGCCTCAGATTCCAAGTTGACTACACCAGTTGGCCTATCTCTGTTGCCCTAGTTCTGGGATTACAAGTGCACATGCCTTAATGCCATCATACCTGGCTTTTTTTACATGGGTTCGGAGGATGGTACTTACGTCCTTGTTCTTATAAGGCAAATATTTTACCAACCAAGCCATCTCCCAAGACCTTTATTTGTATTATGACATGACTTTGAGGTAGAAGTAAAAGAATTATGATGTTATAAAAAGTGTTAAAATATTAAGGGACTGTAAGTCAAGTATGGTTTGCAGGTAAAAAAGCAATATAATATGATTGACATCACAATGTTTCTGCCGGCACAGTTTTTCTCTGGACAGTCTACTAAATTATTTTAACGTTCAAAACTGAAGCTATTACAGTTATACGTTTTAGCCATTATTTTGATTTAAGCTCTATCAGATGTTTTTTGTTTTTAGGTTTTTTTTTTCTTAGAAAAAATATCTGGAAGTCGTGGCATGAGAGTATTTGATTTCTCCTTATATTTAACCATATTTCCCTATCTCAAAAAGTATAATATACAGTCTGCCTTGAATCTTTGTACTTCATCATGCTTCAAATTCCAAAACCATGTGTGTTTTTTATAAGCAGTCTGTCACTGCCTCCACGTGTGTGTTTCTTTCTGCAGAATGTTATCCGCATGCAACCACTGTTCCATCTCTACCCTCCTCTTCCCTTTGTGTCAAGCCATGTCAGTTCCAAATGTGGAGTTGTGATATGGAAGCAAAAGGTACTTGAATATTCAGAAGCTTTAGTGAAGTTGACAGTGGCCATCCCCAGGAAGACTTCCAAGACAAGAAAAAGCAGAGAACACATTGCAGATACTCAGTAGTGCAAACACAGTGTCATGCTGCTGTACTATTGAGATAGCCTTGTTGATGTGTGCTGTGAGAAAATGAGCTAATACCGATGGAGGAGTCTGATGAAGGACAATGGCTGGATTTCTCGAAGCTGTGAAACAGAGCTCAATAGCGAATACAGCCCATGTCACAAAGTAGTGAGGGCATCCTGATGACTACCACTCATGTGAGTACTGTGTAGGGCAAGCCAGTTTATATGTTTTTCATACACCTGCCAATATTCAACATTCTTAAATAAAACTATTATTTTTAACATTAAATTTATTCTTTTCACTTGGATTTTTAGATGGGAAACTGAGATCAGGGAGATTAAGAAATTTGTCTAATGTTGCACAATGGATAAACAATGAAAATAATCTACAATCGTGTCACTCAGGGAGACCATATTAATACTCCCTGGACGCTTTCTCTTCTATTTCTTAGGCATGATGTGACTGGTGTGTCATTTTCTGCATCGTCTGTGATCTCTCCAACCTCTCCACTTGTAGATATTCTGGTTAGTTTTTTGACACAAACCCAGACACACCTTAGAAGAGTGAATCACGGTAGAGGAACTGTGTCCATCAGATTGCCTATGGGACATTTTCTTGAATACTATTCAATGGAGGTGGTCCCAGCCCACTGTGCATGGTACCATCCCTGGGCAGGTGGGCCTAGACTCTCCAAAAAAGGTAGATGAACAAGCCAAAGGAAGCAAGCTAGTAAGCAGTGCCCCTCCATTGTCTTTGCTTCAGTTTTTGCCTCCAGGTTCCTGCCTTGAGTTCCTGCCATGGCTTTCCTCCATGGACCTTAGCCGGCAAGCCACATAAAACCTTTCTTCCCCCTTGTTGTTTTGGTCATAGTATTTATGTTAGCAACAAAACTCAAGCTAGGATGTCATCCTTTAACTTCCCAAAGTGTTTCTCTGGGTTTATCAGTGGAGGAGTCTGATTGAAAGACCACAGTAGAGACATATGATGCAGAGACTGGGTAATCATAATTCCTCATCAACCTTAGAATAGTAATTAGATCTGGAATGAGCACATGGCCCAATGAAACTAAGAAGTTGTTTGGAAAGGACGAACATAGGAAGATGAAAAGCACCTTATTGCTTTGTAATTCATGCTGGTGTTTAATTGTGGTTGGAACAATATTGAGAGGTTAGACTTTTAAGAGGTGATTGGGCCATAACATCTTTGCCATTATGGGTAGGATTGCTGTCACTATAAAAGGATGATTTGAATCTTCACATGGGTACTCCTTGTACCCACTCCATGTGATAATATAGTGAGAAAGCCCTTACTAGATGTTAGCACCTTGATAATGAAAATTTTCAAGCTTCAAGGAGCATCAGTAAGTTTCTGTTTATTATAATTTACCTCATCTCACATATCTTATATTAATGGCAACATTAAAAATTACATTCTAGAAACTATGGCTTTCAAATACCAAACAACCTGGAATTGTGCACCATTTTTCAGTCTGTAAAAATCTGTGTAAGAATTATATGAATACAAATTAAAAGCAAAACTAAGAGAGGATGAAGAAAGCTGGAGATATGAATCGAACCCCTGGATCCAACTATACCTGAATAGGGTACATCCTATACTGTTGGGTCATTGAAACCAAAAATGACATTTCATTGTGTGAGCTACCTCTCCATTTTCAACAACTTTTTCTTACTTTTTTTCTTACTTCTGCATGAACATCTCCTGAGCCCCATCTTAAGCTACTGCTCCATGCCTGTATTGTTGCTATGCCCCCTTGTTCCATTCTTCTGGAAATTACCAGCTTGATTGTACCACAGATCTTCCACTGGCTTCCCTGCTGTGTTTATTTCAACAGGGAGAACAAAACTACTTTACACATAGCTGGAGATAAATGAATGCCCATTCTACTATGGTACAAGTTCCAACAAGAGATGATTGGAGCTCATAACCTAATATTTGCTTGTTGCTTCCTTGGATAATCAAATTAGAAGCATGTTCATTACAGCTCTAAGTCTGAGAGTGGCCCATCATACTGAGCCCATCATAGTGCTTCCTAGACTCCCTTGCCATCACATTCCACAGCCTACTACCTCAGTGTGCAGCATCTCAAGATCTCCTTGCTAGATCAATCTAGACTATGCCACCTGTTAGTAATATTTAATATGTCCTCTAATCCTCTGTGAGGAACAACCTCCTTACTTTGCTTCTGTGATGTTACTGTCTGTTAGCATCTCATTCATGTCCTTCTCTTCCTCACTTTGTCCTTTAAATGCCATATTCTCCAGGACGCTGTACTTAATCATATGCATTTTAGAGTCCATCCAACCAGAGTCTTCCTGACCACTCACAGCCATCCCTAAATCTTCATGCCCAACTCACTCATTTGAATGAGCAAGCAAATGTATCTCCTGTTCAGAGGAAAGAATGGATAACTGTGGCTTGTTTATTTCTTTTTGCTTTGGTTTAAACCAATTGAGTACCTCACAGTAAATACAAACACAGTCCCCAGTTTGAATGCACTTATTTCCTTCTTTACTTGATACTTGTTTCTTAAGGAGGGAACCTCATAGTGCACAATTACACATGTTTCTGAGGACATATGACAGTCTATGCCTTCTTTTCTGAAGCTATGATCTCAAATTATTCTAAGTATTTATCTATATATTGTTTTCTATAGATTGAAATTTCCTTGATGAAGAATTTGGAAATGTTCAGGGAGGAGGAGATAGTCTGCTGGAAGTTATAATGCTGTATCTCCTGGCTTCATAAATTTCTCTTAAAACTTGCAGACCTCAAAATATTGAAAAACTGTGGAATATGGTTTCTAATTACATATACTCTGTCTGTAGAGACACTAGGATTCCTAAGAGATATATTCACTATGGTAGAACTGAAGTCCAAGGCTCTGACCCCTGGAAGAGAACTAGGAGAGCTCACTGATCTCATGGATTGTGTTCCATTGATGATCTATAAATACATAACCTGCCTACTAACTCTATTCTCCCAACTGAGCAGCCATGCTCACTTCAGATAGTGTGCCTTTGTTTCTGCCTCTTGCCAGAGTTGCTCTGTTTTGCTTTTTGTTTTCTTGTTCCCAAGGGGTTACTTCTTGAACTCAATCTCATTACAACCGATTTCTATCTACATAAAGCACATCAAGACATGTTCTCTAATTAATCTGCTGTGTTCTGCCCAATTTACATTGTAAATCATAGAAACCCTGCCTTTTGTTGTCTCCCTCTAGGGAAAGACTCATCAGAAACCTGATTTAGACAAAGGTGCTACAAGGAGTCATGATACTCCTAATCATGTTCTTCAGGTACTTTTCCTGTAGTTGTCTGGAATAAAGTGGATTCTAGACTGTTCCTAAATGAAACCTTAGCCAAAGGTCTATATTTTAAATACACAGGAAGCAAAACAACGGAATGCCTAAGAAGGGACACACCAAGATGTTCCAACCCCCTTTCCTAGCATGTGCGGTTGAATTTGGAGAGAATAAAATTATTTGCTCCTCCCTCATAATAAAACATGCGTCTGAATCCAGTCGATGCCACAGCAGCATCCGGTAAACAAGACACAGGTGGTTTCAATTCCTTTTTAGTCTGAGTTTAAGGTCTAGAGGATGATTCTAAAGAGTATCATGTTCTTCCTGTTCTGTCATGTCACGTGAGATGGACTTAGGGTGGTTGGCTTTTTTCCCTAAAAGCAGAGCTTCGCGGGGTGAAGGACGAGCCCTAGTACCTGGGTGTGTAGCTTCCATTTGGCAGGGGCTATCAAGTGTCACTCTCATCAACATCCAAGGCCAGTAAACTGAATGTAGTTGGTACTCTCCCTGGCCTGCCTTGACAGTCTTGGAGTGTAGGATCCAAGCTACTGTCATCTAACCAACCTCGGTCACTTTCCCAAGACCTAGTAATCATGACTTGATGCTTAGAGCCTCCTAACCAAGAGATTAGAAGACAGCTGGCACCTGATGACATTAGTGGCACTTTCTATTCGTCTGCTTCTTGACTTTCAGAATACTAGCCCAGCACTGGTCCCCTGAAAGTGATGAGAAGTCTAATCCATATTGATTCTTCTTGATGTTAGCCACAGGTAAATCTATCATCTTTCTTTTTTCATATAAAAGCTTTCTTAAATTACCCTCTCTGTATGATTAAATTATGCTGTTATCTTGCTCCAGAGAAATTTTTGTAAATCATAATTTTTCACCATTTACTACACAAAGAAACTTCTCTGATGAGGTCTGAGAGCTCTACTAACCTATGGGTATATTTATATGAATCTACATGACAATTTGATACTGTGTTTATTTAGTAAAATAATTGAAGTAGTTTCACCACTGGGACCTTTGAGTTTCCCAACCATAGTTCTTGACCAGATCTGTTGTTCTGCCATGCCAGTGTGAATAGAATAATTGTCAGTGGACTTCTCAACCACAAATAAGACATCTACATCCTGCCCCTTCCCCAGGCTGAGGGAATCATCATGGAAGAGAGGCCTGAAAGATTGTAGGAAACAGTGGTTGGAGAGGACCAGAGAAAAACAGTGTTTTCAGAAAATAACAGGACCACTATGCTCATGAGGTCACTGTAACTAGGGTTACCTGTATAAGACCTGGACAAGATGAAGACAGGTACCATCCCAACATGGATTAGGAAAGGTTCCATGAGTCCTGGCCCCTAACTGAAGAGCTATGGGGAGGTAGTGTCTTCTGAAAGAGGGAGAATCAGTTATCTTTAAGGTTGTGGCTCTTGGTAGGTCAATACTGTTGTGGTGAATGGCCCCACACTCAAACATATATGGACAGCACAAACAGGAGTAGACAAATTGTTGAATTTTTAAAAAGAATAGAGGGCATACAGTTGGTAGTTGGATAGAATTGACTGGGAAGACCTAGTTAGGATGATATGATCAAAATATATTCTATGAATCTCTCAAATTGATAAAAACAATTCTTAAAAATAAAAATGTAAAAAAAAAAGATGATTTTCATGATATTTTTCAATTGATGCTACTTTTAAAATTCTATTCTCTGTCCTGAATAGAAAGAGTTTAGAAGTAACATTTGTAGATATAACAGTAAATATAAATGGCATTTACAGGGAGTTTTGGAAAATATTGCTAACATAAGAAGGGAATTTAAAAGTCAATGCAATGGTCAATATTTTCATTCCGCAGACTGAAAGCTGTTATTCTTGCAACCACTCAATGGCCATAAAGGAACATTATCTGTGTCTACAACTTCTAAGGAATTTTCCTTAGAACAGTTAATTCAATGAACAAGTTACTACCTCTTCCTTTAAGAACATTCTAAATGAGACAGTTTGTTAATCTATAGAAAGAAAGATGGGGCTAATGCGAAATCTATGGTATATGGAAAACCTGAACCAAAAATGTATAACAGATGGGTCTGATGTGAGCAAGAGCTAGATGAAGGGGCAGTCCTCATTAAGTCTGGGCACCGCTAAGCATTCTAAGCTCCATTATTCTTCTTTAAATGCCTTCTCTCTTAACTTGGAAATTAAAAGAAGAATCCAGTCATAGCCATCTGCAGTTGCATACCAAAGTCACATGAAAGTAAAAATAGCTTCCTGCAGCATCATATTCTACAAAGACTTAAGGTTGAAATGTGTCATTTACATAAGCTACTCAGTAGGATGCAGAGTTCCCAAGTCTTAAAAACAAAAGCCAGGATTCAGAGAAGTGCTGTGCTTGTCTTTAGGAGAGTGTTTCCAATTTGACACTGAAGCTGCAAGCTACTGTCATCTTGCTTGATGAACACATTGGTTAGAAATTTTGAGAAGGATTCTAGAGCAACTTTCTCCCCAGAGGCTGTTTAGACAGCAAGCAGTCTCCTCATTTGCCAGTGAAGGAGAAGCTAGTTTTAGGAGGAGGCTAAAATTACAGGCTTAAACTTTAGACAATGATTTATCACCTGTTGCTCCTGGTGCATCCAAGCACACCTGATCACAACTGTACACTTCTGACTTTTAAATTACAGTTTTCTTCTGGAAGGTCATTCATTCCTCACAGTCTCAAGAATATAGAGAAAGGCTCTTAACATACATGTTTAATAAACATATTTTTCTTTAGCTAAAAGTTTCCTACATCCACCGGTCCACAGCAGCTCAGACCCAAGTAAACTCACAGAGTCTTATGTTAATTAAAACTGCTCAGCCATTAGTTCAGGCTTACAACTGACTAGCCCTTACACTTAAACTCAGCCCATTTCTGTTAATCTATAAGTTGCCACATTTTCCATGGCTTAACCTGTATGCCATTATATGCTGCTCCCTTGATGGTGAACTGGCATCTCCACACTCAGCCTTCCTTTTCCCAGAATTCTCCTTGTCTGCTTATCCTGCCTATACTTCCTGCCTGGCTACTGACCAATCAGCATTTAGTTTATCAACCAATCAGAGCAACACATATTCACAGCATACAGAACATCCCACAGCATTTTTCAGTCCTAGAATACTTTTATGTCTATAATAAAGTTGCCAAGAAAAAAAGAAATCCCATAGACCCAAGTACATGGTATTTTAGTATAAACACATGCATAACTGGGGTATATTTACCAGAAGTAATAAGCAGGTATTTATGCATTAGTGTTGCTACTGTAGATTCTTAATTCAGAGCCTCCATTCTTCCCATTCCACATTTTCTACTCCCAGGTCCCATGTAGATCCCCGTGTCTCACGGTCTTTCTGTCTCCTGTGGCTTCTCTCAGATATTGCAGTTTTACAAACTTTCCTTGTTTTTAATATCCTAAACAGTTTTGAGGGACACTGCCAAGTACTTTGCTTGATGTCCCATTTCTATAGTGTACTTTTCATGAGAATGGGGTTATGGGTTTTTAAGAGGTGGATGACAGAGGCAAAGAGCGATTCTTGCCACACTCTATCACTCTCTAACAGGGGTATGTATTGTCAACATTACTTCTCACAGCTGACTTGAACCTTGATCATCTGGCTAAGACAGTATTCCCAGGTCTCTCTTTCCCTCACTATATATATGCAGATCCTTTGAGGGAATTCACCACCTGCCACTGATACGTATGATGTCTTCCCCCTTGTCTCAAAGACAATGTCTGCATATATTACTTAAAATTCTAAATGATGGGTGGATACAGGTACATGTGTCTGAGAGAGAGAGAACATTTAAGTTCTATTTTTTTAGCAAGTGCTTTACTACAATATTATTAACTGTACTCACCATGTAGTATATTAGTTCTCAAGAATTTATCTTATAACTAAAATGGTGTACATTTTAATCAGTATCTCCCACATTTTCACACTTATCTTATTTGTTGCTTTATGAGTTTGAATTTTTCAGACTCACATTTAAGTAAGATACTAGTGTTTTTTGTCTTGCTCTAACTTACATCACTTGGGATGCTGCCCTACAGTTTACACAGTTTGTATGTGGAAAATGGCAGTACTTCCTCTTTCCGATTGGGCAGTATTCTATTGCTTAAGTATATGTTTGTACATAGGTGTATATCTACACACAATGACTTATTATTTATTTGACATGAACTCTTGAGTAGTTTCCATGTTTTTGGCTATGACAACTAGTACTGCAAATGAACCTAAAGAAATGAACCCAGAAACAAGAATCCTGGATTATTTGATAGTCCTCATTTGACCTTTTTTAGGTACTTTAATATTGTTTTCAGAGTAGCTATAGTAATTTGTATTTTAAATGGCGCCATGCTTGTTATGTTTTGGGGAACACAATCTTAACAGTGATAAGCATGGTGTGGTTTTAATTTGAAGCTTTCTTATGACTAGTGACCTGAGCACCTTTGGCACGACTATTTGCTATGTATCTGTCTTTTTGAGAAGATGTTAATCCAGATACTTTGTCACTTAAGAATATTTATACCATATGTCTCTTTATTAAAGATTCCATATACATACACAATGTATTTTTGTCATATCCACCCTGATGCCCAACTTTTCCCAAGCTTTCTCACCTTCCCTCATATTTTATATCTTTGTAATCTACTAAATCTAATTAGTGCTACCCATATGTTCTTGGGTGTAGGGTCATGCGTGGGTGTGTGTGCAACTGAGAAGAAGCCACACCTCTGAAGGAACCGCACACTCCCCTTCTCTGCAGCAATCAACTGGAAATAGCGCTCATGTAGGGACAGGGCCCACATGTAGGAGTTCCTTGTATCTTAGGGTACTAGGTCCTTATCAGATATATGGTTTATGGGAACGTCCCTCAATTCTGTAGATTCTCTTCCCATTTTGATGTTCCTTTCTTTTGCAACAAAATTTTCATTTTGATGTAGCTCTTAGGATTTGGTTTTGATGCATATCGTTTCAGAAACTTTGTTTTAAAAAGTTGCTAAAATTAATGGCAACCAGCTTGTCAGTGTATTCTTCCAAAAGTTTTATCATTTTACTTGTTAAATATGAACCATTCATTTATTTCAAGTTAATTTTTCTTGGCGGCATGAAACTGAACTCTAAATTCATGCTTTCATATATGAAAATCCAATTTTTATACTTATTTTGTATTCGTGGAATCTTTGTCAAATAATAGTTGATTATGAATACATGTATTTATTTGGAGGGATTTTGATTTCTGTTTTATTTATCTCTGTGTCTTTTTTGTGTCAGTATGTATTGAGTTGATTACTCAATATTTGCTATATCATCTAAAATTAAGAAACAAGTTCAGCTTTCACTATTCATATCCTGTGGCTATTTGGAGTTCTATATGAATTTTAGGATTGTTCTTTCCATTTCTATGAAAACTGTCACTGAAATTTTGACAAATTGTTTAGGTACTATGGAAATTTTAAGAATGATAAATTTTCTAACATTAAGATGGATAACATTTATTTACATCTTCAATTTCTTTAAATGTCTAATTATTTTCATTGTAGAGTTGTTTGTTGTTTTACTTCTCTGACTCAATATGTTTCTAAATATTTTACTTGTTATGATACTAACATAACTATGATTTTCACCTTCTTTTTTCAAAGAGTGCATTGATAGTAGGTAGAATTGCACCTGAGTCCTGTATATTGATTTTGTATTCTGAAATTCCACTGAATTGATTCACTAGGTCTGGCAGCTTTGAAAAAATATTTAGACCATGCCGTCTGCAAACAGATATCTGGGCGCTGTGCTTGTTGAAACTGAAATGCAATGACTTCAAGCCCCTCTCATCTGATAGTAAGAAAAATATGTCTCTTACTCTTGCATACAAGAATATCTATAAATATTTTTATATGTAACCATATGTGTCTACATTAAGCAAAATGTGAATGCACACCAAGAACCATCCTATCTCTCCCTCATTGCCTATCTACAAGTTCCAACATAAACAGTGCTAAAAATCTCCCATTCTGCCAGCTTCAGTACACATGATAGTGCTTCCACTTTTACTAATCCATATATTCATGTAAAGCAGAACTATCGATATAAAAGCTAATTTAAGCACAACTTGTTTGGCTTTTAACCTTACAGTTTGTATTTGTTTTTCTAAGTTAGTTAGATCATCAGTTCTCCAATCTCCTAAAATGAGTTTATTGCATACATTAGCAACAGTTATTTTGTTGAATTTTAAATTCTATAATGAAATTCTCCAACTTCCCAATCTTAAAATTTGCATGAGATTCGGTATTTATTTCTAAAAAAAAACTCTAAGTTTTAACAAACTCAGAATAAGGTCACTTATTGATCACTGCAGTATCATGAAGAATAACTTCATTATCCTAAGAAATCTCACATTTCAGGCTGGAGAGATGGCTCAGCTGTTAAAGGCTAGGCTCACAACCAAAAATGTAAAATATCCCACATTTCATCTGTTCAAATCTCCTCTGGTCTATAGTTCTGCTAATTACCAAGTTCATTATCAGCTGTGTAATTTTGCCTTTTCCAGAATGATATATAATTAGAAAATACAACATGTAGGATTTTTAGATTGGTTTGTTTCACTTAGTAATACACATTTAGGTTATGCTCATTACTGTAATCTGTACGCAAGCAACAGAGCTCACTTATCTGTTAAAGGTCATCTTGGTTGATTTCACTTTCTAGCGAATATAACCCATAATCATTATAATTCTTGCACATCTTCTATCTAACAGACATTACATAGCATTGCTGTGCCACTGGCGCAGTAGTTAGTATAGGAGTGTGCCATGCCATCCTCAGCCTCAGCTATCCATTAAAATCACCACAAACATGGTTCTCCTGGGTTATGGCTCCAATTTCTTTGGTTCCTGGTAACTGGATCTCAGCTGTGACTCTGTATTCACATGTCTCTTAGCTTTTAGGGGGAAAGCTTGCCTAGAGATGTCCAATGGTTCTCAGAATAATTATTGACATTTTTAGATTTGTAGTTTGTATTGTTATAAAAAGGGGGGAATAACAATATACAAGCTCCATATGAGTCACAGCTGAAACCAGAAATCTAATATTCATTGTTTTATCTGTCAAAGTCTATGATGTTCCTAATTTGGCATTATTTTCCAACAGAAGCAAAGTTGTGTTGAGTCTTGGTCATATCAAATCCTATAATAATCACTTTATTCCAGAAAAGTGAGAGAAATCTTACTAGTAACACTACTCATAATTACCACAAACTAAGAAAAATCCAACTGCCAATAAATAGAAATGATGATTTACTCACAAAATGGAATTTTTAAAATGAGATTTCAGAATAAATTCAAAAGCACAATAAATAGAAAAGAAATCAAACACAAAAAGGGCACACTAAATGATTTCTTTTGTTTGTACCTTAAGAATAGGTAGAGCTAAGGTGTAGTGTAGAACAATGTGGTTACCTGCTACATAAAGGACATTAGTGAGTACATGAACATAAACAGCTGTAGTAGGAATCTTAAAAGTTCTTATTAACAAAATCAAACCTGAGGCGAGTTATTGGGGTCCATGCTGGTAGATCAGAGAGACAGAACAAACCACAGCTATCTCACCTCTCCAGATCCTCAGCTGGTCTTGTCTCCTCAGACTAGAGGCCTCTGAGTCCTCATCCGAATGGGTCCCAGCTGAACTGTGTTGCTCCAAAGCCTGAATGCTTAACCAGCCACATGCTTAACCAGCCAAAAGCCTAACCAGCCAAATGCCTCTAGTTTCTGGTCCTTACGCCTTATATATCTTTGCTTTCTACCACCACTCCCTGGGATTAAAGACTGGCTTTCTGGGATTAAAGGCGTGTCACCATGCTTGGCTATTTCCAATGTGGCCTTGAACTCACAGAGATCCAGAGGGATTTCTGTCTCTGGAATGCTAGGATTAAAGGTGTGAGTGCCACCATTTTCTAGCCTTTGTATCTAGTGGCTGTCTGTTCTCTGACCCCAGATAAATTTATTAGAGTACACAATATTTTGGGGAACACAATACCACCACATTTCCTCTCTTTTTGTCTAAAACTAAAAAGCTTATAACTAATACAAGAAATACTATCCAATAAGTATATACAATATATACAGCCAAAAATTACATTAATGATATCTAGTCCATTAACATTTGACAGATTCAGATAAAAACTCCATTATATATATTAACAATGTCCAGTCCAGTAACATCTGAAAAACTCAGACCAAAATATTTTCATTACTTATCTTATTTAAAACAAGTAGTTCCTTTTTAAAAGTAGATTCCATCATCTCCCTTTTTATCTTATCATATCCATATTCTCTCTTTTTTCTTTTCATAATAGATTCATTAGTCTACCTTTTGTCATTTTTATATCTTCCTCTCTTTCTTCAGTGTAGATTCAGTGATCTACCTATTTATCCTATTATTTCTTTATCTTTTTTCTCAGAGTAGATTCGATGATCTATCTCATATCTATATTCTCTTTTTCTTTTTGCTTTCTAGGGGTGAAGATATCTTTAGGGAATCTTGAAAAGAAAATTTTTGGGTTAATTGTCAAGTCCTGTATCATTTGTCCATTCTCTGCATAAAAGGAAAGTTCAGGGCTTGTTTCAAGTCCTTGTTCGAGTACTCTGTCAGGCTGTATCATCTCAGCTAGTCCTCTCGAAATTGTCCTGACCAGTTTGTAGTCCAAAGTCGATTTTTCCATGGTGTTAATCGGCTTAATGGCTTTATCATAGTCCATGTGGAATCATCATTGTAGGATCCTGTCATCTTTTTGAAGATTTCAAAGTCACTGTTAGACATAGTCATGGTTTCCCGCGGCTTTTTTTTTTTTTTTTTTTTTTTTTTTTTTTGCCTCCTCTGTGGTTTGGAGCAATCACAGTCTGATAAATGTCTGTCTCTCGGAACCATGAACATTCTTCCCTAGAACAGAAAATCTTCACAACAATTTCTCCCCACCATTTGTCTTGCCAAACTTTTCCAAATTGACCTTTGCCGAAGTTTTCTTGTAACACGATGGTCCTGGCAATTCTTCTCTGAACCAGCAGCAGTAAACCCTTCATCCCAGGTAGCAGCATCACAGCAGTCACCAACACTATGAGAAGGAGCTGGCAACGTGGAGCAGTAGCCACTGCTTCCATGGTCCCACCACTGTTTGTGGTTCAGTCCGGGCCAAAGCTTCTCCCAAGCCTCCTAGGCCGGCCTCAAACTCGGGATCTTCCTGCCTCTGTCTCCTTCAGCAAATCCTACCGGTGTGTGCCACCACAACCACCTGAGTGTAGCTTGGGCCTGAGCTGGGGCTCACAAGGCCACAGGCAAACAGCTTTTTCATGAATTCGTAACACGAACGTTGGGCGCCAGATGTAGTAGGAATCTTAAAAGTTCTTATTAACAAAATCAAACCTGAGGCGAGTTATTGGGGTCCATGCTGGTAGATCAGAGAGACAGAACAAACCACAGCTATCTCACCTCTCCAGATCCTCAGCTGGTCTTGTCTCCTCAGACTAGAGGCCTCTGAGTCCTCATCCGAATGGGTCCCAGCTGAACTGTGTTGCTCCAAAGCCTGAATGCTTAACCAGCCACATGCTTAACCAGCCAAAAGCCTAACCAGCCAAATGCCTCTAGTTTCTGGTCCTTACGCCTTATATATCTTTGCTTTCTACCACCACTCCCTGGGATTAAAGGCTGGCTTTCTGGGATTAAAGGCGTGTGTCACCATGCTTGGCTATTTCCAATGTGGCCTTGAACTCACAGAGATCCAGAGGGATTTCTGTCTCTGGAATGCTAGGATTAAAGGTGTGAGTGCCACCATTTTCTAGCCTTTGTATCTAGTGGCTGTCTGTTCTCTGACCCCAGATAAATTTATTAGAGTACACAATATTTTGGGGAACACAATACCACCACAAACAGCTTGTTTCTTGAACCTTTTACATGGAATGTCCAATATAAAAAAATCTGAATATTTTGGAGTAGATCTGTTGTATGTATATTACATTTCACTAGCATGTTATAAGAATCATAAATCACTAGCAATCTTTCTTTGTTAGGTTTTAGAGGTGATATGTATAAAAACATTTGGATGATCCAAACACTACAGTGATACAGTTGCTTACAACCATGATGCTAAGTATTATATCATCTACATATTCTTTACACTTACTCATATACTGCACTTATTTCCTTACTACATCAGAGATTTTCTTTCTACATCTTTAAATTTATCTTAGAAGGAAGGAGATATCTGAATTCAATAAGAACTTTCTCAATACTTAGACTCTAAATAAGAACTTTCTCAATACTTAGACTCTTGTTTTTTTTAAATAGGACATTTTATAAAACCATGACAATAACTTAAAGCCAAAATTTTAAAAAATTGCTATCAGCATTGCCATATAAAAGTGCCTCTCTAGCCAAGAGTTCACTATAGGTGTAGTCCTCCTGCACATGTGGCTTGTTACCATTAAAACTTGGGTATCAAAGCATTTTCCCATACCCTCTGCCATCTTCTAAGGGAGAAGAAAGAAGAGAGGGGAAGAGGGAAGAATATGAGAGCTATAAAATAAGTGAAAAATATAATTCAGTTATAGTGACTACAGAGAACCTTAAATTATGTGAAACTCTGATTCCTCTCAAAATTACACACACACACACACACACACACACACACACACACACACACACGCATACCTATAACTTAGGAAATATAATAAATTAGAGTAAGCAAAAATAACTCATGATAACAAGTTCCTTTCCCATGGATTTTAATTTAATCAATATGAAAAATCAGGACCTTTCCAGTCGGAAGCAAACAAGGAAATTTTAACTTTTCAGGTTTCCTGGCAATCCCATCTCTTGCTGCCTCTTTTGTATTTTCCTTCCCCAAGCTAGTTCATCAAATCACTCTCAGATGTTCCACTGGAAACATTTCTCTCCATGCATCCTTTGTAGATCAGTCATTGTTGCTGATAACAATACTAACAAGGAGACTTTTCTATAAGCCAGATTTTTATATATTATTAAGGTATCAGATAAAGAAAAGCATGGCCACAAGTCTGACAGTTTCTAGGCATTTTATCTGGCATGTCTTTCATTATTAGCATTGCTTCTTTCTAAATAAAATGTCTACAGCATACCACAAAGTCTATTGTTTTCTACTTCTTAGCTTGGAGAATATACAACTTCATTAGCCAACTCCAAAAGCCCATCTGATCTTTACTAAAACCTTAAAAGCTTTCAACAAAGACTGATTGAATATTCCTATTCATATAACAAGAACCTTTGTGTTCCTGTTACAAAAATCTATAAAATTTAGAGGCAATGGACTATGATTTTGATAGACACCCAGCAGGAGAGCCTGTTTGGGTCTCTGCTCCTGTCAGTCTGCTCTGCTCTACTTGGAAGCTGTGTCCATACACCTGTCCTGACCCTATTTCATCTCGTGTGCAAGACACATGCAAACACAGCATAGCAATGAGGCTAAAGCTGCAAACTGATATACAGTGTTATTTGCTGACATTGTCTAAATATGGCTTGAAGGTTGGAAAGGGCCTTAAATATCATCTAATTCCAACTGTGTTCAGTGACCTTTGAGTATTTTACACCAAGCATATAGTTGAATTTTCCAACTAAAAAAAAACCAGATGGTTCTGTTTCAACGTAACTCCCACCGCTTTAAGGTAATTAAAACTAGTGTAGATCTATTTGCTTAGAGTTAAATGCAAAAGCAGGACTTGAGTAATGTTATTTTAGTATTATCTCGTTGAGTTTGAATTTGTGCATCATAAACCAGTTTCATGGTCATCATTTAACAGATGCTGAAATTGAGATTCAAACAGCATAGTGAGTTTTCCCAGGGTACAGGGGGCAGCTTAGCCAGGATCCCAAACATCAAAGTGCATGCATTCCCATTTTCAATCCTCCTTCCCCACTCCTCCCTATCCTCCTCATTCCCTCTTCCTCCTCTTCTTCCTCCTTTTCATTTTTTGAAACTGATTCTCTCTTCAAGTCTACTATAAAAATTCTTAATAGAAAAATTTCCTAAGAATGTTGAAATTTTCTCACTATCCTCCTCTTAACGTGTTTCTGTCCCTATAATATATTTCTCTATTGACATATAATATTACACAACACAAGTTCTTAGTCATCTCTTCAGCACAGAGCAGAGGTGCACTTAACTGATTTTACTTGTAACGAGTCTTTCTCTGTCTAGTGAGCCAGCTTCCAAATAGTGACATGGAGACTTATTGATTATAAAAGCTTGCCTTAACTTAGGCTTGTTTTAAACTAGCTCTTATAACTTAAATTAACCCATTTCTATTAATCTACATTCTGTCAAATACCATCCATTCTGCTTCCTCCATATCTCCTCCTGACTCTCTCATGTGCTTCAATTCCTCCTCCTTCTCCTCCTTTCTCTCACTGCCCAGAAGTTCCACCTGTACCTCCTGCCTAGCTATTGGCTGTTCAGCTTTTTATTACACCAGTCACAGCAATTTACCTTCACACAGTGTACAAATATCCCACAACATTTATTGATGGTAGTGTCTTATGTTTTACCAACAATATTTTAACATATATGTTGTTTAGCAGGCTTTCTTTTGGGCTACCAACCAGCTCCCAAATTATGACACAGAGACTTATTATTAGCTATGAATGCTCAGATTTTTCTTATGCTTACCCTAACTAGTTCTTATAACTTATTTTAACCTGTATCTCTTCATCTACATTTTGCTTCAGGCCTTTTTACGTTTCTTTCCTTCTGTATATCTTACTCCATGTCTGACTGGCTTGTGGCTGCCTGGCTGGCTGGTCCCAGGCATCTCCTTCTCTTTCTTCCTCCTCTTATTCTTTCTTTTCCTCTTACTTGTTCTCTTTGCCCACCAGCCCTACCTATCCCTGTACTGCCTAGCTATTGGCCATTCAGTTTTTTATTAAACCAATCAGGTGCCTTAGGCAGGCAAAGTAAAACAGCAACACATCTTCATATAATTAAATGAATGCAATATAAACAAATGTAACACATCTTGGTCTAGTTAAATGAATTTAGCATAAACAAATGCAACACAACTTTACATAAAGTATTATTCCCCAACAATGTTGAGAGTATTTAAAAAGCCTATCAATCACTTAAAGCATGTAAGAAACTATTGAAAGAAGTTGTCATCAAAATACCAAACAAGGAACTGAGCCTGGTGGTTTTTTTTCTTGTTGTTGTTGTTGCCGTTTTTTGTTTGTTTTTTATTTTTGTTTGTTTGTTGTAATCTCAGCACTTAGGGAGATAAAGGAGAAGCAGGAGTCCAGGGTCATTCTCAATTACATAGGTTGTTCAAAGCCAGCCAGATTTACATGAGACCTTGTAAAAAGAAAGAAGGAAGGAAGGAAGGAAAGAAATGAGGAAGGGATGGGGAGAGGGAGAGGAAAGAAGGAAAAAAAGGAAGGAAGGAAGGAAGAAAAGAGGGAGGAAGGAAGATGCTCAAGAGGTATAATGTGATTCATTGCCTTTCTCCTGACTTCAGTCTAACGTGTGTTCACTGGGTTGTACTACTAAAAAGAGCTAAGCCATCATTATGAAATAAAATTGGCTCTCCTGGTCTGCACTCCCTGCATCCTTTCCTCATGAGAGCATAATACCATAAAGCATCCACTTGCTTTTTGGTAGGATGTTATCTTTTGTAGGGAGTGGTGTCAGGTCTGTTTTAATTAGCTGTGGATCCTACAGTTGTCATTGTTTAGCTTTATGTACTCATTAATCAAGATCTGTAGAGCTGGTTTAAATGTGCTCCATGACTCCATAGTTGATAAATAGCAACAAAGGTCAATGCAGAGCTGAAATCTTAGAGCTAAGTGGGTAGTTTTGTACATTTTCTTTATTTGACACATGAAAAGATATTCCATTGTCTTCTAGTCTACATTATTTTCACAGGAACTCTTCCAACCTTCTTAACTTTGCTTTTTAAAATACCTTAGTTCAAGGATTGCCAGGATTTTTCTCAAAATTGCAGATAATAAATAATTTAAGTTTCTTATGATTAAGGGGGATATTATACAGACATTTTTGTAACAGTATTTTTTAAATGTAAAAATCATTAATCATGAATTTCACAAGGTCAGTTATGAACCTAGCTGATGTCAAAAATTCTTTAACCCTTATAATTTTTATTGTTATTTTCTTCCCCATTCTTTCTTCCATCTTCATAGACTGATTTCCCATTTGGTAAATGGTCTTTAACTGACCTGTAGATGTTGGACCCTCTGTTAAGCAACTTGAATATTTTTTTCTTTCTGTCCTTGTATTTTAGTATGGTTACTTTCTACAAGAATGACACATTCACTGATCTTGTTTCTGTGTTTCTCAGTTCAATATTGTCTATTAAATAAAATCTTTGCATCTTATGTTTTCATGTCTTGTACTAACACTTGATTCCTTTGTCTACTTCCATTTCTCCACTGAAATTTCCCATACGTTCATACAAATAGGTCAATGGTGTTACTAGGTATTTATAATATATATGACAATCATCTTAAAGCTCTTGACAGATAATTCAAACATCAGGGTCTTCTGACATTTTGCTTCTGTTTATTGTTTTATAGTAGACATTATAGTGGTCTCAGTTTGCCTGTTTCTTTGTCTTCTAGATGCTATTAACTTATGTAAGCCAAACACTGTACAAACAACAGTAGGAACATTTAGGATATTTACCCAGGGGAATCACACAACTTCTTTTAGACCATCAATTTACTGGAGCAGAAACAATCCTGTGTTTACTGAGCCTAAGGTTTGGGGCTTCATCGAAGCTTTAGGAAGACGCTGTACACCACAGGACTTCAGTGTTCTATGGAAGGGATAAAACTTTCCATTAGTAAAGTTTTGGATGTGAACCTCATCAAAATTCTAGAAATATTTTTTATCAACTATGAGAAGTCATTCTTAGCTTTATAGCGCAACAGTTACCTTTTTCAGTGACTGGGGAATTCTTCCTCTGCAACCCTGCACTTGATTTTCAATGCACTGGGGAAAATGTCTGCACTCTGTTCATCTACCTATTTTCTTTTCCTTCAGTAAAAGTATTAATGTATCTCAAATGGTTCTTTCTTCACCCTTCTGCTTATTCCAGGATCTCTAGTTCATTTAGTTAGGTTTCTCCACCTTGAGCAATAGGATCCTGAGGGAATGATCTATTTTTTTTTTTTTTAGGGGAGTAATCTAACATTTTTTATTTTTATTTTTTTCTTTTATTTTACAATACTATTCAGTTCTACATAACAGCCACAGATTCCCTTGTTCTCCCCCTTCCTGCCCCCTCGCCTTCCCCAGCCCACCCCCCATTCCTACCACCTCCAGATCAAGGCCACCCCCGAGGATTGAGATCGACCTGATAGAATCAGTCCAGGCAGGTCCAGTCCCCTCCTCCCAGACTGAGCCAAGCGTCCCTGCATAAGCCCCAGGTTTCAAACAGCCAACTCATGCAATGAGCACAGGACCTGGTCCACTGCCTAGATGCCTCCCAAACAGATCAAGCCAATCAACTGTCTCACCTATTCAGAGGGCCTGATCCAGTTGGGGGCCCCTCAGCCTTTGGTTCATAGTTCATGTGTTTCCATTCCTTTGGCTGTTTGTCCCTGTGCTTTATCCAACCTTGGTTTCAACAATTCTCACTCATATAAACCCTCCTCTTTCTCCCTAATTAGACTCCCAGCGCTCCACCTGGGGGCCTAGCTATGGATGTCTGCATCCAGATTCCTCACTCCTAGGATGGGGTTTCTGGCACAACTATTAGGGTGTTTGGCCATCCTACCACCAGACCTTACGCCTGTCAGAATGGCTCAGATCAAAAACACTGAGGACACTTTATGCTGGAGAGGATGTGGAACTAGGGGAACTCTCCTCCACTGCTGGTGGGAATGAAAGCTTGTACAACCACTTTGGAAATCAATATGGCGCTTTCTTAGAAAATTGGGAATCAATCTCCCCCAAGATCCAGCTATACCACTCTTGGGCATATACCCAAGAAATGCTCAATCATACCACAAGAGCACTTGCTCAGCTATGTTTATATCAGCATTGTTTGTAATAGCCAAAACCTGGAAACAACCTAGATGCCCTTCAACTGAAGAATGGATAAATAAATTGTGGCACATATACACAATGGAATACTACTCAGCAGAGAAAAACAATGACATCATGAGGTTTGTAGGCAAATGGATGGATCTAGAAAAAAACGTCCTGAGTGAGGTAACCCAGACTCAGAAAGGAAGGATCTATCTTTGTCCCTGGCTTTGATGTAGCACTGTTTTATAGCCATAAAAACATACTTACTTTGGAATAGGGCTAAGAGAGATTTTGCTCAGCTCTCCCTCATTTTGCTTAGTCACTGATTTGCACCCAGAAAGACCCATTTTGTCACTGGGATGTTCTCACCCCCCTTGATAAAGGAATTTAACCTTACTTTTTAAATTCTTTGAATATTTTTAGATTTATTAATTTTATGTGTATACGTGCTTTTGCCTGCCTGTATGTGTGTACACTATGTGCATAGTATATACACTATGTTGTCATCAGAAGCCAGAAGAGCGAATCAGATCCCCTAGAACTGGAGTTACAGATGGTTGAGAGCCATGATGTGGACATTGGGAATTGAACCTAGGTCCTCTGCACCTGAGACATCCCTCCAACCACCTTCCCATTTTCTTCTAATTCTTATATAGTTAATACTCTATGACTTTATTTTTACCAAGAAATAACTAGTGAAGGAAGAGCTAGGCCACCTAAGTCATTCAAGTCAAGTATCTCAAAGTTACAAGATTAGAAATGAGAGTAAATGGTTATTCTTGTAAAAGTCCAAATCACTTCCTATTACTCAGCCATGACTAAATCATGGCTACATGAGAATGAATCAGTACTAAAGGATTCCACCCAAAGTGATAAGATCACAGATCAGAAGTCCTTGCCCAGTCTCTCCCCAGTGTTTGACAGAACCCATACTCCTAGTAGTATATGCAATTTAAAAAAAGTCATTTGAAGTGAATACCCCCTCACCACAAAACTATATTAGTCAGTTATTACCATAATTCTATTACCTAACAGGCAATCCTAAAACCTCAGTGTCCTAGAACATGAACAGTCATTTTTCATATTCCTGAGTCTGCCAGTGGGCCCTGGTGGCTTGGTTTCAGTTCTGGTTAGATCTGCATGTTCATTGTTAGGCCCAGTATAAAGGAGCCGCAGTAGCTAACTGAGGGATGGTCTCACGGCCACACTCTAAAGCCTCCAAAGAGCTGGACAGAAACGTTGAAGTTTCATAAAGCACTGGTTAAAAGCTGTCACTTTTGTATATGTCTCACTGGTCAAAGCAAATCACAAGTCACCCCATCATGGAGCAAGTAGACAGTGTCCACTGAGGTCAAGTGGAGGGAGTAAATAACTAATTACTAGCAATAGTATAATTTCCTATACTCAAAACTTGTGTTGTCCTTTAGAGTCATATTTTAACATCAAGAATGACACCTCAATACCTGCCAACTACTAAAGAAAGAGCTGAGATAATATTAAAAATGGTTAATTTGAGGCATAACCCAGATAGGAAAACAAGCAAACTATAACTATCACTACTTAAGAATTCCTTTGGGAGAATAATAGACTCTCCAATTTTATAAAATTTTATTTAAGAGTTCCTTGAAGAATGTTTCTTTCCTTTGTCATCTGATGAAAACCTATTTGCCTTTATATTCTGTATCAGCAGAAGGCTCTTGATTCAGAAGCCATGCTTTAAAAACAATCACAGAGGTATGGTGACCTGGAGGCTTTCTTTAAAAAATCAACTTCTTGATCCCATTGTTTCCGACTTCTCTTTAGTAAATAAGAGATTTAGTTTTTGTCAAAGAGAAAGAAAGAAAAGAATCTATGTAGTAGATAAAGAATTATCATGTAGTGACCACACAGCACACACCTCTTTTCACAGAAAAGGACAATTAGTAACTTTAATACTAACATGGCACTTTGCGACTTAATGGAATAGGAAATATAATAGAAGGTGGGAAATAATTCTGAAATTTCAAGTCTGAATTTTTTTTCATTCTTGGTTGAGTGAGGAAATATACTAAATTCTGGAAGTTCCCTGGCAAGATTATTTTAGAAAATATCATCTCTTTATTATGTAAACCCATAGACAATAAGTGTACAAGTAAAGAGTATTTGAAATCATACATCACAAAAGAAGCAGACTTTTTCCCTAATGAATTGCTCAAAGGGTAGTTTAGCTTGTTAGTGACTACCCAGATATCCCTAGTGCATTATAGCTGAGTGTGATAACACAAATGGTTCCCATAATTTGAAATGAATTATTCTGAGGATTTAATGATTACTCTTTACTGCAGATGTTTTATGGCATAATGAGGCCTTAACTCTACCTGATTAAACACAATGGGAAATCAGCATCATTGAAAAGTACTGAGCTGACATGAATTATTTTCCAAATTGCCACAATGGCCAGAAATGTATTATTAGGCTATAGCTGTGGGATAATGACAGATCACCAAAGTTTCCCCTGAGACTACAGGTGTTAGAGTTATTGAAAGATTCACAAGATACAGAATGAAACCCAATTGGATAGAAAACTGTCATGCCTAAACAGAGGATGTGAGGACTCAGATAGTTCTTGTGACCTTTGAATTTTAGGGGTAGAAAAAAATAGTGTTGGGAGAAATATAGCACCGATCCCAAAGGCCTTGGTTGGGTACTACAATGTCTTCTATTTTTTCTCACAGCCTATATTTTCTCCTAAAATTTATATTAGCATTGATCCTATGTCAAACATACCTTACTGCTTTATGTTAATTATTCAGTTTTTGTAGTAAGCCCATGAAGTGGATTTTTTTATAGTTACCATTTCACTAGATGAGGTAACTGAGAAACAAAGAGATAAATCTTGCCCAAGATTATATAGAGGAGAGACCTGGACTTTGGACTGTGTGCTGGTTGGACAAAGACTTCCTGAATATATTTTTGTTTGTCAAATTCATGCTTTCTCTGCTTTCTTTCTTTGTTTTTTTTACATTTCATTTTTACTTTAATATTTTGTATTAGACCTGGGTGCTAAGATATCTCCTTACTCCTGCTTGTCAGAAATGCCAACAACATTTCACATATTACTGTCAATTGCTATGTTCAGAAGATTTCTATGACTATATTCTGTGGACTCAACAAAATAAAGAATGTGTCACCAGGTGGTGGTGGCACATATCTTTAATCCCAGCACTCGAGAGGCAATACCAGGCAGGTCTCTGTGAGTTCAAGGCCAGCCTGGTCTACAGAGTGAGCTCCAGGACAGGCACAAAAACTACACAGAGAAACCCTGTCTTGAAAAAACAAAAACAAAACAAACAAACAAAAAATCCTAGTACTCAGGAGGCAGAGGCAGGCAACTCTTTGAGTCCCAGGCCAGTCTTGTCTACAGAGTGAGATCCAGGACAGCCATAGCTATTACAGAGAAAAACCCTGTCTCGAAAAAACAAACAAAAAAGAATGTGTCAATCAATTACACAATTGTTAGATGTACAACAAAAAACAGCCAACTTTCCTTCAGGATACCCTGACCCTAGATGGGACCACTGCTGCTCCCTTCCATTCTCACTCTTTGTCCCTGCCCTATCAACAACATGCATTGTAACTGCCACAGGAAACCATGGTGACACTCAAAAGAATGAACAATGGTCTTTCTAGAGTTTAGAATGATCACATTTAGAGATTAAATACCGTGTTTTATTCTAGTAACAAAACAAAATCTCTCAACTCCTCTGTCTGAAAAACAACCTCCTTTGCAAAATAATTATAATGAGGTAATAGGGTAAGGTAAAGGGCTGAATAGCAAATATTTTAGGCTTTATTGGCCATTGTTTGGCAACTGACAAAAAAGGATTGTGAAAAATGTCCCAAGCAGTAAAGAATAAAACTTTCCTCAATATTTATAGAGATTTTTAATTTAAGAACTATGTGGTGATATTTTATTTGTGCTGAAATGTGATGATATTTTATTTGTATGTTAATAAATAAAGCTTTCCTGGCGATCAGGGGGGAAAGGCCAGCCATTTTAAGTAAACAAGAAGTCAGGCAGCACATTCCCTTAGTCCCTTAGCAGGCAGGATCTCTGTGTGTTCAAGGCCACACTAGGGAAGAGAGCCAAGTGTGGTGACAAACACCTTTTTTTTTTTCTTTTTTTTTTTTTTTTTTTTTTGGTTTTTCGAGACAGGGTTTCTCTGTGTAGCTTTGTGTCTTTCCTGGAACTCGCTTTGGAGACCAGACTGGCCTCGAACTCACAGAGATCCGCCTGCCTCTGCCTCCCGAGTGCTGGGATTAAAGGCGTGCGCCACCACCGCCCGGCTGACAAACACCTTTAATCCTAGTACCAACCACAGAGACCTGGAGGTCTTGCAGACTGACAGTGACAGAGCTGGGTAGGAAGAGGAAGTGAGGTAGCTAGGCTAAGAGAGCCAATGAGAGGGCAGAACAGCAAGGCAATAATGATGTGGGTAGACAGGAACTAACTCGCATTTGGAAGCTGCAGAGTTGGTGAGGTAAGGCTGGCTGGTGGCTTTCACTATTTCCCCGACCTAAGGCTTTCACCCCTATATTTGGCTTCATGAGCAGTTTATGAATAGAAATATATTCCTCAACTTCTGGACACTGTGAAGTCCAAGTTAGAGCTGCCTTCATATTCAGTATCTTCTGAGTGCTCCTTTCTACTTCCAAGGTGATGAACCCTTAATCATCCAGAGGGGAGTGCTACTTTGTCCCTGCATGGCTCAAGGCCCAGAAGAATATATCTTTTGTTAATCCCCTTAATAATTGTACCTAATACCATTCACAAAGGAGGAATACCTATGGCTTAATCACTTCTCAATAGCCTTATATCCTACCAGTAGAACATTAGTAAAACCTAAATTTCAAATAGGACATATTCAAACCGTAGCAAGCAAGGAATGCAAGTACTCACCTCTAGGCCTAGCATGTAGGAACTGCTCAATAAATTCAAATCCACCTCAGCTTTCTAGATAAGCCCCAAAGGTTTATTCAGCCTCAGAGTCAGAACGCCATTACACAAAAAAATGTGAGCAAGAAATCATTTGCAGCTTAAATTTTATTTTAAACATTTGGCAAATAAGCATTTTCTAACTCCGTTATTAATATCATTATTGAAATAAAACTTGTGTCTTTAATGTGTTACATTGCAAAAAGAGAAAACTGCTGCCCTCAAGGAAGAAAGGGAAAGTTGACAGTAGTTGATAAAAGAGGACACAGAGATGAGGTTTAGCAGCTTGTACCTCCCCTCTGCCAATAAATAAGAGCTATTTTGTCTGGTTCCTCAGTTCTAATCTTATATTTCTTGCCATTTTCATTGTGCTCCCAGAGGGGAGCCATCCTATTGTTAACATTCAATAATGCCAAATAATAATCGAGGGCTCATTAGGCCAGAGGAGGCCTGGAGAAGTGTTCAGTGTTGGTGGCTGCCTCTGGGTAGAGCCCCATTTAACTGTGTTAAGAAGAGAAGGCTCTGTGCTATTTGTAAAGCTGTCAAGATAAAGAAAAGCCAAAGCCACTTCTCCAGTTGTAAATAAAAGATGATGAAGACAACGACAGCAATGCTTTATGCTTAGGCTAGGAAGGCAAGGGGGTGGTGGAGGGCTCAAAATTGAGTTTGACCTTGAAGGAGAGACACAGATCAGCTGAGAGGAGGCAGAGATGCTCTGGCTCAGTACTAAGAGAGGAAGCCATGGACCTGCTCCACACACCATGACTGAATTACTTAAGCTTTTCCTTGAGTATTCTTTTTCTAAGGTAAAAATATTTGATACAGAGAACAACAGTCAAAATTGACTCCCTTGCAAGTCATTTTCAAAGCTCAAAATACATTCTTGAAAGAAATCCTCTCTCTCCCCTCCATTCAATTCTTCAAGTGGCACAAATATGCTTTAACCTAAACATGGCCTTAATTGTCACATCCCTTCTGATGGCACTCAAAAGGTCTGGGTACCACCAGCCACTCAGCTGTTATCTAATCCTTCATCTCCAGTGGCAGCAAATCCTACTGCCCACAACATTTAGGAGTTACTTGGCAGCTGGTGTAGGTATTTAATTTAAGAAGGGTTTCTTGGTAAACTGAATTTTGGGCTCAACTCAGGATTAAGCAGTTTAATGCTTAATACTCATAATCTTTCAAGTAATGAATAATCCACTCCGGACAGCCTGAAGGCAATTGAACATTTCCTTGGTGAATTTGGAAAGCCAAAATCTTTGGCTTGCCATTCATTTCAACATCAAGTCCCATTGCTCACTCTACAGAAAGAGCAAAATTGAGGTGAAGAAAGTAGGCACGTTGAGAGCTGAGCCCCAACAACTTCAAGAAACCAGGAAGGCCTGTGGCTTTTCATCTTTTAAAACTTAATAGGACAGCAATTTGTTTTCCTGTGACAGATACGCTTCCTTTGAAAGGATGAGAGAGAAAACATGGTTAATTATGGCTTTTAGCAGCTGAAGTATGACTAATCAAGGCTTTTCTATATGTTACAATCTTCCTAAACATGCACATTTTACTTTTGATGCATCAACTCTCAATGTGTGGTATTCACAGTAGATGGGAATAAATGTTACATGCATAGCAATAGTTCATTTATCTGATTATATATGGGATGGGTTATTTTCCAGACTCATAAAAAAGCCAAAAATTTTTAAACTGTACTAGTTTTGATTAAAATTGTACTGAATGTATTCGTTAATTATGGTGGGACAAACTGAACTAGTGATGACATCAAGAGGCTTCATAGTAATGACTTCAAGCGGCTTGCTGATGGGTAGAATAAGTGTCCTTATCGTCGTCCCCCCCCATCGCCCCCCCCACCCGTCCCCCCCCCCCCGTTGTCCTGTCAATCTGGAGGAAAAAGATCTAGCTGAGGTGATCAGAACTCAATACAAAAATAGTTATTAAATGATATCAAAATTTCTTAAGAACGTGGTAATACTCTATTTACCATCCAACATATTATAGCAAACGGAAAAGCCTTCAGTAAAGACACTCAAGCAGCAAGTCAGGGCGGTTCTGCCCAACACTTCTATTTGTACATAGCAAATGTGAATTTGAGCCATAAAATTTCTTCCTTGAGTTCTACTCTACTTGGCAGTTTTCCTGATACCTCCTTGTTTCATCAGCCCATCTGACCGCTAAACTGAAGAATGGTTACTTATGTCTTTCATAGGTAAACACTTTGTCTTTGGCACTGAAACTACACAAAGATGGAAAACAGAGGGGAAATTCATTCAGAAAGAGACATGATGCTTCCAAGCACAATTAATCAAAGTGTAGCATTTTTAATTTTTTTCTTTTATTGAAAACAGAATTTTTCCCTCACATAATGTATTATGATTACAGTTTCCTCTCCCATCTGACTCTCATTAGAAAAGGAACAGGCTTCTAAAGGATAATAATGAAATAAAATATAATAAGATAAAACAAAACCTAACACATTAGAGAAATACATATTTAAAATTTAAAAATGAGGTTAAAAAAAAAAAAGTCTGACACAACATTTTGAGACACGGAACCTCCGAAGATGCCACTGAGTTCATTTTCTGTTGGCATCTGCTGCGGGGCATGCGGCCTCCTCTTATGAGTCGTTTGTTTTCCCAGTGAGACTTCCTTGGAGAAAACTAAATTTTCCATTTGCAAGTGGTCATCAGCTAGAGGTAACTTCTGGGTTAGGGATGGAAGCATGGGTTCACTTCTCCTTTTTGCTCTGGGACCTCATTGGAAGAAGACTCAAGCAGGCCCTGTGTATGCTGTCTCAGTCTCTATGAGTTCATGTGTACACTGATCCTGTTAATTTACAGGGCCTTCTTTCCTTGGTCGACCTCCATCCCCTCTGGCTGTTACACTTTTTCTGCCTCCTCTTTCTCAGGGTGCCCTGAGGGGAGGAATTTGAAGAAGATATCCTCTACCAGGCTTTTTTCTTTTAGGCCACCAACCAGCTCCCAAATCACAACACAGAGACTTCTTATTAGTTATGAATGCTCAGCCTAATCTTAGCTCTTACTTTAATCCATTTTTCTTTATCTACATTTTGCCTCTGGGCTTTTTATCTTTTTTCCTTCTGTATATCTTACTTTCCTGATGTCACTGTGTCTGGCTGGCTGGTGGCTGCCTGGCTCAGGCTCTGGGCGTGTCCCGCTCTTTCTCCTCATTCTCTCCATTTCTTCCTCTCCTTCTCTCTCACTCTTTTGGAGCCTAGATGTCTCCTCCTATGTATTCTCTCTGCCTGCTAGCCCTGCCTATCCCTCTTCTCCCTAGCTATTGGCCATTCAGCTTTTTATTAGATCAACCAGGTGCCTTAGACAGGCAAGGTAAAACAGAAGCAACATATCTTTACATAATTAAACACACATCCTTCCATTGTTAAACAAATGCAGTGTAAACAAATGTAACACACAGCATAAACAAAGGTAACACATCTTCACACAGTTAAAAATAATATTCCACAGTATAATCAAAGGTAACACATCTTTACATAGTTAAAGTAATTTCCATAACACCACCCCATTTAAGCCTGAGTGTTCTGAGGTCTCTCACTCACTGCACATTGTCTGTCTATGATTCTCTGTTTCTATCTGCCACAGGAGGAAGCTTCTCTGATGATGGCCGAGCAAGGCACTGGTCTATGAGTATAGCAGGACGTCATTAGATGTCATTTTATTGCTGTCATCTTGTAGTAGAACAGTAGTGATTTGTTTTCCACTAGTCCCTGGACTATCTAGTCTAACATTTTTGGTCACTCAAGATAAGACATTATGATACAGAGAACTTCCAAAGGTGTCATTGAGTTTGTTTTTTGTTAGCAATTTCCTGCCAGGCATGCAGCTTCCACTTAAGAGTAGTTGTTTCTCAGTGCATCTCCCTTAGCAAAAACTAAGTTTCCAATTTCAAGTGATCATCGACTGGAAAAAGCTTCTGCATTAGGGAGGGGGCATGGGTCTATTTCTTCTTTCAGTTCAAAGACCCCATCTTCTGCAGACCCTTGCAAGCTCTGTGTGTGCTGTCTCTGTGAGTTCATATGTGCATTGGTACTGTTGATTTAGAGGATCTTGTTTCTTTGGTCTCCTCTATCGCCTTTGACTCTTACACTGTTTCTGCCTCTTCTTGCAAGGGGTTTCCTGAGCCGTGAGGGGAAGGATTGGATGGAGATGTCCTATTTAGGACTGAGTGTTCTGAGCTCACTCAATCTCTGCATATTGTCTGGCTACTGTTCTGTATTTGCTCACATTTGCTGTAGGAGGAAGCTTCTCTGATGATGACTGAGCAAGGTTCTTATCTATGAGTATAGCAGAATGTCATTAAGAGTCATTTTATTGCTATGTTCCTTTTGTAGCACAGTAATATTTGGTTTTATCTTAGGTTTGGGCTATATATTCTCAGGTTCTTGGCTCCCTAGGCAGTGTTGAGTATGGGTCCCATCTTGTGCAGTGGACCTTAAGTCAAATAACATTGGTTGGTTACTCCCACGATCTGTGTTAACATTACACTAACATATCTTGAAAGCAGGACACCACTGTAGAACAAAGCTGGGTTTGTGTTTCTCCTTTGATAGTACAGAGTAGCTTTAGGTACGAAGAACACTAATCCATTGGGGTTGAAGGCTCTATGTAGGCACCCGCTCAAATTCTTTGTGTTCAATGAGTTGTGTAGGTGATGTCTTCAGCAATGAGTTTTTGCTGTCAGTTTATGGAGAACAACCTATATAGCCTTCGAAACAGCCCTATGTGTTTTGGTTTGCCATGGGGCCCATTTGGCCAACAACTCAATCAAATATAACCCATTCCCAGTACTGAAGCCTCATTTGGTGATGAGAGATGGCAGTTGGTACTCTGTCTACCCCTTCATATAGGTATATAATTTAGGAAGCATCTTCTGTATAGGTTTTCGTACTACCTCCTCAAATTGCTTTTTAATTTAGCTGTCTCTCCCTGTCTCCCTTCCCACATCCACCTATTCCATTTCTTTCCCCAACCCACTTGATCCTTCTCTTTCAATTCCCCTCCTCATCCATCATAACTGTCTACCCTATTCCCTTTCCTAGGGAGATCTGTCTGCCTCACCTAATTCCTTACAATATATCTAACCTCTGTAGTTCTACAGATTGGCTGAGTAATATTCTATTGTGCAAATGAAGCACATTTTCTTTATCCATTCATTGTTGAGGGACATCTAGGTTTGTTTCAGTTACTGGTAATTATTAAATCAATGGACAGGGTTAAGCAAGTATCTCTGTGTTAGGATGAAGTATCCTTTGGTTTATGGCCAAGAGTGATATAGCTGGATCTTCTGGTATGTTTATGTAGGAGTGCTTTGCCTGCATGTATGTCTGTTTACTAAATGCATGTCTGGTACCTGTGGAGGCCAGAAGAGGGTACTGGGTCTCCTGGAACTGGAGTTTCACATACAGTTATAAGCTGCCATGTGGCTCCTTCAAATCATATCCTGGTCCTCTTGAAGAGCACCAAAGTGGTAAAGGTTCTTTAGCACTGAACCTTTTTTCTAGACCTTTACAGAGTGTTTCCACTGGAAGTTTGCTTCTGGTTTTCATATTCTGGAGGCGTTGTGTTGATCCTAGACTGCTAACCTTTTAGATTTACCTAAGGACTATCTACCTTCATTAACACTGTCAGTGAAAACCATGGAACTCCGTGTAAACTGCTACAAGGATTTCATGGCTTCAAAGACTCAAGCTGCCAGAGCATTCAGTCCACAAGGATTTTGTCAACTGAAACCCTGGGATTGACTGCTAACTATCACAAGCATTCAGTTTATCCCAATTAGCTGGGGGGAAAAGCAATATAGCAGTACTACATCTTAGACACAGAACAACCTGGACAAGGCAGGAACATTCTCAGAAGGTACATTTTCTTCTTGGGCACTGAACACTTAATTCTTTGAAACAGAGGTCAGAAAGTTGAGTGCTTTAAGCCTCATTAAAGAGTGTGACGATGATATGGGGGGAAAAAATAAAAGGAAGAATTGTACTGAAAACAGGCCAGGACACTTGTCATCAAAGACAGATGACTGACTGTGTAGTTACCTCAACCTGTTAAAAAATAATTACCATCCATACAAAAGAACTGCATGAAGAGACTATGTGTGCTAAGTCAAGCCAGCTGAAGCCTACAGAGAGGGCAAGGTGTGGAAGAAGCCTGAGGTGAGATCTCGAGCAAGGGCCCCACTTTCATTATGCTGAGAGCTCTCCTCCATGGTCCTGAGTTGTTGTTCACCCTGGAAGGGAAACCCATCAGGTCCTTGTTCAGGAGTTTCTTCCCTTGAATGTTACTTTTGGAGCTTTGAACTCTATCACAGCCATATGCTATCACACCCATAAGATCAAGTAAAAGTGAAGAGGCATCTAATGATATCCTGAATTCAATTTTGGTTGCTGAATTGATCCTTCCAAGACCCTAGAGGAGATGGCTCCCAAGAGCCCCATTGTGGCAACTGAGAGATCCTCTGGTAGCTCCAACATGCTAAGAGAAAATGACAGGAGGAGAGAGGTAGTCCAGGGGCCAAGCAGCTTCCTGTGCTCTTCTGCTTTGACTTACCTCAGCCTGCATTCTAGAGCCAATGTGTTCCTCATCACCCTAGCCAGTTTTGGAAGAATCTCTTTTCCTCTTTGTTAGACATTGGTTTTTGAAAATCAATAGGAGCAAACATCATATTAATTCACAGAGAATAAAGCAGCAAGCGCGGGGCCTAATCAGGTCTGCACTGGGTACTCTGAATCTATGGTATAGTTTTCAGTTTAGTAATTTTATGGGACTCCTGAGTGTGAGAACATGTGAGCCTCTGATTCTTTTGAGACTTCTAGAAAACATAGACTGTAGCGACTAATTTCATCTTACCAATGCCACTTTTCACTCGTTGGGGGCAAGCTAAGGTTGAACATCGTTTGCTTTCAGGACCTGAAATGCATTATTTCATGCTTTTCTGGCCTTGGGGATTTCTGGTTAAAAAAAATCTGAGGTTATTATGATATTCTTGCTTTGTGTGTGAGTTTGTGTTTTTCCTTTACAGCATTTATTATTGTATCTTTATTTTCTGTTCTTGGTATTTTGCCTATGGCAAATCACATGAAGGTTCTTCTTGGTGTTCCAAATGCATCCTTTGCATAGACACCAATTTATTTCTTTAGATCTGAGAGCCTTTCTACTATGAAATTATCTGATAATTATCTAATTATTTTACATTCATCTCAGCTCTTTCTAGCACACGGATGATTCTAAGCCTTGGTATCCTAAATATATGCCATAATTCACAGAACTGTTGGTCATATTCTTTAAGATTTTTTGCTGTATATGTCCAAGCCTATTAGTGATTCAACTTTGTCCCCTTTCCTTAAAATCTGTTCTTCTGCAAGATCTTGTCTGCTGGGGATGTTTCTGATGAGATCCCACTAGACTGCCTCTTTCATGTACTTTATTTCTATTTGTTTCCTTTTCAGTGTTTTGATTTCTTTACTGAATGTTTCCTCAATGATTATGACTTTCTCTTCCAACTTATATCTGTCTCACTCACTTTGGAAATGGTCTCACCAAGGAGCTGTAAAGACTTCTTTAGTTGCTCATTTGCTTATTTGAGACTTTTAAGTGATAAGCAGCTTTTGAAATACGATTCTAAATTTCTTTTCAGACCTTGCCAAAATCTCAGTACTTGTAGCTCCCATGATAGGGGAGTTGAGAGAATGGGTACCTATTGTTGTGGCTTCTTGTTTCATATTGTGATTCTTGGTTGTGTTTTGTGCATTTGTGGGCATGAGTGTGTCTTCCAGTGTTAACTCTTTTGTTTTCCAACTTTAATTGGTTGTTTTCCATAATTCTATCTAAACGATGTGTCTTTGCTAAGAACTATGTTTCCTGTAGTGAGAGAGATGATATGGCGCCTGGTTATAAAAGACTCTTTCTTTATTTTTTTATTTTTTTGAAGTTGTACTTTTATTTGAAAAACACATTGCAGAAATATATTTCATGACAAGCTATAAAATTGAAACTACCATGTAAAATGAATTATCTTAGGAAAGCTATTAAAACAGGTGCATCTACTAGCCATGTTGGGAATAATGACAAAACACCAAATGGCTTCTTTCAGAAGACTCTTTTTTTTTAAATCACATCTGTGTTCTAGAGACAGTGAGTTTCACAGGTTGTTTAGAGCAAAGGACATAAGTGTCTAAATTTTTGAATGAAAAGAAAATCAGCTTTGACTTAGAAAGTGTAGAAGGTGGAAGCATGAAACATAGCTGGGATATTTTAGATGTAAATCATAGAAGAGCAGAATTTTGTAGGCATAGAAATCAAAAGACAGTCATGTAGGTCTACTTTGACATAATAAAAATTAAAAATATTTGCTTAATAAAGCATAGACTAGGAGGTAGATTTAGGAAAATGACAACCATAAAGAATAATCAAACTATTAAAATGTTACACAAAAATAAAAGCAAATGCCATGAATTATAAAAAACAAATAAATAAACATAATAAATGTAATGAAAGCACAAACATGCATATAAGCCAGCTGTCCAACCAACCAACCAACCAACCAGCTAACACAGTCAAGAAAGAAGGTAATAGAAGAGAGATATAAATAAGATGTTAGAACTACTGGAGTAATAGCTCCTGCTCCTATCTGAAATTCTGTTTTTGGTTTTCAACACTTTTGGATTAGATTCGCAGAGGCATACCTGTATGAAATTTATCCATGGAGACTGATGACCTATCATGGGGTGGAGGAACCTCATAGTGGAATAGATCCCACTATTTCAGGTAGGAAGATATAAGGCTTTTTTTCTGTGTGCACTGGACTCACCCTTGGAGGCCAGGTGGCTGATAAGGCCCTTGTCCTGTAAGTGCCAGGTTCTGTATCGGATGTTGTAGTGAAGGTACCATCCTGGCCCATGGCTGTTAAACTCTGAAGCAAGTCAGCTGGGAAGAAGCATTGTCCTGTGCTGCCAATCTGAATTAAGACCAGAGAGGGCTGAAAATGGAGCATATCTTATTAGATTTTATGTATTTATTGTGCATAAAACTCTTCCTGTTTGGTCATACATACCTTTCTTTCTTTTTTTCCCATTCATTGAAAATAGATACTTTTTCTCATATAATATATCCTGATAATGATTCACCCTCCCTCTACTCCTCCAAATTCTTTTCTACTTCCCTGCCATCTGTATCCACTCTCTTTCTGTCTTCATTAGAAAAAAAAAGAGCTGGTTTCCAAGAATAAACTATAAAAATATAATATAATAAGATACAAACTATCATATTTGAATTGAACAAGACAAACAGAAGGAAAAGAGCCCAAGAGAAGGTACAAGAATCTGAGACCAGTCATATGTATACTCAAGAATCCATTAAAAAAAAAAAAAAAAAAAAAAAAAAAAAAAAAAAAAAAAAACTAAACTTGAAGCCACAATACATATACAGAGGACCTAGTACAGACCAGTACAAGGCCTATACTGGCTGCTTCACCCTCTGTGAGTCTGTGAGTTCATTTTGATTTAGAAGCCCTTGTGTTCTTGATGTCCTCCATCCCCTCTGGCTCTTAAACTCATTCTGCATTCCCTTTGCCCTGAGCCCTTATGGAGGGATTTGACAGAGACATCCCATTTAGGGATGAGCGTTCCAAGGTCTCTCACTCTCTGCATACCGTCTGACTGTGGGTCTCTCTGTATTTGCTCTCATCTGCTGTAGGAGGAGGAAGCTTCTCTGATGATGTGTGAGCAAGGCACTGATCTACCAGTATGGCAGAATGTCATTAGGAATTATTTAATTGCTATGTTCTTTTGGGAAAACAGTATTATTTGGTCTTATTTTAGGTCTCTGGGCTATCAATTCTCAGGTTCTTGGTCATCCAAGCAGTGCTGTGAATGGGTTCCACCATGTGGAGAGGGCCTCAAGTGTAATCCGATATTGGTTAGTTACCTTTTTATCATTCATGACAAAGCAGGTTCGTCTTCTAAAGCATGGGTACCAGTGAAATTAAACTTTGTTCTAAAATTCAGTACAGTTAGGTGGTCCAACCCATCCCCCAAAAGGGGGCCTCAGAGGACGCCTTGAGACAAGCATGCTTAGATCTGAAATTGGAGTGGGGGCAACCCACTTCCACTGTCATCGTCTCAGTTAGCTCAAACAGCTCATTGTAATCAACCAATACCATGCCCATTTCCTACTGGAACTGCAGGTTGATTTTAGCAGCATAGCCATTTTCACAGTATTATATTAATTCTTCCAATAATGAGTAAGCCTTCCCTTTACGATTTTGTCCAACATGGTTGCCATTCCCACTGCAAACCTACACCCTAATTACCATAGACAATGGCTGAAATTAAAGGCTCAAAAAAAACAACAGGTACTTTAACTCTATCAATGAAAGAGTTAAATATCTGTAAATTGTCCAATGAATTCAGAAAACTTCCAGTTTGAGGCCAAAGACTAGGACATGCTATCCTGTACCAGAGTCTATGCCCGATAATCAGCAAGGCAGCAAAAAAAAAAAAAAAAAATGTTCTTTTATCCTATGCTAAAATATTCTCTTCTACACGTAGACACAAGGATGCTGAGAGTGATTCAAGAGGACAGAGTCAGGACATTCCCAGAGTAAGGAGACATTGTCTGAGGCTGAAGAGCAACCGTGAGGTAAGTGTAAGTTAAAAGCAAGGGATAGTGGAGAGGAAGAAAGAGACATGAATATTTCCAAATAGAAGTGGCAGAAAGTGGTAACTAACTGGGCATGTGAAATACATGGATGGTAGGGAGTAAGATGACTGTGTTTCTGCTTTGGGTACCTGAGTCTATGGCTGCTTGGTTCACCTAAATTTGAACTTAATCAAATTCGAGGACAAGATAGGAAGTAGAAAGTAAGCATTTCCCCTGGTAGTTTGTTAAAAAAAAAAAAACAAAAAAAAAAACTATTCCCTTAAATCTGGGAACCTTTGCCACTCTACTTTCTGCCATCTACCCCAGTCTGTGATCTCTGAAAGATTACCAGCAACTTATGTGCAAGCCATCAGAAGCTTTATAGCAGAAAACAACTCTCTTCCTCCCAGGTAAAATACGCTTTAATTCCATTTGCCTAAATGCCACCAAAGGAAAGAAGCCATTTAATTATTTGTTTTTTAAAACGTGTTTTTTTATTGCCTTTGCAAAGGTTTACAAGGAATACATCTAATGCTTAATTGCTTGTAGCTAGGGAATACAATTATTCTTCTGGAATCTACCAAATATTTATTGTGACTGCCTGAGCTGGGTTTCAGGTTCATACCATGAAGATTGAAACTAATTGAGCCCAAACCCCCAAAGCTATTAACTGATGCAGAGTCGCACTGAAAAGCAGGGGCTATATCAAGCCTGTGACACAGAGGGGGTGCTAATGCATTTTTCTGTGCTGCTACAAGAAAACTGATTGACAGAATGCATTCTTTATCACATAATTATCTATTTCTGTGTTGACCCATCTGGTCCCCTAAGCAGTGTGCTAATGCCATCATAATATAATCAGACTAAATTGGTCTTCTGATGATCAATGGTTAATATAGTTTCAGATGAATTATTCTTATACTGTGCTGCTATTCGTCTGAAAACTCTAAACAGACAACAGATATTAACATTGCTTTCTCAATATTTGCATACATGCATAAGAAATCATAAAAATAGTTTCTTTCTTTTGATAGCATTTTTCACTTAGAATTACTCATACCTAAGCCCCTATGTAACTCCTCAGCTATCCCCAATATTTATGATAAATATAAAATTATCCCTGTTCTTCCTCACCAGTTCTCTACCTAAAACCAAACAGCTGCTCTCATTATTAGAGTGAAAGTATTAACAAGATGCAATTAATTAAGGAATTCTCAAAGAATAGTCATGCTTATTAAATCAAGAAAGGGGGAAGATCAAACAAAACCTTCCAGAATTGAGCAGAAAGGGGCTGTTGGCTGCAACAAAAGGAAACTCTCCTCTAAGGGAACGTCTTCTAGATTGTTCTCTGTAATCATTCTCTATCTCTAGATTCAGAATTCCACATTTCACCTGGCCTTATTCTGCAGACCATTCACGATGTTTGTTCTTCCCAGAGCCCACACCTGCCAAATCATTTTCCTACATAAACTTCTTTTATGGTTCCTCAATACCTATGATTTAAAGCTGATTTCATAGGAAAGCCTCAGGCTTCTATTTGTGTCCCCATCTGTAGTTTTTATCAGTATGCCCTGCACACATTCAAAATTCTACCCAACCTAACACATTCTCTAGATCCCCAAGCACTCTAGACTCCACTTTGCCTGAGTCTTCAACATGATCCAATCCTCCAGTTCCTGGGAAATAGTTTGACATTATCAAAAAAAAGTTAAACACATGTATACCTGGTGGTTTAAAATTTTTATACATAGAACTGTAACCAAGAATAATATATATGTGGCAAAAGGTATACACAAGAAATATCCATAATACTTTTATGAGAACCAAAGACTTGAGTGAGTAAATTACTGTGTTTGAATCAAATGGAATTCTAAAGAACAATGAAACAGTTAAGAGTTAAAACACACAACAAAATGCCCACTCTTAAAATGTGGAATGAGATAATTTAATAAAAAGAATACATGTGGTGTTATTTCCTTTAAATAAAATTAAAGCAAAAATAACTTGTAGTGTTGAATGTCAGAAGGGTTATGACTTTTAGGGAAGGAAAAGTAGTGACTAAAGAGAATCAAAATGGAGGCCCTTGGATATCCAGTAAGTTTCAGCACTGGATATAAAGAGTAATGGGATTTTTTTTTTTAATTTTTATTTTTGGAGGTCAAAGCTAAGTATTATCTTTTCCATAATTCCCAGGTGATCTCTTGCATCCAGAAACAATTCTTTCTGCAGGTTCCCCATGGACCCGATGCCTCTAAACCTATTTTGTTCTTACTTTGACTCTGCTCCCAGAGTCTTTTCGTCACAAGTCTTTGAATTTTAGGTATAAGTATAACTCATCTAGCATAGGTTAAATAGTTCAAAAAAGTCTCTGATTAAACAAATTGAAAAGTTGGGGATAATGAGAAGAAAAGCAGGGCCTCTCCACTACTGGAACTACTGAAATCTGAATTGGGTTCACCCCTCAGCCCTGCAGTGATCCATAAGCAATTGTCCCTCTCACTTCTTACCCAGTTATGTACTATTTCGGCTTCTATTGTTGCCATCTTGTGAAACATGATGCAATATGCTGTGTGTTTCCAAATATTTTGAAGCAAGAACAAAACCACCTAGCAAATCAATCATGTTGCTACTTGCTGTGGTTGTGCCTCCAAAATGTCTCAGGGGCATAGTTCACAAAATGGTGCCACTGTGCCAGTTCCTGGAACTTGACAGTGATGTTGAGTCCTCAACCTGAGTTTTTCCAGGGTCAGGGAGCAGCACTGTCAAGGTCATCTATACTTAGCAGACTTGGACCTGCAGGAAATGTTTGTGTGCTTCTGCAGGGAAAATCCATCTTGTTGCCTTTTGCAGTTTGATGTGACTATGGTTCCAGCTTCCCGGGGGCATTTGTAAATTGTCTCAGAGCCATTTAAATGTGACTCTTTCTCGGTGCAAACAGCTCTCCTGAGGCTGAGGATTTTATAAAGTTGTTGAGCGGTACTAGAGGTTACATTCATAGTTCTCTAAGCTCAGGTCTGTCATCTTGTCGCCTGCCCCCACCCTCCCCAACACAGGAGCTTCCTAAGGAAAAACTGTCATTCCCCATAGCAATTTTCCCATTGTACATAGTTGTCTCTTGACCTATTTCATAAAATATGGAACAGAGTAGCATCATTTTTTGTTCCCCTGGCTCAGTTTTTCAAAGAAGGTGGAATGGACAATTTTTCATATGAACCAGAAAGATGCTTTCTGCTTATAAAAGCCCAAGTTGTAGATATTTTCTTGACTGAACTCCAGCAATTAAAGAAAAAAAAATGACTTTCAAAGTTACTTGTAGCCACTATCCCCAAAAGTCTAGGAACATGTGTCTGGTAAGTAAGAGCTGATCTTCAGGCCATGTAATCAACCCTTTAGAAATGTCCACACAGACTTTCAACAGTACTGTTTCATCACTCTACTGCTGTGTCCCTAAGTCCTCACAAGCTCTTACTGCTTATTGTTATCTTGGCAGATGTAGAAACAATCTCAATGTTTCTTTATATCTGTTCCTTAGGAATACAGTAGTTTGAATCCATTCAGTTTACATTAATCAACCCATGCACACATTATTTTTCAATCTACCTTTTGAATATAGCCCCTTGGTTGTAGTATTATTTCCAGGATATTTCATCACAGAAGTTTACTCATATTGTTTGTTATTATCTTTTTTTAATTTTTTATTAACAGACCAAAAATTAGTCTTCCTTCAGACAGTAAAACTGAAGGATTTTCAATTCTGTTAAGCTATTATAACAAAACAAACCCCAAATTTCAATAGTTCAATGTAACAAGAACACATTCCATACTTATATCCCTGTATCTCTATGATTCTTATAAGAAGTGATATAGATATAGGCCCCTTTGGTGCTGGGAAGTACCATCTCCAGGTCTTTAAGACCTCTTACCCAATCAGTGGGAACAGGACAGAAAACACTGAAGACACAATGCCTTTACAATAATCATCCTGTTGTATCTTTCTGTGGGTACCTCCCAGTAATGGCACAAGGTAATGAGAAGCTAAACATGAAGCTTCAGTGGACAATTAGTCAATTCTATCATAGTGCCATGACACCAGTGCTCAAAAGTAGCCTTCAGCCCTTTAGTGAGTAATAACATTCTCTACTTACAACTTCATTCACAATTTAGTAAAAACACATTGATATATATGCCATAGTATTAGGCCCCCAAAACATAAACATTTGATCCCATTTGATCCTTTTTCACAAGTGTCTTGAATTTTCTCATTAAGTAAAACAAAGAAATCTGTTCAAGAAAAGAATTTCATGAGCATCAGTATCTCATATTCTTAGTAAGTAAAGAACTTATATATAATTATTAAATATATAAGTGATTAAAATGCTGAGAAAGAATTATTGGGGAATATGGTAGGAACGGGATTTAGTTGGGAGGGAATATTGAATACTGGGTAGAGAGATTTTATATGAAATTAATCTTAGATGGTTGACTCCTTGAACTGGCTCCTCTTCAAAAATAATTTTTAATGTCTAGGCACCCACTTTAAAAAGTCTTTCACTCTGGATTCACATGAATAGGCTTTTTTAGAAATTCAACAAATTCACATATGCATTCAACTTATAGCTTAGACATGTATGTTTTTAGTAAATTCAAGTCCAATTTAAAATTATTTTATTTAATATTAAAACAAAGTGTTAATTGTTATGTTAGGGGTTATTGTAATTTCAGTGTGTAATTAATGAGATGGAGAACAGACTAGCCTTTGCAAAGGGTCAGGATAGGGGAGGGGGTCTTGACTACAAAAGAAAAACATGACAAAATTTAACAAGAAGGAGGAGTATTTGGGGATGTTGATGGGGGAATATACGGCTTTACCTAGTTGTCACAATTCATAAAAAAAGATCCCAGAAGAGAGTGAATTTTAAAAGCATGTATGAATTTTAATAGATATCATTAATTCCCAACCCCTTTTTTTTGAAGCTATCCCTTTTCCTTCTGAAACTCTAAATCTTATATATTTTCAAGGAATTCTTTTTTAAAAAATAGAACAACTTTCTTTTGGAAAATTGTCTTCAGTAATGTTACCAGAATTTTCCACAAATCACTTCTCTATATCAATTAGATTGAGGCACTAAAAATTTAAAAGTAAATATTTTATGTTGCTTAGTTGAAATGTTTACCTTCTTCCTATATAATAGACTAGCATTTTAAAAAAATAAAGTATAAATTAAACAAATGACATAGAAAATGATAGCCTGCCACAAAAGGGGAAAATAGGCTTAGACATTATTTTAGTGTGTTATCATCCACAGATTATCATTTTAAAAATTATTTAAGTAATAACTATTAGATCAGAACAGTAGATACTGCTCTGCAAGACATCAATTTTTAAATATGTTTCACCTCTTCTCATATTCTGTATGTATCACAAGTTTTATAACCAAATTAAGTTCCTTTGTCTGAGGTGTTGCATTGATGTGTGTGTGTTGGTCAACTTTTTATCATTATGAAAGATTTATTCAAATATTTACAAGAGGAAGCATTTATTTTGATTAATATTTTTAAGGGGTTTCATTTTATAATCTCTGATCTATTGTTTTGGGCCTACAATGGGACCGAATGTATGAGTGAGAACAGATGGTTGTAATCTAAAGCTGCTTGACTCAGGGTAGCCAGGATGCAAAACAGAGACTTGGAGAACAGAAAAGAGACCAGAAGCAAACATGTTCCAGGGATTTACTTCTCCACACTGGGCCACATCTCCTAAGAGTTCATTCAGCTGTGAAGTTACCAGTGGGTTAATCCATGGAAGTGCGCAGCATCTTCATGATCCAACCACTTCTCAAGAGCAACTCTTAACACACTTGTACTGAAGTTCAAGAAATGAATCTTTAGAAAATATTCTGTATTCAAACCATGAGAAAGTGTGAACAAACACTTTGCAGAGCTGATGCCATAAAACTAGTCAATGCTAGCAGCCACATCACTAAGTGATCATTCCATAATCAAAGTATTACCTGCCTGGCTTGCAAATGTTCATTGCCTAAGTCTATTATTCCAAGTCCTTTAAGAGGCTTTACAGTACCTGACTAGAGGCATAGGCTCAGGTCTGGCAAACTTTGCTTCAGTTACACAAATAGTGACAGCCAATTAGTAAGTATTCCACTTATCACAGTCTAAGTTGCCAGCCCTACAGATCATCATGACAGGAGGAATTACTGAGTAAATGAAGTGATTCAAGATGGTCTATAGAAAGACTCTAGCCACAAAAGAATCTCCTCTGATCTACCGTTTGACATGGATAATTCAGTATGTTCATTCCATCTTTCTGTTGACCTTGTGACTTCTGTGATGTATGTAATCCTATAGACAGCAAAGGCATCATCGGAGAGGGTACCCTGTCAGTTCTCTGATGGTGGGTGGAAGGCAGAGAAGAATTTCCAATAACTCTTAACTGAATGAGCAAATACATGGGAACAGAGGGGGAAAGCATTTAGACATTGAGATCTGAGATGAAATCAAAAGAAGGGATTATGGAAAGAAAGGAGGAGGAGCTATATTTTGAAACAAAATAGGAAGAAAATGGATGGTAATGTATTTAGCATATTCTGTGGTTTATCATTGATTTACCAAGGCACTGTATAATCATATAAACAAGGGACATTAAACAGACTAATCAGGGTATATTTAGGTATTTAGAAGTATATATATATGTATATATATTCATATGTATATATGTATGTAACAACAATTAATGAAAAAGAGGCCATAAAAGAGAGCAAGGGGGGTATATGGGTTTGGAGAGAGGAAATAGATGGGATAAATGATGTCATTGTATCATAGCCTCAACAAATAATAATTAGAAATAATCAAAAAATAATAATCTTGATTCAACAGGAAATAATTATATAATCTTTAATTTAGACACTTTTTCATTAAATGCATTTTTGCTTTCAAATCAGAAACTCAGAGATGGAAAAAATATAATTCTTAATTAAGTATATTATTGGATCAGTCAGGTATTCATGACATTTGAAAATCTAATCTAATTGACCATTCTGTGTTGAACATTCACTGAATGCTTACCATGCTGAAGCGTATTTTAAAATAGCTACTACTTTTCCTCTTCTTCCATAAAAAAGTCTCTGTGTACTATGGTTTCCACACACATGACTCCACAAGAAATGCCCTTTGTGATGCTTCGTCTTCAATATCAACTAGACTGGATTCGAATCACCATGGAAACACAATTCTGAGTGGTATCTCTAAAGATGATTTCAGAGAGAAATTTGACAGAATACAGAAACCTCACCCTGGATGTGGGCTGTACCGTTGGGGAGGTGGAATCTCAGGCTGGATGAAAAGGCAGAAGTCGGGTGGAAAATTGGCCCAGTAGGTAAAGGCTTGATACCAAGCCTGAAGACCTGATTCAATCCCCAGAACCCATGTGGTAGAAGAAGAATATCTGCTGTTACAAGTTATCCTCTTATCTCCACAAATGGTCTGTGATATGCACGCCCCCCACAGACACAACTAAATGTAATTTTTAAAATTTAACGCAAAACTTTGTAGCATCAGAATTCATCCTCCACCCTCTCTCTCTCTCTTCTTCCTTATTGTTGACACAATGTACCCAGTCACCTCACTTTTTTTGCTTCTTCTCCACCATGGTGGGCTGTACTCTTTAAGTCAAAATAAAATTTTCCTTTCTGAAGTTCCTCCTTGCCAGGTGTTTGCTCATGGGAACATGAAGATTGATACACTCCCTAAGGTGTGTTTTCCCCATAGAAACCTGGAAACTCAAGCAACGAATATCGTTTTCTTCCCTCAGCTCCCCTACCAATAGCAGCTATGTGTCCTCTCCTTCCAGTTACCCTCTCCAGGCCCATCGATCTGCTACATTTCTAGCATGAACTTTAGAAGGGAGAATAGTATAATATTGGTTTGTCAACTGCTGCCTTCCAGATACATTACACTGAATTATAAATCCCTAAATCTTTTTTTCCATAATTTTATATGCTTTGATGAATATAATGTAGTCTGAGCAGAAATATTAATCATGCTAAGGTTAAATTTTATATCAATGATGTTAGTTTACATAAACCAGAGATATAACAGATTCCTTTTCATGTTGTGAATAGCAAAGTCTGCTGAACCTAGAGATTTGTGCAGTATGAGTGAGAATGGGAATAAAATGTTGAGAATGAGCAGAACCAGGAAGAGGGAAAAGCATTGGCTGGCTATAGAGCTGTCTGTTCCCTGGGAATAGCAGACAATGTACATCATATTCCAAAATGATATTGGTTCCAAGCATCCCTCATGTTAATGAGAGTCCCATCTGCAAGACAGGAAAAAATGCCAGGAGTCACCAGGCGAAGGCAATATACCAGTCATATGGGTGGCAGCCTCAGAGTTTTGGGTGGTCCATTTAATTTGGAACAAGACCCCTGTCAATGACTGGAACTAAAGGAGACAGCCCCCAGCTGCCAAATTACAGGGAATGTCAAGTGCTAGGCATGTTGACAAGACCCTAGTCAATTGGGCTGGAGTTCAAGGCAAGCCTCCAGATCCAGTAGGGAAACCAAGCACCAGGTTGAAATGAGATGAAACCCATCATAGAGACAGTCTTATCAAACTTCCCACAGCAGGCTAAGACTGGGTGGACAGACAGCTGCTCACCACAGGGGAGCCAGGCTCGGTCACAGGGCTAATTCCCGACTTCACTGATATCTCTTCAGACCTCACATGTGACTTGATCAAAACTGGTACAAGTTGTCACAGAACTGAGGCTACAGTCTAAATACACTGCATTGTAGCTGGGTAGAACTACAGAAAGAAGGGAGCCCTTAATTTATTAAAAGTTCAATTTTATCTGTTGCCAAATTTAACCCTCATTAGATGGAGTCCTTGGGATTTTGAATTGACCAGTTATCTACCTTTCTGGCCTGTGGACTTCATTATGAAACTGCCAGAGTTACTCTTGCTCTGTTCTCAGTGAATGCAAACTAAATAAAAGGTTCAGATCAGGTATTCAAATGCTCCGTTTTCATGGTGAGTGAGTTGCAGAGTCTGAACTGTGAGTTCCTTTCTGGGGGATCATAATGACCCAGTGGCTATCCTTGACATTTTTGCGGTGACATTGGCAGGGAAGATTCCCTCTATCCCAATCCTCACCTCCACGGAACAAGCTACTGAGACTCTGCATGTCGGTCACCAGGGTTCTTACCTTCGGAACTCTTCTAGGATCTTACCTGAAAAGCTATTCCTGAAAGTAGAACACACATTAATATGTATGCTACTGAATCATCACAGCTCTCTCCTCCTAATGAGAGACCTGGCAACGGGAGATAATAGGCCTGGAGACAGTGAGGAATCAGTGGTGAAAAGGATGTGGAGTAACACAAAAGGTGCTAGCATTTACCTTAAAAAGTGGTGCTGCTCTGAAGTGGTGATTCAAACCGACAGGATCAAGGGAATGAGGGCAAACTTGGGCTGTCTTACGGTGCTACTTTAAACGCAGCCACCACACCTTGGCATTTGGTAGGAATTTTAAAGGAAGGCTGCAAATGCACCAGATTACACTTGGGCTTTCACTAATTCTAGTTCTCAAGCAGTCTTCAAATATCAGCCTCAAACTAAAGCCACAGAATAAGAGCTGGAAGGGGCCTCAGTACTTAAAGCACTGGCTATTTTTACAAAGGACACGAGTTCAATTCCCAGCATGCACATGGCAACTCACAACCCTCTGTAACTCTACTTCTGGAAGATCCACACCCCATTTCTGGCCTCTGTGGGCACTGCATGCATGTGGCACACAGACATACAGGAGGACAAAATACAGAGAATAGAAAAAAATAAAATAAAATGAAAAGAACTTTAAACAATATTGCTTGTTCCTCACTTGAAAATATTTTTATTATTATTTTTTTTAATTTATTTTACATGCCAACCAGTTTCCCCTCCCTCTTCTCCTTCTGTTCCCTCCTCCCACCTCCTTTCTAACCCCCCCACCCGACTCTTCAGAAAGGGGCAGGCCTCCCATGGGAGTCAACAACACATGGCATGTCAATTTGAGGCAGGACTAAGCTCCTCCCTGCTGCATCAAAGCTGAATAAGGCATCCCACCATAGGAAATAGTTTACAAAAAGCCAGCTCATGTGCCAGGACAGATCCTGACCCCATTGCTAGGAGTCCCACAAACAGACCAAGCTACACATATCTGTCACCCATATGCAGAGAGCCTACCTAGGTCAGCCCCATGCCCTGCTCCTCTCCTTCCTCCTATCTCTCTTCTTCTATTGCACAAACTATTGTCACGACCCCCACACTGCCTCTTGGTCCACAGAATGGAGCTGAAGAACAGAACATTCTTCTGTCTTCCCTCTGCTCCAGTGTCCTCCAGGACCACCCCATTACATGCCGAATAAATTCTTAGGGATGTAATTCTTTTGGTGAGAACTTTATTTTTCATCCTTTTATCTCTCATTTATTGAAAATGGATTTTTCTCTCACTTATTATATTTTGGTCGAGAGTGTCCCTCCCTCTACTTCCTGCAGCTCCTCCCCACCTCCTCTTCCATCTAGATCCACACCCCTTCTGTCTGGATTCTGCCTGGATTAAACAGGCTTCTAAGGGATAGTAATAAAACTGAGTTAAAAAATAAAATAAAAAACGAAACTAACGTATTGGGCAAGGACAAAACTAACAAACAGAAGGAAAAGTGTCCAAGAAAAGGCACAAGAAACAGCTATAGACACAGACTCACCCATTTGCACACTCAGGAATTCCATGAAAACACTAAACTAGAAGCCATAATATATATGCAAATGACCTGTGGAATACACATATACACAATGTGTGTACATATATATATTTCATTCATTATACATATATATATATATATATATATATATGTATATATTAAAATCAATGACTGACATGAGATTAAGAGACAAGGAGCCTCCAAAGAAGCGCTGAGTTTGTTTTCTGTTGGCCATCTGCTGCTGGACATATAGCATATCCTTAAGAGTAGTTTGTTTCTCCAGAGAGACTTCATTGGAAAAAATTAAATATTCATTAGCAAGTAAGTGCTCATCAATTGGAGACAGCTTCTGGGCTAGGGAAGGGGGCATGTGTTCACTTTCCTCTCAGTTCTAGGACCCATCAGGTGAAGACCTGTGCAGGCCTTGTGCATGTTGCCTTGTATCTGTGAGTTCTATGTGCCCACTCTGTTGCTTTAGAGGGCTTTGTTTTCTTGATGCTCTTCATTTCCTCTGGCTCTTACATTCTTTCCATCTCCTCTTCCTCAGGATTCCCTGAGCCTATGGGGATAGATTTGGTGGAAATATACCATTCAAGGCTAAGTGTTCGAAGGCTTCTCACTTTCTGCAGATTGTCTAGCTGTGGATCTCTGTGTTTGTTCTTATATGTTGCAAGAGGAAGCTGCTCTCTGATGATGACTGAGCAAGGCACTAATCTGTATAGTAGAATATCATTAGGATTCATTGTACTGCTCAGTTCTTTAATAGAGCAATAAGTAGTACTTGGTTTTACCATAAGTCCCTCAGTTATCTAGTTTCAGGCTCTTGATCACCCAAGCAGTATTGGTGATGGATTCCATCTGGTGGAGTTGGCCTTAAGTCAAATCAGATGTTGGTTGATTGCTCCCACAAGCTTTGTGCTACCATTGCACTAGCATATCTTTCAGGTAGGACACCAGTGTAGGTCAAAGGGCTTGTGGTTGGGTTGACAACTCATACTGATAAAGATGAGGAATAAGGGGAACACTCATCCATTGTTGATGGGAGTGCAAATTTATACAGCCACTATGGAAATCAGTGTGGCAGTTCCTTGGGAAGTTGGGAAATTATCTACCTCAAGATACAGCTATACCACTCTTTGGCATATACCCCAAGGATGCTTCATCCTACCAGAGAGACATTTGCTCATACATGCTAATTGCTACTCTATTCACAATAGCCAGAAATTATAAACATCCTAAATGTACATCAATAGATAAATGCATAAAGAAAATGTGCTACATTTACAGAATGGAATATTACTCAGCTTTTACAAAATGAAATCATGAAGTACACAGGCAAATGAATGGAACTAAAAGAAGAGGCATCCTGAGTTAACTCAGACCTAGAAAGACAAATATGGTATGTATTCTTTTATATATGGATATCAGATGTTAAGTCAACGATAACCAATCTAACAATCCATAGACCCACGGAGGTTAGATATAGATTAAAGGATTAAGGGGTGGCAGTTAGATCTTCCTAGGAAAGGGAAATTGGATAGATAGTTATGGATGAGTGGGGGGACTTAAACAGTAGGATCAAGTGGGGAAGTGGGGGAAGAAGAGTATAAGGGAGGGATTATGAGGAGAGACGGCTACAACTAAAGGTCATTTGATGGGTACTATGGAATCCTAATACAATAGAAAAATCCTAAAATTTATACATATGTGAAGGCAATCAAAATAAAATCACCAAATAATGGGGGAAAGAGCCCCAGCTGAACATCTCTTGTCACCAAATGAAGCTTCCAGTACCAGGTTTGGATTGTTGGCCGAAGGGGTCTCATGGAAAATTCCAAATAATCCAGGCTGTGGCCAAGACTTTATATAGGTTTCTATCCAAAAACCAATGGCAAGGCCCTATTGTTGAAGAAGGATTCTACACAAATCATTGAACATGGAGAAGTCAAGCTGGTGCCCACAATAAACCTTCACCTTTAAGTGCCAGTGTCTTTGGTATAGGAAGGTACTCTGCATGCTACCAATTCTTTGGTTACTACTGGCTCCTCTAGCCTCTTTTTTTAAGTGCCTCACAGTTTCCACTGTGGCAATTTCACACTTCCTGTACTTTTTACCCACAGAATGTTAAGTCTTATGTTCTGAAACTTATCAGAGCATCTAAACAGCAGCTAAGGACTACAAGATAATAAAGAAATCAGGAAAATCATAGCAGAATAGGCCAGTTTCTCGGTTCAAGTTTATGTGTAACTTCTCTTCTTGATTAAAGATTGGTTTGACTGGAAATAAATAAATATTCAGAGGCAGTAGATTCTCAAGTATTATTAAGTATGACTGCACATCCACAGAATACTTAATGAAACAGGTACTATGATATGTTTGTATAATTATCAACACATAATTGTGTTCTATATTTTACATCTTTAAATACTCTTAAACACTATAAGAAAAAACAAAAATTATACATTCTAACAATCATGTGTCATTTTTTAACTACATCTCAATCACTCAATTTTACCAATAAAGACTCAGGACCAGATGCCAGGGTGAAAGCCTGCTAGCTCAGAGAAGGAGAGATACTACCAAGCTGACCTTCCTCCTCAGCTGACCTCCAAGAAAAGCTCCCTCTCTCCTCTGCTATCTCAAACAAGATTCCTGCAACTCAATGTCCCTTCCTTCTATTTCATGTGGGTATCTCTCTCCTGTCCTCCTGACTCCTTTTACTCTCTGTGGCTTTTTCATGTTCACTTCCTGTCAACTGGTTGCTTGCTCCCCCTCTTTTTTTTAAATTTATTTTAATTTTATTTTACAATATAATTTAATTCTACGTATCAGCCACGGATTCCCTTCTTCTCCCCGCTCCCGTGCCCCTCCCCTTCCTCCCAGCCCACCCCCCCATTCCCATCTCCTCCAGAGCAAAGACACCCCCCCAGGATTGAGATCAACCTGGTAGACTCAGTCCAGGCAGGTCCAGTCCCCTCCTCCCAGACTGAGCCAAGCATCCCTGCATAAGCCCCAGGTTTCAAACAGCCAACTCATGCACTGAGCACAGGACCCGGTCCCACTGCCTGGATGCCTCCCAAACAGATCAAGTCATTCAACTGTCTCACCTATTCAGAGGGCCTGATGCAGTTGGGGGCCCCTCAGCCATTGGTTCATAGTTCATGTGTTTCCATTCGTTTGACCCTAATTGTCGAGCTAGAAACCCCATCCAACGACTAACGGATCTGGATGCAGAGATCCACGGCTAGGCCCCGGGTGGAGCTCCGGGTGGAGCTCCGGGAGTCCAATTGGCTAGAAAGAGGAGGGTTTATATGAGCGAGAATTGTTGAGACCAAAGTTGGATAAAGCCCAGGGACAAATAGCTTGCTCCCCCTCTTGACCTATGGTTGACTTTATTTAATCCTGTTTACAATAAGCAAAAAGGTCTTAGATTAAAAATGTGTGCTAGGGCTGAGCCACACCACAACTAGAAATGTGGTTGTTGTTGTTGTTGTTTTCAAGTAAACAACACAATCTTGCAATCTTGGGATTCATGGTGTGATCAAATATTCTGCAACAATCATCTCTAGATTAATTGAGTGGTCCTCGATAATATTCAAAAAGACTAACTCGGGAGCAGGAGTTTGGGAGGAAGAGCCTCTCAAAGGATCAAGTGAAAGGCTCTCTCTGGAGGATCCTTACAGGAACTACCTTGGCTCCCTGAATTTTCAATGTTTTTCAAGATGATTTTGTTTTGGGGTGACTGAGTAAATATTTCCACCCTGTACTCAGGTGTATTTACCAAGTTCATGATGTGCAAAATAAGAAGGGCATTTTGTTTTCATTTATAAGAATGGGCCTGGGATCCCTTCATTTTTAAAAAATCTTTCAGATAACTTAGGCTACTAGTATAAGAACCACTATTTGGAAACCATCCTTCATGACACATCATAATTTACTTTACAATCTGCATCTTATTTTCTGTTAATGGATTTGGAAAATGTGAAGTTCTGGTAAAGCAAAAATGAATTATACTAATAATCATGATTACGATTATAGCTTTTGTAGCCTTTGGGCTGAAGCTGAGGAGGCTGCAATCACCTGAACCAACCGTCCCATTGTTTTTCACCACAGACTATTGGACTCTGAACCACTTTGTGTAAGCACAGCCTTTCCAGGCAAGAATAAACCCATGTTGTTACAAGGATGTCTTAGGAGATACAGATCTTCACAGAGATGTGCCAGCTTTCTTGGCATCTTAATTAACTGTCCTCAGTTCTTAGGGAGCATTTCTCTATAAAAATATCAAAGCAGCAGAAACATCGGTTCACAGTTTCTTCACTGATGTTGTTGGCATTGCCAGTCAGTGGATCAGTATACAGTCCTCTAAGCTGTGAAGGTCAAAGCGAAGTCATAGCTGGAACCTTTGCATGCCCACACTGACCAACCTATCTTGCACCTTTCCTTATAGTATATATTCTTGGTATCATTTACTTCATCAACTAGTGTGGCATTATTCATTCAACCTTCATAGAAAGCAATTTTGTAATAATTTATATCTATCAAGAAGTTTAAAATGATTCATAAACTTGAGTAGGCAGTTCTATTTTTAAGTATCTATCATAAGGAAATAATCAAGATTTTTAATGAGCAAAGGACAATTATTACCACAATCATTTATATAACCTCTGATTATATAAAAGGATATGTGATGTTTATGTAAAAGGGTATTTATTGCAACATTATTTATAATACTCCTGAATTTAGAAACACCTTAAATATTCAAGCACTGGTGAGTTGTTACATAAAGTCTTAACAGAAACTGGGGAAATGAAGGCATTAAAATGTATGCTTTTGATTTATGAAGCAGAAGGGGGAAATAGTCACACTAAAATTTAAGGCATATAAACTTCGTTTGTAAAAAATTATTTGTAAGGGCTGGAGGGATGGCTCTTTAGTTAAAAGCACTCTTCCAAAGGACCCAGGTTCAATTCCCAGCACCCACATGGATGCTCACAGTTGTCTATAACTCTAGGGAACCTGACACCCTCACATAGACCTGCCTTCAAGGAAATCGCCAATGCACATAAAAATAAATAACTAAATCATTTTAAAGGTGTGTCTGTGTCTGTGTGCGTGTGTGCGTGTGTGCGTGTGGTGTGTGTGTGTGTGTGTGTGTGTGTGTGTGTGTGTGTGTGTTATAAAGGATTTGAGGGAATATGTGCAAAACTGGATAGTCTGGGAGATAGAATTAGACTAATTTTATTTTCTCATTTTCTTTTTATCAAACTTTCTATAACACACAACATTTAGTTTTTATCGAAGTAATAGGTGAACACAATAAAAAAAAAAGGAAAAACTGTCCCATGAATTAATCTACCCCTTTCCCCAATCTTATGCTTTTGTTACCTTAAAATACCTCTTATAGTTACCTTATTAATGTTAAGAAATTTTTGTATCATACAAAATATTTATTGTCAATTGTAAACACTCTCTTTGCCTCGTTGTTACAGGTGTCAGTTTAGATCTATTACATAATAAGCCCACTCGTTCTCTGTAAAATGTATTTTCAATGAACGTTATAAAATGTTTATACTACTATGACAGTTTTTATTTACTACAGTCAAGTAGGATGTCATCAATGTGTTCCTTCTTATTTAACTTTTTCTCTTATAACTGTAAGTTCCCTCCTTGTCATTTTTCTTTGTGTTTCCCTGCTTCCAGTTCTTTTGTATAATAGTGACTTCAGCTTCCTAGCGGATGTTGTATCAAGGTTTTCTGTCAGCCCCGCTTATGTGGGAAGTGTCATCCCCAGCAGCACTTTACCTCTCCTTCAATCTGGAGACTGGTATCCAAGCTTGCCTGGCGCTATCATCATCATGAGACTGTTGCACCAATCCTACATTGCTTACATACTCTTTACATGAAATATTTTGTTTGTTGAAACACTTCTCTCAAATGACAGATTTAGGAGAGAGAAGTGAACCTGGATCTTCAAGACATCTTTATACTTTTATAATTAACATGTTTGTTGAATTTATTATTAATATTATTATTATTATAGCTATCAGGTATAATATTTAATTTGTTTCCCTGACAGGATAATAAAAATGCCGCTCTTGTATTTTTATTAAATGTACTTCTTTAGCTATATTAAAGGTTATGTTTGACAACTCCAATAGGTAGGTCACTTTTGGCTCTGTTTCTATTGTCTGTGTCTTCTCTTACAGCTGTTTTTGATATGCCTGATACTTACTGATTGAATTCTATTTGTGTACGGAAATTTAGAGAGGCTGTGAATATAGATGTCTCTCTCTCTCTCTCTCTGATAGATTCACTCTGTCTTTTGCAAGTAGAAAGGAAGTATATCATCTGAAATTAATTTTGCTTTTAGCTTGAGGCTGATTTGTACTTTATAATGTTTGGCCTACTTCAGAGTTTCTCCTTATTCCAAAAACTGCATCCATGAGGCAATCTGGCTAGTTTTCTTGGGCTCTTGGATTTTCTAAATTTTAAAGTTTTAAATCTTCCAGCATAAAAAAAATGCTGAGAAGTCCATGCTAACTGGCTTTTTAGCTATTTAGTCACATCTACTAGACAAGAATATGTCACCCTGGATGCAAATGATAGACTTAAGTAGAATTTAAAATATGAGCTTTGTATAGGACTACCAGATAATGAGGAGTATATTCTAAATAGTGGAGGCAACATGAGCTAACTAGAGAGATCAACATGATAGTAGCGGTTTCCATGGGTGGTAACTAAACAATCCAAATGGAAGTGCTTGTTTACAGGAATACCAGCAAAAGAATTCTAGATGGATTAATTGACACCAGCCACTAAATGGTTTTGAAATAGTAGAAGCATGTGTAAATGGTGTTTGGAAGGTAGTAGGAAATCATTAAGGTTCTAAATGTTTGTAAGAGAACAAGGAAGCACCATTTTGAAAAGATACTTTCAATAAAACTGAAAAAAACTATTAGGCATTGAAAAGATGATTTTTGAGTATATGTGGGTGTGGTGTATGCGTGGGTATGCATTCTTGTATGGGTGTGCCTGCCTTTTAGCATGTGCGTGGGCCCACTAATGTGCAGGTGTGTGTGTGTGTGTGTGTGTGTGTGTGTGTGTGTGTAGACCAGAGGTTAATACTGTATACAATCCTCAGTTGCTCTCCACTTTATCTACTGAAGCAAGGTCTTTTCCTGGACTCAGAGCTCAGGACTTGGACTAATTTAGCTAGTTAACTTGCCTCAGGGACGCCTTGTAGCCCAGGGAATACAGGCAGACTGTCACACTCACCTACCATTTACATGATTGCCGGGATCCAAACTCTGATCTTCCTACTTGTACAGCAAGCCCTTTACTCAATGAGCCATCTCCTCATCCCTACCCCCAGCACTCCTCAGATGATTATTAAGGCAGTGAACAAAAGATCAGACAATTTTGGACCAGAGATAAAAGGCAAATGCATAGTTTGAGAAATGTTACATCATATACAGTTAGCTAAAATTCATAGAACCCAAAGAAAGTAATGTGCTGAAAGTTAAGAACAACAATTATTTCTTATGACTTTCCTACAAGAATGTGTCCACAGCCTAACATCATTGTCCTTAGCAGTTTAGTTTTGTTTCTCTCATACTTACACCACTAACAAGTACTTCTTCTGGGCAGGTTCTACAAGAGAGTGTTAATAATAGAATTTCTTTATATGTTTTTTTAATGAAAAGATACCAACCATAGCCGGGCGGTGGTGGCGCACGCCTTTAATCCCAGCACTTGGGAGGCAGAGCCAGGCGGATCTCTGTAAGTTCGAGGCCAGCCTGGGCTACCAAGTGAGTTCCAGGAAAGGTGCAAAGCTATGCAGAGAAACCCTGTCTTGAAAAACAAAAAAAAAAAAAAAAAAAAAAAGATACCAACCAGGTATTTCTTATATATGTTTAGTTTTTTTTAAAAAAATCATCATATCTTAATAGTTTTTTTAACATTTTTTCTGAACTTATCAATGTCCATAGTACCATATGTTACATCATAAGACACTAGAGCGGTGGAGTGGTGTCTAGTGTGGAGACACAAGCTACCGTATTTGTTAATAATTCTGTGTTCCTATACTGTTGACAGCGTGGAAGCAGACATAATACAGCTGCTGGGGATCATGTGGATTTGAAGAGCTATTCCAGCCACAGCATGGTACAGCTGCCAGTCAAATGATGAGTTGCAATCAGATGTCTGATTAGGAATCCTTGTGAAGAGACAGTTGTTTTAATATAAAAATGTAGACCATGCTTTCTTCCCTTCTAGCAAACACTAAATTTATAAATAGCCATTTTAAAATGAAAGCACAGACATTGTTCTCATTATTAGTTCCAACTTTATTATTTTGTCATACTCAAAGGTATATCTAATCTGTCTAATAATGTCAAACACTTTTTTCTACCCAACAAGCAGAATGTATAGTTTATTCTCTTTCTAGCCATTCAGCAACTACATGTAGAGTAGCCAAATCATTTTTGATAAATTTTTTTCATTGGTTATGCCATCCTCTTTCCATTGAATCTAGGTGATGAAAGGATTTCTACATTTGCTCAACATATGTTGTGCCTATCCCAGAGACATGCTTCTCTCACTAGAAGGGCCTTGGTGCTTATATATCGTCAGTACAGTACTTTGGGATGCAAGGTGCCCCATTACATACATTCAAGCTATTACTACTAATTGTTCAATTAATTTGCAATTCTAGATGGGTAAAAATAATGGGTTTGCCTTGTTTATGAAAATATCCCCTGAAGCAAAATTACACTACAATATCCACACACAGGCGGTCCACATGCATCCTCTGGTAATTGTCACTGGAGAAGGATGCCATATGCTAATGAATTGTCTGGATCACTGAGAGACAAACAGCCCTGCAAGACTTCTCTAAGACACATTTATATATCAAGCTAAAGATAGGCCCCGCTCATCGCAAGAACTGGAAAGCTCCAAGTGCTACATCATCATTTTCAGCTCATTTGAGTCATTAGCATTTTTCCATTATCATTTGTTTCCCTGTTACCACCTTCCCCAGGGTAATAGATGTGCTGTACCCTCAGGGTGCCTTATAAACACAGACTTTGGAGACTGTCTCCCACTCCAAGGAAATATTACAGGATTAAAAAATACAGACTACAGCTGTAATGCCACTAAAAATACCTGTGAAGGGATGTGAGTGTAAGCACTGAGGACAGAATGGCTCCATGTTCTTGTGTGCTCTGGATCCTCAGGAGCAGAAGGGGTGTGGGACAGAAGCTCCTGATTTACCGTATCTTCAGTGGGAATATCTTTCAGCATGGTCACACCGAAACCAAAATGTTGTACTAACCTAGTAACCGTGTGAAATCTTTGTATATCAGCTCATAACATAGTGAAATCAATTAAGCCATCTGAGATGACCAATGAGAACTAATTAGGGAAAAGAAAAAATTAATATAAGAAATGATCATTAGAACATTGTTCATGTTTTCATGAAACACTTAGAATTGTCCAAAGCTGTCATCATTTGTCCTTCTGGAAATATCTAATCATGAAATTAGGTTTTTCCCATTATTACAATGAGTTCTGATTCTATGCTGGACACTCTCCTAGGCACTCTGTACTTTAAAAGTTTATACTACATATCCTAAGCCTTATAATTTCTCCACTGTGCTATGCTGCAGTAAAAGTTGAAGATCCCCAGTAAACAATGTTTTGACTGTGTTATCTAAGAAATGAGTTGGTAACCTATTCCTTAAAGAACCTCTCCTGAGATACCATCTTACTCACAAAACTGATTGTCTCTATCAACCAACATGGCTCCAATAAAGCATTGCTTTATTGTATTTCTGGGTGCTCCATATGTTTGCAATGTGTTTCTTTTATCAGATTGTGTAATAGCCTGCAAGTCTTCAATCCTCTGAGTACATACCATAATGTTATTTCAAATCTTTTCTGTCTGTCTTGATCCACATTTTCTACACATGACTATGCTACTATATTAGCCAAGGTTCTCCTGGTAAAGAGAGGCAGTGTGTAAAGGTATATAGACAGATTTTTTTTAAATGAGATACCTATTAGGTCCCACAATTATGAAGTCCCCCAATCTGCCATCTGCAAGCTGGATACCCAGGGTTACAATCTGAATTTGAAATGTCCCCACAGTTTCAGGATTTGAACATTTTTCCCCAGCTGGTGGAACTACTTAGGGAAACTTTGGCACCATGAAGAATCAGGATTTACTTGGTGAAAAATCAGGATTTACTTGGAGCAGGCCTTTGAAGTTTGGGGCCTGGCCCTTTGTAGCCGAATTTCTAAATGGTCTTATTAAATAAAAAACACAGAGCCAGAAATTTGGGTTGAAGTGTTAGAGAAATCAAGGAAATACAGAAAGCCACCAGCCAACCTTACCTCACCAACTCTGCAGCTTCCAAATGGTGTAACTTCCTGTCTACCCAGGCTTTGTATGTTTTCCTTTTCTGCCCTCTCATTGGCTCTCTTAGCCCAGCTACCTCACTTCCTCTTCCTACACAGCTCTGTCACAGTCTGTCTGTTTGTACAGACCTCCAGGTCTCCATGGTTGGTACTGGGATTAAAGGTGTGTGTCACCATGCTTGGCTCTGCTACTTAGCATGGCCTTGAACACACAGAGATCCTGCCTGCTAAGGTATTAAGGGCATGTGCTGCCTGACTTCTTTGTTTACTTAAAATGGCTGGCCTTTTCCCCCTGATCTCCAGGCAAGCTTTATTTATTAATGCACAAATAAAATATCACCACATTTCAGCACAAATAAATTATCACCTTAGCCCTTGATTATTGTTACCCTCTCTGTTTGCTAGTCAGATATGATGTGAACACCTTATGCCAGATTCCATGACACTCTTGACCTGCACCATCCCATCATACCTTCCATGCGGCAATGAACTGAAACCTCCTTGAAACTGTGAGTCAAAAGGCATCTTTCATGCTTAAGTTGTTTCTGTCAGGTATTGTGGTCAGAGTGACACAAGACAGTTAATGAGACAGCCAATGAGACAGCTCCGCTGCAAGCCTAAAGTCTACAGATCACAGGAACAATGCTACAAGTCCAGTCTGGGTTCCCAACATTTGATAACTACAAATGTCAATACCTGAAGGGAGAAGAAGATGGATGCTGCAGCTCAACCAGAGAGAGAAAAATTGTGTCTCCTTCACCTTTGCATTCTGTTCACACCCTTAGGAGATTGATACGGCCTGCACACATTGCCGAGAGTGACAGCTTTGTGCAGCCCGCTAATTTAAATGCTAATCTCTTTCTCCAGGAACACTGGCAGACACACACTTAGAAACAGGTTTCCCCAGCTATCTGGTCATTCCTGGGTCCAGTCAATTCAACACACAAAGTTAACCCTTACAAGTCCATCCGGGATCTTGACACCGTACCAGTTACTTGCATCAAACTCCCTAAAAACACAATACAAATATAATCTTCCTGTTGTGATATAATTCTCATATATACAACCAAAACCACATTAATCTCTTCCTCAAAAGGGAAGTTCTTAAATTCAAGTTGGACATTATAATACGAAATGAATACTTAGTGAGCACATCTTCATTTCTGAGGACATGAGTCATTAGCATTTCTGCCTAGATCAGATGTTGTAGTTTCTCATTGACCTGAACTCCTTGGCATAGCAATCCCATGAGATATACTAAGGGAGCTCCTACATTACTGAATACTCTTTCTTATCTCTGTTGAAGAGGTTATCTAGTTTACCCCTTGGCAATTTAGACCAGTCACTCCAACCAACACTGTAACTCTCTTTTCTGCCTGTTGAGTCAAGATGTATGAGGAAATGAAAGTGACAGGGTTAGCTTAAGCAACCAGTTCAATGGAATGGTTGTCAGGTCTCCTGGGGTAAGAACTTCTTCTAGGCTGGAAGTTTCTAGACTAAGGAGGTATAAAGCTGTGGGAATAGGAAGCAAAGAATTTCCTAGTGGCTCATTAAGAATAATGTTTCCATGCCTCCCATTTGTATTTCTAATTATAGTATACAGTACAGCATTATGTGCATGTCTTTTGTGTACAGCTTGACAGATGTATTCTAAACCTAGCATGTAACCAAACCACTAAACGAACACCTCAAAAACAAAGGAGATACCATATACTCTATGACTATGCTGGAGTGAGACCCCAGAATCTGCACTCTTATTGAGCATCCCAGGTGAGTTTCAAATCAGATCATACCTAGAGAATGTCTGATATGGCATAAATACGTCCCACTTCTGCCACCATAAAACTCCAGATGCATTTTCTAATTGCAGCTAACAATTTATATCATCAGACTTTGATAATGTGAAAATTGGTAGTTTTATTAATTGTAACCACAATCTTTTGCATATGCCTATAAATTTATATTCATAGGATTTGTCTTGTTCCCTGGCCCTTAGACCAGATGACAAGGGCCTTGGAAAATTGAGTTAATTAACTTCTTTCAGTCCTTTTGGACTCTGCCCCAGTTGTACAACTCAGCTTTGCATGCAAGAACAAATACCAGCTAGTTATACTGAAATTTTGTGTGGTGTTAATCTGCTCAGAAATTGTGCCAACCTCTTAGCATCTTAATTAACCTGTTTATGTTTGCTGAGGATATTTCTCAAGAAATGTGCATGAGCAGAGATGGTGGAGGCAGAATCATCTCTATCGTTGCTCTTATCATTGATACTGCTAAAAAAAAGTGGTCTTGAATGAAAACCAGCATGGGTTCCTCCACAAAGCCTAGCCTGGTCATTTGATTTCCTAACATCCACCACACCCAATGTGCCTGTAATAATACATGGCTTCATGGTGGTGATGGTCACCATGAAGTATAGTCTTAAAACATGTTACTTTCACTGTACCTCTGGTAAAGAAATATTAACCAAGTTATTGAAATATACAGCATAGTGTCATGTGTAGAGACAGCCAAATACTTCATCAAATGAACAAATATGCACTGTTTCACTACATACACTGTAGGCCCTCTGTAACATTCCATTTTCTGCCATCTTCATTACCTGTATTCAATGAGCATCACCATAGTTCAATGACTCTCCTTCTGATGTATCATTAGGTGAACAGGACCGTAACACTCCATGACAAGGCCAGGATCACCCACCTCTCTTCGTTTTACCATATAGCATTATATCATCTCACATGATCAGAAGGAAGGTGAGGACAAGACAGTAAGTGTTGTGGCCAGTGCATTTGTGGACACCAGAGGGACTGGTGTAGCATGAATCTTAAATGGTCTTATTAATTAAATCAAACCTGAGACCAGGTATTGGGGTGAGTGCTGAAAGATTAGAGAAGCAGAACAAGCCACAGCTACCTCACCTCGCCAGTTCCTCAGCTGATCCTGTTTCCTCAGACTGGAAACCTCTGAGTCCTCATCCAGAACGAATCTCAAATGAACTGCTGCTGCAAAGCCTGAAAGCTTACCCAGCTAAAAGCTTCTAGTTTCTGGTCTTCACGCCTTATATACCTTTCTGCTTTCTGCCATCACTCCCTGGGATTAAAGGCTCACTTTCTGGGATTAAAGGCATGAGTCACCATGCTTGGCTGTATCCTTGAACACACAGAGATCCAGGTAGATCTTTGCCTCTGGAATACTAGGATTAAAGGTGTGAGTGACACCATTTTCTAGCCTCTGTATCTAGTGGCTGTTCTGTTCTCTGACCCCAGATAAGTTTACTAGGGTGCACAAAATTTTGGGGAACACATACCACCACAGACCTGGAAAGCAGAGTAATGACAGAAACATCAGAGTCTGGGTTCTCTTCAGGAATGAACCATTTTTATTTTTCTTCCTACTGTTTGTATATTGTTTAGCTGGATGTTAGAATTGAACTATTACTGACTCCCTTATTTGAGTTTTTTCCTTCTGTACTCCCCTGCCCTTTTGACTTTGTTTTATTGGAGGACATGCCTCCTAGGCTTTATCTTTTTGTTTGTTTGTGCTACAATGTATTTATTTGCTATAAAAGTCCAGAAACATGCAAAATTTTATTTCATTAATTTTTTTCATTTATTTTACATACTGACCATGGTTTCTTCTCCCTCCTTCCCTCTTGCCCCCCACCCTCATCTACCCCCCTCCCCATCCACTCCTCCTTCATCTCCTTTCAGAAAGGTGCAGGCCTCCCACGGGCTTGCACAAAACATGACACATCAAGTTGAAGTAGGATCAAGCTCCTCTTCCTGCAAAAAGGCTGGACTAGGTAATCTGGTATGGGGAACAGGTTCCCAAGAGCCAGCTAGGTGCAAGAAACAGGTTCTGATCTCACTGCAGGAGCCTTACAAACAGACCAAGCTACATAACTGTCACACACATGCAGAGGGCCTAGGTCAGTCCCATGCCAGGGTCCATGTGCTCCCAGAAACTCAGGTCAGCAAGTCTCTGTGGTTCCTTCATCATGACCAAGAGGATCCCCACTGCCTCCCCCTGGCTCATACAAAACTACTTCCCTTTCTTCTGGAGGACTCCAGGAGCTTGAGCTCTGCCCAGTGCTTGACCGTGAATCTCTGCATCTGCTTCCATCAGTTACTGGATAAAGGATCTCTGATGACTGTAGATGTAACAGTCTTATTAAATAAGAAACACGGGCCGGGCGTGGTGGCGCACGCCTTTAATCCCAGCACTTGGGAGGCAGAGGCAGGCGGATCTCTGTGAGTTCGAGGCCAGCCTGGGCTACCAGTGAGCTCTAGGAAAGGCGCAAAGCTACACAGAGAAACCCTGTCTCGAAAAAACCAAAAAAAAAAAAAAAAAAGAAACACGGAGCCAAATGCAGAGTTAAAAGCCCAAGAGGTCAGAGCAGTAGCTAAGAGCAGATACTAAAATCCTTTCTTACCCTTTGCTGCTGCTGTCGTTCTTCCCCTCAAAAGAGAGCTACTTCCTGTGTATCTGTCTTTTTATCAACTTTCTGTTCTGCCTTCTCATTGGTTGTAAACCCAACCACATGACCTCCTCGTCACTGCCTGTCTATACAGACCTCCAGGTCTTCTATGATTGGTATTGAGATTAAAGGCATGTGTCTCCATGCTGACTGTATTCTTAAACACACAGAGATCTGCCTGTCATGTAATCGGAATTAAAGGTGTGCACCACCACCGCCCGGCTTCTGCTATGACTTGCTATTAGCTCTGACCCCCAGGCAACTTTATTTATTAACATACAAATAAAATTACTTTTCAGTACAAATAAAATATCACCATAGATGACAATTAGCTTAGTCACCAATCTGATTACAGTAGTTAGCCAGTTCAGAAACCCTCTCCACGCTTGCTAGGATCATCCTGGTGTGGTCCTGGGAGTTTCCCTGGCACCAGGTTTCTCCCTAACCCTGAAATAGCCCCCTCTCTAAAGACATCTCTTTCCTTATTCTCCCCTCCATCCAACCCCCAACCTGCCTCCTGAGCCTTGCCTGCCCAACCAACTTCCTTAAGTTCTCATCCTCCCATCTCCCCACCAACCCTCACCCCCAGTTTAGCCAGGAGATCTCTTCTACTTCCCCCTCTCAGGGAAATCCAGGCATTCTTCTTTGAGCCTTCTTTATTATCTAGCCTCTCTGGGGCTATGGATTGTAGGCTGGTTATCCTGTACTTTACTCCTAATATCCACTTATGAGTAAATATATACCATGTTTGTCTTTCTGGGTCTGGGTTTCTTCACTCAGAATGATTTGTTTCTAGTTCCATCTATTTGCCTGCAAATTTTATGAGGTCAATGTTTTTTACAGCTGAGTAATACTCCAATGTGTAAATGTACATTTTCCCTATCCATTCTTCAGTACAGGGGCATCTGAAGGTAGTTTCCAAGTTCTATCAGAAATAAAGCTGTTATAAACATAGTTGAGTAAGTGTCCTTGTGGTATGATTGAGCATCCTTCGGGTATATGCCCAAGAGTGGTTCAATTTTTTTGATCTTAGCCATTCTGACAAGTGTAAGATGGTATATCAGAGTTGTTTTGATTTGCATTTCCCTGATGACTAAGAATGTTGAACAATTCCTTGGGTGTATTTCAGCCATTTGAGATTCTTCTGTTGAGCATTCTCTGTTTAGATCTGTAGCACATTTTTTGATTGGATTATTTGGTATTTTGATGTCTAGTTTCTTGAGTTCTTTATATATTTTAGACATCAGCCCTCTGTCAGATGTGGGATTAGTAAAGATCTTTTCCCATTCTATAGGCTGCAGTTTTAGCTTATTGACAATGTCCTTTGCCTCATAAAAGTTTTTCAGTTTTAGGAGGACCCATTTATTAATTGTCGATCTCAGTGTCTGTGCTACTGGTGTTATATTCGGGAAGTAATCTCCTGTACCAATGCATTCAGGGCTACTTCCCACTTTTCGTTTCTATCAGGTTCAGTGTAACTGGATTTATGTTGAGGTCTTTGATCCACTTGGACTTGAGTTTTGTGCAGGGCAATAGATACGGATTTATTTGTATTCTTCTACATGCTGACATCCAGTTATACCAGCACCATTTGTTGAAGATCCTTTTTTTTTCTGTTATATGATTTCATACTTCATAAAAAATCAAGTGCTCATAGATATATAGATCTATGTCAGGGTCCATTGATCCATGTGTCTACTTTTATGGCAATGCCAAGCTGTTTTTATTACTATAGCTCTATAGTAGACCTTGAAGTCAGGGGTGGTAATACCTCCAGAAGTTCCTTTATTGTACAGAATTGTTTTAGCTATTCTGGGTTTTTGTTTTTCCATATGAAGTTGAGTATTATTCTTCTTAGATCTGTGAAGAATTGTATTGGAATTTTGATGGGAATTGCATTGAATCTGTAGATGGCTTTTGGTAAGATTGTCATTTTTACTATGTTGATCCTACCTACCTATGAACATAGGAGATCTTTCCATTTCCTGATATTTTCTTCAATTTCTTTCTTCAAAGATTTAAAGTTCTTGTCATATAGCTCTTTCCTTGTTTGGTTAGAGTTACCCCAAGATTCTTTATATTATTTGTGACTATTGTAAAGAATGTTGTTTCTATGATTTCTTTCTCAGCCCATTTTTCATTTGTATATAGGAGGACTACTGATTTTTTTTTTTTTGAGTTAATCTTGTATCCAGGCACATTACTTAAGGTATTTATCAGCTGTAGGAGTTCTCTGGTAGAATTTTGGGGATCACATTTGTATACAATCTTATCATCTGAAAATGATAATTTTGAATAATGATGAAAATCTTATCATCTCTCTAATTCCTCTTCCTCCCTTAAACTCCTTTTGTTGTCTTAGTGCTCTAGCTAGAACTTCGAGTACAATATTGAATAGATTTGGAGAGAGTGTGAACAGCCTTGTCTTGTTCCTGATTTTAATGGAATCATTTTGAGTTTCTCTCCATTTAATTTGATGTTGGTTGTCGGCTTGCTGTATATTGCTTTTTTTATGCTTAGGTGTGTTCCTTGTAACCCTGATCTCTCCGAGACCTTTATCATGAAGGGGTGTTAAATTTTGTTAAAGGCTTTCTCAGCATCTAATGAGATGATCATTTGGGTTTTTTTCTTTCAGTTTCTTTATATGGTGGATTACATTGACAGTTTTTTGTATGTTGAGCAGATTTTTGTATGTATCTCTTGGATGAAGCCTGCTTGATCATGGTAGATGATGATGATGATGATGATGATGATGTGTGTGTGTGTGTGTGTGTGTGTGTGTGTGTGTGTGTGTGTGTGTGTTCTTGGATTGGGTTTGCAAGTATTTTATTAAATATTTTGCATCAATGTTCATGAAGGAGATGGTCTGTAATTCTCTTTCTTTGTTGCATCTTTGTGTGGTTTGGATATCAAGGTAACTGTAGCCTCATAAAAAGAATTTGGCAATATTCCTTCTGTTTCTATTGAGTGGAACAATTTAAGAAGTATTGGTATTAGCTCTTCTTTGAAATTCTTGTAGAATTCTGTACTGAAACCATCTAGGCCTGGACTCTTTTTTGGTTGGGAGCCTTCTAATGACTGCTTCTATTTCCTTAGGGGTTATAGGTTTATTTAAGTTGTTTATCTGGTTTTGATTTAATTTTGGCATATGATACCTATCAAGAAAATTATCCATTTCTTTTAGATTTTCCAATTTTGTGGAGTATAGGTTTCTGAAGTATGACCTAATGTTTCTCTGGATTTCTTCAGTGTCTGTTGCTCTGTCCCCATTTTCATTTCTGATTTTGTTAAACTGGATATTCTCTCTCTGCCTTTTGGTTAGTTTGGATAAGGGTTTGTCTATCTTGTTGATTTTCTCAAAGAACCAACTCTTTGTTTCATTGATTCTTTGTATTGTTCTCTTTGTTTCTGTTTTGTTGATTTCAGCCCTGTATTTATTTACTGCCATCTACTCCTCCTGGGTAAGTTTGCTTCTTTTTGTTCTAGAGCTCTCAGATGTGCTGTTAAATCACCAGTGTGATATTTCTACAAATACTTCATGTAGAAATTTAGTGCTATGAACTTTCCTCAGCACTGCTTTCATAGTATCCCATAAGTATATTGTGCATTCAATTTCATTGAAATCTAGAAAGTCTTTAATTTCTCTCTTTATTTCTTCCTTGTTTGAATGGTAATTCAGTTGAGAGTTTTTCAGTTTCCATGAGTTTATAGGCTTTCTGTAGTTTGTGTTGTTGAATTCTAACCCATGGTGATCCGATGAGATACGGGAGGTTATTCCATTTTTTTTTCATGTATGTTGAGATTTTGCTTTGTGATCCAGTATGTGGACAATTTTAGAGAAGTTTCCATGAGGTGCTGAGAAGAAGGTATATTCTTTTGTGTTTGGGTGAAATGTTCTGCAGATGTCTGTTAAGTCCATTTGAGTCATAACATCTGTTATTTCTCTTATTTCTCTGTTAAGTTTCTGTCCAGCAGACCTGTCCATTGGTGAGAGTGGGGTGTAGAAGTCTCCCACTATTAATGTGTGGGATTAGTAATGTTTCTTTTACAAATGTGGTTGCCCTTGTATTTGAGGTATAAATGTTCAGAACTGATACTTCATCTTGATGGGTTTTTCCTTCAATGAATATGAAATGTCTTTCTCCAGCTCTTTTGTTTAATTTTAGTTTGAAGTCTATTTTGTTATATATTAGGACAGGTACACCAGCTTGCTTCTTTGGTCTATTTGATTGGAAAATCTTTTCCCAACCTTTACTCTAAGGTAATTCCTGTCCTTGAAGTTGAAGTGTGTTTCTTGTATGCAGAAGTATGAATCTTGTTTTTGTATCTATTCTGCCAGATTGTGTCTTTTATAGGGGAATTGAGTCCATTGATATTAAGGGATATCAATAACAGTGATTGTTAATTCCTGTTATTGTTTGGGTTTTGCTGGTGTGAGATTATCTATTGCCTTTGTTTTCATGGGTGCAGCTCAATTCCTTAGGTTGGAGTTTTTCTTCTAGTACTTTCTGTAGAGCTGGATTTGTGAATAGGTATTGTTTAAATCTGGTTTTGTTATGTAATATTTTGTTTTCTTCTTCTATGGTGATTGAAAGTTTTGCTGGGTATAGTAGTTTGAGATGGTCCCTTAGTGTCTGCAAAACGTCTGTCCAGGACCTTCTGGCTTCTAGAGTCTCCATTGAGAAGTTGGTTGTAATTCTTATAGGTGCCTTTATATGTCACATGGCCTTTTTCTTTTGCAGTTCTTTGTTGCATGAATCCTAAATGGTCTTATAATAAAAACCCAGAGCCACATATTGGGGTAAATGCGAAGAGATCAGAGAGACAAAGGAACAGGCACCAGCCACTTCTCACCTAGCCAATTCCACAAATCCTCTGACTGAATGCCTGAGTCCTCAACTGAAAAGGTATCTAGTTCCTGTCTCCTCATGCCTTATGTGTCTTTCTCTACCTAGCTACTTCACGTCCTATCTCCACCTTCCTAGTGCTGGGATTAATGACATGTGTGCTTCCCAAATACTGGGGTTAAAGGTGTGTGCCACCACTGCTTGGCTCTGTTTCTCTCCTACACTGAATCAATCTCATGTACCCAGTGTGGCCTTGAACTCACAGAGATCCAGATGGATTTCTGCCTCCTGAGTGCTAGGGTTAAAGATGTGTGCCACTACTGCCTGACCTCTGTGTTTAATCTAGTTCTGTCCTTTGGTCTTCAGGCAAATTTCATTAGAGTACAACAAAATATCACCACAGCTCTTAATATTCTTTCTTTATTCTGTACGTTTAGTGTTTTGATTGCTATGTGGCAAGGGACTTTTACACTGGCCCAGTCTATTTGGAATTCGGTAAGCTTCCTATACCTTCATAGGCATGTCCTTCTTTAGGTTGGGAAAGTTTTCTTCTATGATTTTGTTCTGTGCCCTTGAGCTGGAATTCTTCTCATTCTTCTAACCCTATTATTCTTAGGTTTGGTCTTTTCATGGTGTGCCAGTTTTCCTGAAGGTTTTCTGTTAAGAATTTGTTGGATTTAACATTTTCTTTGACTGATGAATCTGTTTCCTCTATCATATCTTCAATATCTGAGATTCTCTCTTCTGTCTCCTGCTTTCTGCTAGAGATGCTTGTGTCTGTAGTTCCTGTTCCCTTACCCAGATTTTTCCATTTCCAGAATTTCCTCGGTTTGTGTTTTCATTATTGCCTCTATTTCTATTTTCAAATCTTAAACGGTTTCCTTCACCTGTTTGTTTTTTCTTGGCTTTTTAAAGGTATTTATTGATTACTTCTAATTTTTGTTTGTCTTTTCCTTGATTTCTTTAAGGGAATTTTACATTTCATCTTTAGGGCCTCTATCATCTTCATAAAGCTATTTTTAAGGTCATTTTCTTTTGCTTCATCTGCATTTGGATGTTCAGGTCTTGATGTTGAAGTACTACTGGGTTCTGGTGGTGACATATTGCCCTGTATGTTGTTGAATGTATTCTCACACTGGCATTTACCCATCTGTTCTTCCAACTGGTGTAGGTGATACTTGTGCCCATAGGGGCTGCTGTGCTTCCAATTGCTGTGGGGGTGCTTATGCCTATAGGTTCTGCTGATGTTGCTGGAGAGGACTTTCTGAGGGGAGGATGCTGGGGTAGGTGTGGTTGGGTGGCAGAGTCGGTCTTGTGGGGACAGAGTCCAGTGGGTGGCAGTGGTGGTGATGAGGCCTGCCTGCAGATCTCTCACCTGCCGGCCTGCTGCTGGAGTCTGTTCAAAAGTAGGGGGATTCCATCAGAGTTCCCTAGGCTTTTTCTTGTTCTTGCAGTTTACTGCAGTCACAGAACTGCATCTGGGTGAGGATTTGTGGTTGAGAAAGGAACCACAGATCATCTGGACCCCAGTAAATAAGATCTTTCTAAAGAGAGAATAGGTATGTCAATACGGCTTCTAGTAAAGCATATTGTTACAACTTCCCTGTTTTATTATTGATATTAGCCTCTTATATGATTAATTTACAAGTTAAATTTTATCATATGAATGGATGCACAGGACAGAACATAGTATGTAGAGGGTGTAGAACAACCAACTCTCAACTGGGAGGCTCAGAACTTTTCCCCACAGGAATGAGAACTCTGCATTTGTTGTTGCTCATTTCACTAAAACTGGACTCTTCTTCATCAATAAGCTTACAATGAACAGAAGGCTCCAATAGACATGTGTTCTACTTTGTGTTCAGTGAAAAATGATTTCTAGTAACCAAATAAGAACTGGAGGTGTAATTACTGAAATATTTCCCTTGCTGATATGTAAGATATTAACATAAGAATATTTCCTATTCTATATCTCTTGGTCTATATCTAAGCATAACCCTAGTTCTCATCGCTTGCCTGAAGAAAACCTTGCAATCTCTTTCTCTTTATGCTTAACTCAACTAACAGAGCTTACCTAGAGCAGTAACTCTTAACGTGTGATTGGAGATGACATCATTTAGAAATGTGTTGGAAATGTCAGTGTCTTAGGGTTTTTGTTTTTTTTGGGTTTTGTTTTGTTTTTTTTTTTCTGTGATGAGATACCATGACCACAGCAACTCATAAAGGAAACATTTAATTGTGGCTGGCTTACAGTTCAGAGGTTTAATCAACTTTTTCTTTTTCTTTTTCTTTTCTTTGATTTTTTTTATTTAAGAATTTTTTTTATTCATTTTACATACCAACCACAGATCCCCTATCATCCCTCCTCCTCCTCCCCCAGCCTTCCCCCTCCTGATGCACTCCCCCTCCAAAAGGATAAGGACTCCCATAGGGAGTCAACAAAGCCTGGTACATTCAGTCAACTTTCATCATGGCTGGAAGTAGGTCAGCATGCAGGCAGATCTAGTGCTGGAGAAGGAGTTGAGTGTTCTACATCCCCATCCTCAAGCAGCAGACAGAGTGTGACACTAGGCCGGTCTTGAGCTTCTGAAACCTCAAAACCTACCCACCATGAAATACTTTCTCCAATAAAGCCACACCTACTCCAACATGACCACATCTCCAATAATGCCATTCCCTATGAGTTTCTGGGGGCCGTTTTCATTCAGACCACCACAGTCAGTTACTCCCCTGCATCCTAGACCTTCTGGGGTAGAAGTTCAGCAGTGTGTTTTAATGAACCCTCCTGGTGGTTTTAATACACCTAAAGCTCGAGAACTACTGCCCTAGACTGTAACTATTAGGTCTGTAGCTATTCTAGGTACTATATTAAATATTTGAGGTCAATTCTGTTTTAAATGGACATACTCATCAATGCCAAGTAGTAATTTCTATTTGGCCTCATCATTTACTGTCAAATCAATCTGGTCATCAGCCCTACAAAATGGAATTGATCTTATTTAATTTCTGAGAATGGTTCAGACCACCAGTCTGCCAAGGGCCAATAAGAGCCTTCATTAATAAATCATATAAATCATGAAGGCGATAACTAAACTGGGAATCAAATTCTTCATTCCCAAATAATGCTGAGGATGGGTTTTAAAAGGCAATTCCAGCTGGATAATGCATCCACTGAAAAAAGTTTGGCTCACCAAGATTGACATGTCTTTTCTTCCTTAAGAGTCCCAGAGTTTTCAGGGCTTTGCCTACTCATTCACTCAAAATCAAACCTTTTCTCATTTGTTATTCTCAGAGGTAGAGTGCCACAATAGCATAACTGATTTCTCAACAAATATTCCAGAAATTCTGTATCCAGATGTCTTCCCTTGCCTTCAACTCTAAGGATTTGGTAGGTTTATTAAAATATATTTGAATTCATTTTTTTAACAAATCTTTATTAAACTTCTGCACTAAAGCTGACACTGTGCAAAGTGCTGAGCTACAGCAGCACACCAAGGCAGATTTAGTAGCAGCCCTAGGAGCACGAGTGTTATTTTTAGTAACACTTTTGTCATTCCACATTTCAGGCAGGCTGAGGCTGCTGACATATTTTGGTGATTAATGGTGAAATTATATTTCTGCAATTGTAGTCATCCCACTTGAAGTTTTAAAAAAGCCTGGAATCCAGTCCTGTTTTTATCCAATTGTCAGATGCTGGTAGATTCAAACAGGTTACCATTCTCTTACATCTCAACATGGTGGACACAAACCATATGACCCGTGCAAATTCGGCCATCATGCTGACCATCATCCTACAGCTTCCTAGAGTGGAACAAAATCACAAGGGGTTAATACAGATATTAGCAACATCATCATAGGCCTTTGATTTATTTTAACTCATTGAATTCAATAAAAGAGACATTCCAACAATATGTGTTATTGTGATTCCTTTTCTAAACTGGAGAGATGGAAGCATGATGAAGTAACTTCCTGACTTCACCTGACTAGAGAGACCAGAGTGGCTCCACAGCAAATGTCCTCAACTGTTCAGCACTTTACACCATTTCCTTAAGAAAACAATAATTAGTAAAATATAAACTCAAAATTTACACAACTCAAAGAGCTCATGTTTTCACAGCTGCCATTAAACTAGTCAACAACTCTCCTCACTCAGGGCCCAATGGGGACAGCAATTAACTGTCTATTGACTCAAGAGAGCTTGTTCCAGCTATGGATTTACTTCATTATGCTCAGTATTGTCTCCAACTGCCCTGAATTACTGTTTTCCTGATGTGTGGGTAGCTACCCCACCTTTGCATGCACTAATTCTATACTTGGTCACTAGTGAATATTTATTTAAATATTACATATTAAACATATTACACCAATATTATTACTCATGAATTGGAAGTCACGATGGTAAGTAAAATAAGACAGGCACAGAAAGACAAATACTGCTTTTTCTCGTTTATATGTAGAATTTTCAAATGTTGATCTTATTTGTAGAAACCAAAAGTTGGACAGTGGTTACCAGATGGTGAGGGGTCAAGGAAAGAAAGGGTCAACCTGATATAGTAATAGATACTAAGTGACAGGAGAAACGTCGTAAGGTGAGTGTAATTATAGTACACTATGTATTTCATGAAAAGTTAGGAGAAAAGACTTTGAATCTTGGTACCACAGAAAAGGTAAATGGTTGTGGACATACATATTTCACCATCATTTTGCATTACACTGTATGCACATATATCAAAACTTCACAGGTACCAAATAAATATATATAATTTAAAATAAAAATAGTTTTCAAAAGAACATTGATATTAAAATATAAGACCTTTAATTTTATTCTAACTCGTTTCATGCACAAATGAACCCAACCCAAAGCTTCATTAGTAGTCTTCCCTCTCTTTCATACACATAAGGGTTATTACAATAATATAAGTACACAAAACTATGTGACTATCCAACATATTTGAAAGTGTTGAATTAGTCCTTCTTCAAAAGACAATGACAGTATAACTTTGCATCAGAACTTGAAATGCAGAAAATAAGCCACTTCCTTCCTGTTTTGGCTTAACTCCTTCTTCCTTCAAGAAGTTCAAGTTTTGTAACTGACTACACTGTTTTCCTTGATTGTAATTCAATGTGAAAGAGTATACACTTGGCTTCCTTTTAATTGTTCCTTTGTTAGAAGATAATACTAGTACCTCTACTATAATTATGTGGATAAAAAGAGACTTGTTCAGCAGCAGTGACCATAGAACAGATGGCAAGCCATGGAAATCCCAAGCCTAGAATCTGCATTCTGCACAGGAAGTCAGGAACCAAAGAAATTCAGTGAGTTGTCCAAAGAGGCTAGAAAAGGGTAGAGATAAAACCATGACCTAAGTCTTCAGTTAAGAAGGTTTTTGTTTTAACTACATGAGAGTGCTCAATCAAATGTGCTTAGAGATAATTTGACAAAGTAATTTCACATAAACTCACAGCATTATTATAGCTCAGCTTCTTATATAAACTGGATATTCCAATGAAGTCATAGAAAATGATCTCATTCTCACATGGCTGTCTAAAGCCTGCAAAGTAGAAGCTACTCTTTGGGAGGGTAGATGTCATTCCACAATGACAGAGACTTCTGATTCTGTCTCTCCTGAAAGTCAGGAATGTCACTTCCACCAAATGAAAGGAAGGAGCTATTATTAAATCAATAAATTTTCTTAAACACATCAAAGAGCTTAGATGGTATAGCCACCAGTAGCCCTGACTATGACAGAATCAGATGCCAACAACTCATGAGATAATAGGCATGTGGAATCACTTTAATTTAACCAGACACACAAAATAAAAACTGATAAAATTTTTTAATGGATGGATAGAAGGTGAATGTTAAATAGCATAAAGGTACAGACATGCTAGATTTGGAGTTTAAACTGAACAGTTAAAATGAGTCATCAGTCACTGGATTTCTGTTGAAAGGCTCAAGAACAACAATAGAAGCAATGAAAAGAGTAGAAAGGTATCTTGGGAATCAGGGAGCACTTTGGGGAAAATGGTGATCACTACTATAAGAATGGCTGTAGGAGTGGGCCGTGTTCCCCAAGGAGCACTGGTAAGGATATCAAACTCTATGGACAAAGAGCACCTCCCAACACCATTGATAGACACAGTAAAAAAGAAGAATGGGAGAAAAGTAATTGTGGTGGTTTGAAAGAAAATAGCTCCCAAAGGGAGCAGCACTAATGGGAGGTATGGCCTTGTTGGAGGAAGTGTGTCACTGTGGGCCTTGGGGGGTCTCATATATGCTCATGCCCAGTGAGACAGCCCACTTCCTGTTGCACACAAGTCAAAATGTAGGGCACTTGGCTACTTCTCCAGCACCATGATGAAAATGGACTAAACCTCTGAGAGTGGAAGCCATCCCAATTAAATGTTTTTCCTTTAGAAGAGTTGCCATGATCATGGAATCTCTTCACAGCAATAGAAACCCTAAGACAGCAATTATTATTCCCAAGTTAATATCATAGACATTCTACTATGTATGACAAAACATAGCCTTACTGAGGAAAGGCCACCTCCTAAGACTGAGGCTGGACCAGAGAAATCAAGAGGCATTTTATTCCAAGTGGCTAGGCAAGAAAGCACAAAGGAGTAACCAAAAGAAATCTACTACAAGAAGAAGGTCAATAGCTGAGAGAAATTTCTATGAGTTTAAAGGGTACATGGAAAGCTAAAGTTGTGTGTGACCTGGGAACACTCAGTAAAAAGCTCCAGCCATCCAGCTTCTACCCTAAGAACAAAATGAGGATTAATCATGTCAACTGCAAAATCAGAATTCAGTTCAACTACTGACCAACTGATTGATTAACATTATACCACAGGAGCCTAACAGATATACACAGTCCAGAGATATTTTGCTTACCTCAGTCTCCACTGTAGTATGCAAATTATCTAGCATTTAATCAAAAGTAACAACACATACACACACACACACACACACACACACACACACACACACACACACACACACACCATACACACAGCCCACAATCAGGAATAAAAGGAACCCAAAAAAGCCAAACTCAGGGAGAAATAATATGTTTGAACTACTAAATATGACATTTAAAAGATCAGAGGTTGGAAAGATGCCTCAGCAGTTAAGGTAACAGACTGCTGTTCTGGAGAACTTGAATTCAGCTCCCAGAATCCATATGGTGGCAAATAACCATCTAGAACTCTAGTTCCAGGGAACCAATACCCTCTTCTAGCCTCCACAGGCATTATGTAGTATAGTATATATGTATATGTATATGCATGTGTGTGTGAAAAAACATATATATATATATATTTATATATATATATATATGAACAAAATCTTAAATCAAAAGAATAATTAGTAACATAATAACCTATTATTAATAGGCAATTACAATAGGTGGTAGAAACATACCTCATCTCATTTTACATGCTGTTACTGTGTTTTATGGGCACTGTGAGGTTCTATCTTGCTTTGCGTCTTAATAAACTGAAGGCCTGGAACAACTCTGTGCTGATGAAATCTGTCAACACTGTTTCTCCAGCAGCTCTACTGATCACTAGCATCATTAGCCACAAGATATGTTTGTTTGTTTGTTCTTTACTGTATTTATTTATTTATTTATTTATTTATTTATTTATTTATTTATTTAGATAGGGTTTCTCTATGTAGCTTTGCGCCTTTCCTGGAACTCACTTGGTAGCCCAGGTTTGCCTCAAACTCACAGAGATCTGCCTGGCTCTGCCTCCCGAGTGCTGGGATTAAAAGCATGCAACCACGTAACAAGGTATGTTTTAAGTAAGGAACACAGACTGTTTAAAACAATGCTATTACATATTTCACACATTGCAGTGTAGGATAAGCATAACGTTTATGTGCCCAGAGAAGCCAAATATTCATGTGATTCACTTTGTTGTGTTATTCACTTTACTGCAGTGGACTGGAACTCAACACACGGAATTTCCAAGGCAAAACAGTAGAAAAGTTAAAAGGAAATTCTATCAGAAACAGAAGAGTCAACAAAATTTACGTGTTAGGCATTTCGAAAAGACAGGAACCATGATTTTGAATGCCTTCCACGGGCTCATGAGCAAACTCATACAACCAAGGCAGGGAAAATCCACAAATTTGTAAGTACGAATTCAGTAGAAAGCATACAACTGAAAAAGAAAGAAAGCTTCTAAAAGCTGAGGCAAAGTATCAGACATCCATTTGATGGAAGAGAACACGGGAAGAAGAATTACACAAAAGAGGCACGGCTGAACACTGCCTCAAGAGAATCCTAGAAAATTGCTGCCAAACAGATACATATTAAAACAGACAAACACGAAAACCTTCATATTAAAACTACAGTAAAGCATGTTTAATCCATCCATAATAATAAAAACACAGGAGGAAAATACGTACCATTGCCAAGTCAAGACAGAACCGCTTACAATTTTTTCATTTTATAGTAGTGCAAAAGGAACACGTGATCATTAGGGACTAGCTGCAGCCTTGAGTTTTAATCTCTTGTCAGGCCGAGGAGCCTGTCTCATAGTGACTGTCAATGTCAACAAGATGTCCTTCATCCTCTTGATGGGTAAAACGGCGATAACTAAAGGGCACGGTGTCACCAGCATTTCTTAGAGACAGGTTTTAATTAGTTCTATGGAGTAATTGATACTTAATTTCAAAATGGGTTTGTGTGAGATGAATTTGCACTACTCTATGACAACGTGTTTTTAGTTGTGTGGTAGAGGACACTAACCTTTGATGTGCAAGATATATTTAATGCATTTTTGGATTTATAGGATTTTCAGCTAACAATGCATTTATCAGGACATCTCATCACTATGAAATAGAACTTCTACAAAAGAATACAACAGACTTTTTGTTAAAAGCTATGCAAATTAAAAGTCAAAACTACTAAACTAGAAATAATTTCAAATTTACTGAGTATGCCTTCATCACTAAATATCCCTTTAGATATAAATTTTAAAATATTCTGGTTTTTAGAAAAGTTTTTATACCACTGAAGTAAAATAAAGTAAAAAATAAAACACAAATTATTAGATATGATTTATTGATTTATTTAGTGATTTATGTAAAGCACTGCTTGTACTGCCTTTTTGCCAAGCATGACTTCACTTGCTACCTGAAACATAATGACCTAAAGAAATAGCTAGAACAGTGGGTCTTTGCCGTTAACAACCTGCTGACTGCCACATAAGGCTCTGTAAATTCCTGATTGCTTCCATGCCTCCTTGTGATTTCAGAGTATAAAATGAGACTACAAAGTGGACCTGGGATAGAAGCCTTTCAGGAGCTGTCCTGGCTTCAGTCCCCTGGTAACAACTCTTCTCTTCCTCTCACATTGGTGTCAGGGTGCTATCCCACAAAGATCCCCACAAGACCAGAATTCACTATGTAGCCACACATTCGTCCCCGACTCAGAAATGTTGCTGTCTTCACCTTCAGAGTGCTGGGATTCCAGGCAGGAACCCCCACACTCACTTCTGTATAAATGAAATTAGAGGATTCATTACCAAACCATCTACAGAGAAACCCACATCACAGTTTTTAAAAACAATTTGAATAACTACTTTCGAATTTAAATACAAAAAAAATGCTGACTCTTCTTATTTGATTAAGGTAAAGGAAGCAATGCATTTTAGAGACACACAATTGACAAAACTCAAACGGATCCTAAAGATAATGACAATAAAGGAAAAGTGGCAATTGGAGATGGAGACAGTTCAGCTTCTGAAGCACTCACATTGCAAGTGTGAGGACCCAAGTGTAATCCTCAGCAGCCACACAATGGAGCTGCCCCTCATTCCCAGCAATGGAGAAGTGGACGCAGGGATGTTTGGACTTGCTGACTAGCCAGCCTGGACGACTCGGCTAGTTCCGGGCCAGTAACAGACAGGCTGGAAAGCAAAGGGACAACGCCTGAAGTTACCCTCTGCCTCTGGCGTCCACACCTACATAAACGCTCCCTACAAACACACACACAACACACACACACAGAGAGAGAGAGAGAGAGAGAGAGAGAGAGAGAGAGAGAGAGAGAGAGAGAGGCAATCAAAGCAAAATAAAGTTATTAAGAGTTATTAAGTTGCACTTGAAACAAAAAGGCATTAATTGAAGATGGATTATAAAATAAGATACATTCTATAAACCCCAGGGAAACCACTACAGCATTTTGAACTGGGTGTATTCATAATGAATTAGCATCAAAGAGAGAAGAGTCACATAAATAATCCAAAAGCACATGGTAAAACACAGAAGGAAAACAAGATTGGATCAAGCAGGAAACAACTAGAAAGATGATCCCTTGTCCTTCTGAGTTATTTTAAATAGAACACAGGTGAAAGAGAGGTTTTGGTCATGAATATGCTGCGTCCAACAAATACAATATCTAAAAAGTTACAAAAACATAACTTAGAAACAAAACATGAAAATGCATATTCAACCCTCAGTAAATCTAACTGAAACACAACTATAAAATAAATTCTCCCGCAGCCTTAATATCAGATATTTGTGACACACATTCAGGTTGGAAGCCGAGAACACATGACACTCTGCAACTTCTTCTAGGTTCAACAACTAGATTTTATCTCTCCCTCCCCTGTGAGCTCACAGAGCTACATCAGCCCTCCTCTTTTGTAGCCCTAGCTGGCTTCAAACTCACAGAGACAGAGATCAGTCTGCCTTTGCCTCCCAAGTGCTAGGGTCAAAATGTGCATCATCATGCCCTGCCTTCAGGATGGTTTTCAAATTACTTTCATGGTTAGGTGGAGGCCTTTGACTAAGTATTGCCAGTGAAACAACGCGTGTCCCTTATGGTTGCAAGCCCCTGCTCTTTAAAGAATCAAAAGGCCCCTTCTTTCCTCTTTTACAGCATAAAGCGATGCTGGAGATGATGCATAGAGATGATAGCATATTCACGCAACCCAGTTCTTGAAAGAAGAATCCCAAGGAAGTGCCATAATGACCTACTGACACATGAAAAAAAATAAAAAATACAAAACCAGCAAAACGAAGAGCACTCTATTACTCAACCTAGAACCAAGATTTGGGTAAACAGGAACCTTGGGCCGCATCAGGACAGTTGTCTGTTTTGATAAATGGGTAATATTGAATGCGTTTGTTTATGTACCATCTGGGATGCTTCTAGACTGCACTGGCAAAGCCTAGTGGTGACAACAGGTGCCGTAAGGCTGCAAATAAAGACATACTTGTCATCTGGCCCATTAAAACACAGCCACAGCTAGGGTAATGGGTAATAAAACATGTGTAGGATAGAAAATATAAGGAAAGTCCTAGAGGGCAAACTTAACATTAGTGCCTAGTATTGGGAACACCAACTCCGAAGCAAAATATGGATATAAAAAAGAATGAGTTATATAAACTACATTTAGTACTATATAGTCTATCACAAGGATAAATCATCATATGGTACAAGCAAGCATTGTATTTAGGTTTTAATGTTATTTATTATGAATCATGATATTACTTTGCTTAATATTATCAAGGTATATCATAAGCATTTATGAGAATATCACAATCAAACAATCAAATCCATTTTAATACAATTAACATATACTAGTAATAAAATTACTACCTAGACTCACTAAATAATATAAATGGTTACCTTCATGCTTCATTCATATCTAAAGTATTTTAAAATGACTTCATAACAAATTGTTCAATATTATAATGTGCTCCTTTTCCAGCAGGTGTAATGGTGGAATATACTGTGTTTATCCTCCAGGACCACTGAATCTACATATTATACCATGAAGAAAACTTAAAAAATGGACACTTGGCACTACAAGGGAATGATGCCTCATTAGGCAAGAATTTATTACATCCATGCCATCTGAGAGGCCGCATTTGACAAATTAATTATATCTCTCATAACAAGCACCTCTGCTCAAATCTCTATGGCATGTCCAAAGAGAATATGTCTCTGGCAACAGCCACATTGCCGGTAATAAACCCTAACATATTCCTCTGTAGCCTCATTTTGCTTTGAAAGTATAGTACAAGAAATGTGGCAAAACTTTTCCCTTATGGTCTATTTACTAAATTGTTTCTAGGGTGTTTAGTGTTGTTTGTTTGTTTGTTTGTTTGCTGCTGTTAGTTTTACTGGTTTGGGTTTGGGAATTTGAGAACAGGGTTTCATTAAATCCCAGGCTTGCTTCAAATTTTCTGTCACCAAGTGTAAGGTTTACAAGAGAAAAAGACCACCAGAACTGTATTGAGTCCAGAGAATGAAGCTTTATTGAGGTACAGACTGCCAGGGTGTCTCCAAGAGAAGGGAAAGCATCAGGGCCAAAAGGGAGTTTGGGCTTTCATAGTATAGTTTAAGTCAGGTGGGAAAGAGTGGGAAACTGCTGCAAACAAAGGAACTGTTGTAAACTGAAAGGGGACCTCTGGTCATTAAGATAAAAAGATGCTGTGGGGGTTAAGATAACAGGATGCTGTTGTCAGGCTGCTCTTAGAAAGATAAAGGTCAGATTCCTGAGATGTGCAGAACATGCAGTTTCTATTTCCCCTAAGGGGCTGGTTTCCTCTTGGCCAGGGACTTAGGCCAGCCTAATTGATTATAAAGGTGTTGATGGTCTCCTCTAGCTACTTTCTGCTGATCAGAGGCACTGAGTCTGGGGACAGAAGGGCTGGGCATGACTTGTCCAAATCATAGAGTGCCCTCTGCTTCAGGAAAGCCTAAGGGATGATATGGGGTAGAAGATAGACAGGTTAGGAAAAGTCTGTTAAAAATATGATGGGTCATTTGTTTGCCTGGTTTAGAATGCATGTGTGGAGGCATAAGACTAAGAGGCACACAGAATGTGCAGTATTTGTTTCTCTGAAATGGTTGGTTCCCTCGTAGCCAGGTGTTGGTCCAGCCTAACACCAAGGATCACCTAGAACTCCTGATTCTTCTGCCTCTACCTCCCAAGGACTGGGATTACAGGTGTATGCCTCCACACCTGCCCAAGCTTTGAATGATGATAAGTCAAAAAGGCAGATGTTTAGGACCCAGGTCATGGTGGATGTAATCTCCAATTTTTATATCTTCTGCATTAATAATTTGATGATCCCTCATTTCAAGGTCCATGGTAGATGTGCTTTTACCTGAGCTTAAGGACAATACTATAAGAAAGTTACTGTGAGTAAGGAGCAGAAGTTCCTAGATAAAGCCAGATGTTTGAAATCAACCCTCCACCACTGCTCAGTAGTTCTTGACCCAGATGTCTGGGAATATCCTGGAAGCAGGCAGAGGGATAATAGCATCTCACCTTCCAGGCCTGGATCTCTAGGACTCCCTGTGCTTCAAAGCCACACACAGCAGTGTCTTTCAAGACTTCATAGGCAAAATCTAGACTTTCATTCATTCATTCATTCATTCATTTACTGATTTATATTAACTTCTTTTTTTTCATTTTTCTTTATTAAGAAATTTTCTACTCACTCTACATACTGCTCACAGATCCCACCTCTTCCCTCTTCCCACCCCCAGCCCTCTCTCCCAAGCAGCTTCACATCTCCCCAATCAAGGTCTCCCATGGGGAGTCAGTGGAGCCCGCACACTGAGCCTAGGCAGGTCCAAGCCCCTTCCCACTGCACCAAGGCTGCTTCATAGCATTCCTCTGTTATGGATATCGCTCTATATAAATAAAACACTGATAGCCAGTGACCAGACAGGAAGTATAGCCGGGACAAGGAAAGAGGAGAATTGGGGAAACAGGAAGAAGGGGAGAGACACTGAAGCCACCGCCAGGACAAGCAACATGTAAAGACACCAGTAAGCCACCAGCCACGTGGCAAGGTATAGATTTATAAAAATGGATTAATTTAAGATAAAAGAATAGTTAGCAAAAAGCCTGCCATGGCCATACAGTTTATAAGTAATATAAGCGTCTGAGTGATTATTTTATACATGGATTGTGGGACTGTAGGGCTTGGTGGAACCTGGAGAAAAGCCCTCTGGCAACATTCCTCTGTGATTACAGCATTCTATCCTGCATGGCAGCTTTTTAAGACAAAAGATAAACAACTCAAAACAGCTTTAGGAAGTCCCTGAAACCAACCAGATTCACTAGGTCCCCTCCTTCCCAAGAGTAAACAATAAGAAGGCTGAGAGGTTGAGAGTCACTCTCAGACAAGCCGAGCTGCAAAGAAAAGTCTCAGACAAGGCAATCAGTATGGAAAGAAGCAGAAAACAGCTGAGCTGCTTGGAAGAGGTGTAGACCAACCAACTGAGCCACTCAGGAGGGATACTCTGCAACCTGCTGAGCCATCTGCCCAGTGTGCTCCAGGTTTTCTAGCTTTTGTGAGCTGTCACTCATGCTTGGTGAGCTTTGGTGATGCAGCTTCCTTGAGCCCTGAGCTGTCTTTGGAGATGCAGCTTGCCATTTTTGCTCCTTCAAATAACTCCTCACCCATATTCTTTTAAGTGACCCCAATAAAACTCATTGGCTCACCAAGTTGGACTTTGGTGATATCCGTACTTTGATGTGTCGTGAGCTACCTAGCTGGGGTGAATAGATGAGTGTCTTGCACCTCCCCAGGGAAATTCTTGTCATACAACATAAAAAAGACTTTTCTGTGCATTTTTATATGAAAGCCTGGGATAAAATTTTTGTAAGAGAAAAAGGTTAAGACATCATCCATATCTCTAGAAAGTCAAAGAGGAAGGAAATGATCCATCTCTTCAGCCTTGTTGCGTTTGGCCATTTCAGTTTAATTCCTCCACAGCTCTGTCATTTTACATTTAAAGTAACAATGACTCAAAGAGTTATACATACAGAGATGTAGTTTTCACACTAATATAGACACATTTTTGTTCTACAATATTAAAATGTATTGGATAATAAACTCATAAACTGCATCAATTCTGTTGGCTACATTTTTTGCCAAGTAGTTATAATTTTCCTTGATGTGTTTTCATAGGCAAGGACAGATCCTCTTTTTCCAAGTTTAATTAATGATATTAAACTCTCATACCATATATTATACATCACAGAATTGATAGATGATAGATAGATAGATAGATAGATAGATAGATAGATAGAAGATAGTAGATAGATAGATAGATAGATAGATAGATAGATAGATAGATAATTATATGTATGGTTATATAATAACTATGAAAAGTTTAAATGTTAAAGAGGTTGCAAAGTTCGAGGAATTCTGACTGGAGACAGAGAGGTAATACAACTGTAAAGAAAATCACTGAAGATGGTTAGATATTAACAAAGCCCTGAAGACAGCTTCTGGAATTAAGCAGAGCTGAGCCTCATGGTCTCAGGGTTGAGCCAGGTACAGGACTGAGTCTAGCTGCACAGGTGGAGAACAGGCAGAGATCTGAAAGGACAAAAATACAAATACCAAGATGGCAAGCTGAATGGAGAGCATCAAGCAGTGGAGACTGAGCTAAGCTGAAGCTTTTGGACGAGTTAGAAGTTCTCCATTTATTATCCCCTTTGTGTACACACAAGTGGTCAAAGGACAGGACAGTGGAGCAGTGATACTCACAGAGTTAAGTTGTCTCCTCCTTATGGGGTCCATGAGAACATTTTCTACCTCTCATCACTAGTGCATTCAATAAATTCTCAGTCCTGGATCTGAGATATATATATTTGTGTAGACTATGAATGTGTGGACTATGTAGATGTGTACACATATGTATGTGGAGGTACATTCATCTACTCCAGTGCACCTGGAGGCCAGAAGTTGACATCAGCATGTCTTCTTTACCACCTTCTATTTTTATTTTTCTCTTTTTTTTTCTAGGCAGAGTTTCTCACTGAACCTGAGGCTTACTGTATCAGCAACTCTAGCTTGCCAACAAGTCCTAGGGATCTTCCTGTCTCTTCTGACCCCAGCCTTGGGGTCACAGAGATGCTCTGGCTTTCACATGGGTGCTGGAGATTTGAACTCAGGTTTTTATGCTTGTTTGTCAAGCCCTTTACCCACTGGTCCACCTCCCCATACCTGGTAGGTTTTATTTTTTCCTTAAATATTCATTTATTTATTTTTATTTTGAGATTAATTTCTCTCTTCTCTATCCTCTCTCCATAACCTCCCACATGCCTCTCCTGGTCTCTTTCAAATTCATGACCTCTTTTTACATTAATTCCTAAATATGACCTGATCAGTCCATATAATGTTACTTGTATGTATGTTTTCAGGGTTCACCATTTGGTAATGAATAATAGCCATTCAGTGTGCTCTTCCCTGGGAAAGGTTATTTCTTCCACTCTCTGCATTCCTTATTTGCCTGTAACTCTTGGTGTAAAGTTGATGCTTTTAATGTGTCCATGTGCTCCTCTTTTCCCAGTGTACACTGGGAAATTTATCAACGGTGCCTTTCTACTTTTCAGAATGAATTATCAGTGTGGGTCTTGCAGGTGCTGCTTGATGTAGGAGAGGCGATGTTGTCCACCTGCTAAACTAGGTGCAGAATCATCCTTCTCTGTCCTCAAAATAGAACCAAAAGCAGCTTGTAAAATGAAATCACTCCAGCAAAGGACAGTCTGGAAAACACTGTGTGTCACAGTGTTGGCTTGGCTTAGAGCAGGCTAGAGACACTCAGAAATACCAGGCCCATGGTGTAACCTGAGATCTAACTCCAAAGCTTATTTAATAATACATTATGTTTATAGTTTAACAAAACAATGTTTGAAGGATTCGTATGTCAATATTATAAAAAAAAAAATGTGAGTATTGTGGAGTTTAGGCAGTGGAAGTCAGTGTAAAATTTTCCCTGACTCAAATATTAGAAGTACCCAGAAGAAAAACAAAGAGATTTCCAGTTCATGACAAATAATATGAGCCATCTAAGAACAGTCAGTGTGTCTTAGTTCAATTTCTATGTGCTGAACAAATAATATATATTGCATGCATGTGGTAGAAATGAGTTAAATAAACAAAAAGAAAAAAGAAGGAAAGGAGAAATGAGAAAACATTGGCAACAAGGAGAACTCTGGGTTTTGAGTTCTTGGATTTGGAAGAGAAAGAAGCTATTACAATTGTCAGGGCAAACCTCTCTGCAGGCCCTAGGGGACAAATTATTCACTTAATGAATCTCATACTACTTTCATTTTGTGGTTTCAGTGACTCCAAATTTGCAAAAGACTCATCCTTGTTGGCTTGATTTTGAGTGAAGGCAAGCTCTGTCTGGAAGCTGTCTGAGCAAAAAATACGATGCCCTCTGTTAAAAGAGAGTGGAGCAGGGAACTGACCTAGTGAGTGCTGGTGAAGCCGACTCTTGTCAGCCAGGATGACTTGAGAGATCATCAGTTGGCTAATTATGGCCAATCACAAGCTCCCTCTAGCCCTCTGAAGATGCAGGCTGCATTCCCATTGTGAACCACATGCCAGGGCTACTAGAAAGCAATCAGTTGACCTAGAATTCTAGACAATAGACCCTGCTACCCTTCCCCAGCAAGTCTATGGATTAGCACAGGAACAAAGCCACAAAGTATCTAGATATCTAGATTCAAACTCCTCTTAGGAATCCCAGGAGGTTCTCTCTCTTACCCTTTCCTGCTTTTGTTTGTTTGTTTTGGGTTGGTATTTTAGTTAAGCACACATAGTTCTTAAGTACCTATGATTTGTTGGACTGTGGAGAAAACGTATGTTGTGTTGCTGCCTCTTGCCTGTACTTGCAATTGTGATGCCCTGTAGGTTTAAAGTGATATAGGTTGAAGAATTATTATTAAATGCATAAATGAATAGCATTGTACGATCATAAAGCATCTTGTGGTACTTTACACTAGCACTTTAGTTATTGATGATATCATTATTTCAATAAGAAAGACATGGTAAATAGAAACTCACACCAATCAATATTATGCTGAAATATACAAACTGTTTTCCCCCTAAACAAATTCCATGGCTTTGTCCCCTTTAAAAACAGGCTGTTGTGTCTCACCATCTATTATGTGAGCTTCAATGTGTATCCTATCATTTGCTAATCCACATTCCTTAACTCCACCTGTGAGTCCAGGGATATCTGGGAAGAAGCTGTGCTGTCCACAGTCTAGCCAGGTTCAAGACTACAACTATCCATGATTGGAAACAGTGCAGAACGAACTCAAATACTGTGGAACAGAAAATACTGAATCTAAAGCAAGGGCAACATTAGGACAAAGGAAAAAGAAAAACAAAGTTGGCACCTCTGAGTGTCAAATGCCAACAGGGCTATGTGATAAAGAACAAGTCACATAGAGCAGCTGTGGAATCCTGCCACGACCAGGAAGGATCAGTTAAGTTACCCCTGTTCAGAAAACATCCAGAAAATTTCAGCATGATTACGAAGTAAAAGCCAGATAAGCATCTTCCTCCCATGCACCTGTGGTAGAGACACATCTGCCTTCTTACTGGTCCCATGCTATGCCAAAAGCCGAAGTTTTATATTCTTTTCATAGACCTAGTTCCTTTGTAAGTCCCAGGGACCCCCATCTAAACACCCAAGGGCATTTCACCTCTGTTTTTCCTTCTATGAAGTTCCTACTCAGCTTCTCCAACTTTCAAGGTTGTACTAAACCTTGGATATGGACAAGCTATGCTGTAAACTGTTAATTGTTGTTATCCTTGGCCTATTCATTTCAAACACTGCATTGTTTGTTTGTTTGCTCATTTATTTATTGTAGTGTATGGGGCAGTGATACTTGATTGGGATTTTTTACTTTCATATGTGTTGGCCTTTATCACACACACGCCCCTCCCTTTGTTAGGCAGATGCCGCAACCTCTCACTGCCCTTAAGTATTCAGTATTAAAAGAGAAAATCGTAATTCTCCTGTAAGAAAATGTAGGAGATCCCACATCGTTATGTCCAACCTGCCCTTCTCTACATCTTTTTTCCCTCACAGTCCTTCATTGCTCTATCTTTTCCAGGCATTTCAGAGCATAGATGCTGGGAGTACTTAGTCCCTTTCTCTCCTTACTCCACCTGCCTCTACTTAAATAAGCAAAATCAAAGGTCTTCTCTTAATGACTTATCAGCAAAGTGGCCTAAGCATCAGAAATATCCTGTGCCTTGGCCCTTTTCTATTCCTCCTATTAGTTTAAAAATGCTCCCCCCCCATTCTGCAAACAGATCTGGTGCTGTCTTTGCACATCTCCAATGGCTAGTGTTTTAATAAGAGAAAGAAAAGGGATTTTTCCACAGACATAGAGACGTGGAAGACACACACACACACACACACACACACACACACACACACACACACACGGAAGAGTACCACAGAAGGACAATGCAGAGATAGCAGTCATGCACCTCCAAGCCTAGAAGCATAAAGATTCCCAGCACCAACCAAAACTGAGGAGGCAGATCCTGAAGGAGCCAGTATGGCTAATTTCAGACAGCTAGCCTGAAGAAATAGGAGTGAATTCATCAATGGATGTAACTCTAGGAATCTGCCAGTGCAGGTGATCCCCACAATTTATGAACAGTGCAACTCTTGGCAAACCATATTATCCCTAACTCTGAAATGGGGATAGTGATGATATCTATCACCAGAACTGCTCTGAGGAACAAGTGCAGTCAGGTTACGAAAAAATACGTAATGGCAAGCAGTATAAATACTACTTATTGGAATGATTCTAATGATTTCAGTTATATAAGGAAGAGATCAGGGATGAAGAAAATAAAAGGAAGAGAAGGAGGAGGAAAGGAGGAGGGAAGCAAAGGAAAGGAAGGGAGGAATTGAGCTTTCAGTTCTAAGGTGAAATGTTCTTTCTGCAAATCATTGAATATTTTTATTATTTTAGAAACCTAGTACTTTGTTAATTCCAAACCACTGACCTTCATTTAAGATACTTCGAAAGGAAGCCAATAAAATTAGTCCTGACACTTAGGTGTGAAGGACTTAAAAAGTAACAGCTAACCAGTTGACCATTTCTAAGTGCTAAACACTCTTGGTCTCAGAACTCTATGATCTATAGATATGAGGGTCATGCACGAGAAATTCAAGGTTCCAAAGCTTCAGAATTGGCACAAAGTCACAGTGTCAACCTGGTTCTGACTTCCAAGCCCGCCTATGGTATTACTACTCAGTACTCCTTCACTCACACAACAACGGGAAAGCTGGAAAACACACATGCCCCCCGCCAGAGTCACCTCCATAGCCTCACGATTCGGGGCTCACTCCTTCCTCTAAAGTCCCCCATTCAGTGGCAGGTGTCTCACTGCCCCTCAGCAACATGCATATCAACGCTGTGATTAACCTGCTGGAGTCTGGGCTGCCACCTCCTCCTTGGGCAATTTTCCAACCATTTAGTGGCATAATTATGAGAAACAAGGATGTAAACATTTCCTCCTGCAGCCTGGGAAGAGGGCCAGAGGACTCAACCTTGGTGAATTCCCTACGGGAAGCTGCTCGGTGGCGACTCTGTAGACTCAGCCTTCTCAGGTGACAAACTGGGAGGGAGGGAAATTATCTTGGGCCCCCATTTCCTTGTCACATCAATAGAACCTATGCTGATAGCAAACTGAGATTCGGCAATAAGAAAGAATGAAACAATAAATATGCTACAACATAGGGGGAAAAAACACGTAATATTGAATGAAAGAAACCAGTTGCAAAAGACCACATATAACACCAACTCATTTATGTGAAATGGCCAGAGATGTCAACCTACAGGAACAGAAAGTAATCAGTGACTGCCTAGAGGTAAGCGAGAAATGCAAAACGTGAATGAGGATGAGCAATCTTAACAAGCAGATCAAGACACTGAAGCACTGGACCACGGTAACAATGCAACTTACTCTCTTTGCTCATTAACTGCAGTTTAACTGGACCCTTAAAATTTTTTTGTGCTATGTTTATTATTACTCATAAGTTTGCTTTAAAAAGCAAACTCAGACTTACTAAAATTTCTGAAATGCAGCTGGAGAGATGGCTCAATGCGGAGTGTTTGCTACACAGCCGTGAAGACCAGAGTTTGATCCAAACACCCACACAAAAAGCCAAGTGTTGCAGCATACTCCTAACACCAAAGAGGCAGAGACAGGAGAAGCTTTCTGGTCTGCAGGTCTAGCCAAATCTTTAATTCCTCACTTCAATGAGAGACCTTGTCTCAAAAGCTAAGGTGGAGAGTGATAGAGGAAGACTACATGATACTGACTTTTTGCCCTCTACATGCATGCACACACACGTGAACACATACATATATGTACACTACACCATACACAATTAGTAAATTGAAATAAAATTCTAGAGTTGATTGCAAATTGGAAATCCTAGAAATAGAAATCATATACAAAATACCAAATACATTCTTCAAATTGTACAAGGAGATACTTGTTTTGGAAAGTTTTTCTAATGTTTCATATTTTTCTTCCTACTTGGGAAATGTACATAGAAAGAGCAGCCATCTGTACTATTACATAATCCATCTGTCTTCTGACAAGACAATACTGAATTGTTTCCCTTGCTTTTTCATGGGAGCTTGGATAGTTAGAGTTTAGATCTGAGTCTATAGAGTGAAATAAAAATTAAGTTATTTTATCCTGCTTCCAGTTTACACATTTTATTATGATTGCATTAGCTGCATGCTAGACACTCTGGTAGACTATATCAATATACTCTTAGTCTTTCAACAACCTCAAGGCAGAAAAACTATTAACCTCATAAATGAAGAGCCCCCAAGGAGTTGCCTTTCTTACACAAGATTGCACAACTAATAAAAAACAGAACCGAGATTTTAGTCAGGCTCTTTCAACCTTAAACCACACCACTCTTAGTTCACTTCCAGTCTCAAAGCACAGAAAGCCACTATGCTGTTAAATTCCCAGAATGGGGGGAGAAGGAAAGAGTGACACCAAATATAAATCATACCTTTTACTAGACGCCCATCCTACTGAAAATACTGTGCAGTATTTTATATATAAATTGGAGTAGAAATATAACAGTACCCAAGGCCAAGAGTTGAGAATCACGAGAGACTGGTGAAGTCCCTTAGTTAAACAGGAATATAATTCTATTATATATAATTCAGTAAAGAATCTTTGTGTCTTCTCTAAAGTCTATAACTTGATATAGAAAAAAAAATATAGGTTTCCTGACAAGAACACAAAACTTTGAACATTTGGGGATTTATTGTTGGGATGAAGGTTTATTGGCAAAGATCAGAAATTTGTCACTCGTGTGTGTGTGTGTGTGTGTGTGTGTGTGTGTGTGTGTGTGTTGTGTTGTGTTGAATGAGAAACGGTGCCTATGACGTATAATATTAAAAGTTCATGGCTAACAAGGCACATGCCAGTGGAGCAGAAGCAACTAAGTCAGGTCAAGAAAGAAGCAATTAGAAGATGAGCAATTATGTCCTGAGATGATGCTGAGCTGCTGATGAGACCATGTTTCAGTGACCAATTCATCTCATCCAAAGCAAGTGTCCAGACTCATACGTGGTCTTTTCCCCAGGCACTGGTATAAGCTATCAGCATCAACTAATAACTGCAGTTATCAAGAGAGAGATCCTTGTATGACAAACACGAATTCACTTTTTTTTTTGGGGGGGGGGGTGTTGAGACGGTTTCTCTGTGTTGTTTTAGTGCCTGTCCTGGATCTCACTCTATAGACCAGGCTGGCCTCTTTAATCCTGACAATATACAATGAATCAATATATTTTTCCATCAATATACTCTGAATATATCACCATTACACTAACTTCAGGATTGCATTTTGACCAAATTCTTAATTCCAAGTTATTTTTCCTGTGACTGGTTCTTTTATGTCTTAGGTCCTATTATGAACAAAAATCATGATGCAGGCTTGGACATGAACCAGGCTTTCCACTTTCCCAAGTCAGCAGTGAAAGTGGCCCTGGAAACAATGTTCTTACATCACCAGAGAAGTGGCAAATCAGGAGCAATACTAAGGCTGTGGCAGCTAAGCCTGGTTTCCTAATTTTTCAGAAATTCTAAGGGATTCCCAGCATCGCTTATTTGAATCTTTTGGGGTTTAAGTTAGCTTACATTGATTTGTGGTGCTTGCAATTAAGAGTTCCAGCTGATACACATAATAAAGCCTCAGGGAAGAGAGAGGAGAGGGCCTTGGGGAAATGATGATTGGTAAATCTGCAGCGCAGGGTGTGCAGTGAGAACTAGAAGTGATCTCCTGTGGTCACTTGGAGTAATGGATCCACTGAAGACAAGGTTTGTGAGAACCACATGCCTTCTATTATAAAAACCAAACAAAGGGCTTAGGAAATTCTGTAGAATGGGGGAATGCTTCAGAGATGAACAACTGAAAGAAATAGTGTGACAGAATCAAAATGCTCTATTCTTAGCTCAAGGCACAGAACAAAAATACAATAAAATAAAAATCAGAAACTCTCTCTGGCTGCAGAAAACAATCTCTTATCTCGTGCAAGCTGCGGGGCTTATCAAGATAGTTGAAAAAAATGGAACTTGGTGTTTGATCCTACAGCTTGCAAAAAAACAATATGTCAGATGAATTCACCAGTTCTCTTTGGGGAGGACAAAGTACTGAAAGAAAAAGACAGAATAGGAGAGTTGGAATGGGGAATTGGGAGTCACGGATGGCCCACATAGTATCCTGACACTTCCCATGTGACTCCCCCAGAGGGGGACCGGACAAGATTTCTTCCCTGTCATTAAAGTGGATTTTTGCTTAATAGAAAACCTGTGACAACTCAGGTTGTGACATCCATTTTGGAAAAGGGATCCAGTCATCACCACACACTCTCCGAGTGCAAACACATCACTAAGATTCCACAGAGGATAAGATGAAAACACAGGCTGTGGAGGCAAAGAATTAGCCACTTCAAGAAATTTAAAGACTTATTACCAGTTTGAAAACCTAGAGAACAGGGATAGAAATGGATTTTAAGGGAATCAAAGAAAGGAAGAAGAGGCTAATTCAAAGCTGAGGTGAGCACACTGATATGGTGCTGTTATTGGTGTGTTGGCACAAACAACTGGGAATCCTTCTAATTTTTTGCTCAGTTTACTAAGCAAAACCTCCATTCAACAGTGGTCTTGATTAAATGGAGCTGACTGAGATGCTATGTATGTTATAATATATACAATAAAGAATGTCAGTTTCAGAGGAAAGAGTGCCAGAATGAACTCACCATGTACCTGCCATACTTACCTTTCCTAATGAGTCCAAGAGGACCTTCAACTTTGTTCTTCAACAACACATTGAAAAGTTGTTTTTTTTTTTTGTTTTTTTTTTTTTTTTTTTTGGAGAACGTCAGCATGTTGTAAATTATTGACCATTCTTTTTAACCTGTCAAGGATGGTGTGGAAAGTTGCCACAGTTCACCATGTCTCCCCTATTTCACAGGAAACTCAGAATGTTCTAGGGGCGAGAAAAGCTGGACATCAGAACCTAAGATGTACCCACAGGTGATTCCCCCATGGAACACACAGAAGGCTTGCCACGTCCGTGGTCTCTCAGAGTCATGTCAGATATACTGCCCTGTGCCGTAATCTCGTTTGCAGCCTCCTGATCATCTTGTCACCCTCAAAGGACACCATCATTGTCTGCAAGGTGATATCTCCATACTAAGACATGTTATATAGGCAGGAACTAAGTCTTCTAAGTGTCCTAGTAGGACCTGGGCAAAAGTTGGTTGTATGTCAGTAACTACACTTTGGAGAGGACAAGTGCCTTGTACACCCTGTCATTTCAACATATCTGTTTAGAGTCTGGCGGCAAAATATAACACACTTGGACACATTGTGCTGATCCACTTAGATGAGTCACTTCTAAATTATCTCACATATGAAAACCAACTGGAAAGTCTGGTTTTTGTCATTGTTTTAATGATTTATTTTATTTTATTATTTGCCTGTATGTATTGGCAGGAACCATGTGAGTTCTTCAGGGGACAAGGCCTGACAGTAGCACAAACAAGTTCTCCTTGTGGCAAGGCCCTGGAGAGACCCTGACCCATTTTGGCAAAGCCTGTGGACAGTTCACTGCATAATTCTGGGCATGACCCCAGGAGCACGTGTGCTACCTGCTCTTCTTGCTCTCACTACGCTGGCCATTTTGCTGGCTACTTTTAGTTCCACTTTCTCAGTCCTGGATAAAATAGCTGTTACAGAAGGAAAACTTCTCCCTGATGACTCTCATCCGGGTGAGCCAAAGGGGAGGATGTTCAAAAGTATACGGTGAACCTGATTCTGCACCTAAAGTCTTTGATGTTTTCAGTGTGACCGTGAATTCAGGCTTCTTGAGAATAGGATGCTGCCTTTCCCATGCACCCTGTGACTGGTCTGAAAGAGTCACAAGAGTTCATGATAATATTACAAATTTGCATAACCTCTGGAAAGAATGGTTTAAACCACAAGAGTCTAGGAGAAATGCAAATAAATAGATGATATCAAGAGTTAATGGGAACAGTCTAGGAACAGGAAACAAGGCAGAATCATAGAAACCCACAATGCCCTCATTTCTAAAAGCTGTGCCAATACTGTAGGAAGTTGAAAGGAGGCAGACATGAGACCAAGGGATAAACAGTGTCACTATGAAGAGTACATTTTTAAGTTATGTTGCTTACAGGATAATAGGGGAAAAGCTGCTATATCCCCACAGGAGATAGAGTAGTACAGAATGAAGAATGAACTGATCTAGCTTTGGCTGGTGACTTGATTGTGAGAACTTAGACCCTGCTAGAAGTAAATGTTAACCACTAGGCGTAAAAAGTCTCTTTCACTTCGCAGGACGCTGTAACCACAAAGGCTGCCAACTGAGTACATGTTCCACCAGTAGGTGTGCCTCGTGAAAAAACTTCCTTTGTGGCTTGCAACACTGCTGATGCCTCTAACTTTAGAGCTATGAACCAAGTAGGTAATGGTTACCAGTGGGAAAGTTGGCAGATGGAAGGGGAAAGCAGCAAAGGAATAAACTGGCAATTATTGTAACCATTTTTAGAAACTTAAAAACAAATCTGATTGTAACACTGTTCATGCAAACCATTGAAATTGTATAAATAAACACAGCCCAAGCCATCTGGGGCCACTTGTTTGAAATAGGTGGTCAGTTTCTCCACTGACCACCTTATCAACTTCACACATCCATCCCAGGTCGTTGGAGCTGCTTGGAGCAATGTATGTCTGTTCACCACATGTACACAAGGTTAGATTTTTCTTCTAGGAACCTCATGAGTGCTGGTATTCAAACCTGGGTCCTGTGAAAGAGCAGCCAGTGCTCTTAAACGCTGAGCCATCTCTTCTGGAAAGGATGCTAAGAGAAAGATTTCTGGGGCCTGGGAAGATACTTTTGCTTGCAAGTTGTAAGAACCTGAGTTTGAATCCTCAGCACTCATGTAAAAAAAAAAAAAAAAAAAAGGCATGGTACATATTCTGGCAACTCCAGTTTTTTGTTTGTTTGTTTGTTTGTTTGTTTGTTTTTTACCTTAAAGACAATGAGATTCAGATCCTGAGAGCTCTCTGCTCAGCGATCCCAGCAAAAACTGTCCATTTCTGTTTGAGGATTTGAGCAGAAAGCAATAAAGGAAAGCACCTGGTGTCATGCTCCAGCATCTGCATGCTAGTGCATGGGCACATTATACCAGCATATTCTCATACATGTACTCCATACATGCAATACATGCAACACACACACACACACACACACACACACACAGACAGAGAGAGAGAGAGAGAGAGAGAGAGAGAGAGAGAGAGAGAGAGAGAAATTAATTAATCACTTAGTTAAAAAAAATAGAATTCTGATGTAATTGATATAAACTGAATACCAAACTGGTTTTGGATTTGGCTCCCCTCTGCAGCTCTGGAATCAGTGCAATGCATAACTGGATTCAACCTACTAAATTCTCATGTGCTACTGTTGCTGCTGGTTCAGGGATTAGAATTCTAAACCACTGTCCAATAAAATAAGTTTAGTCTTGATCTGGCTGTAATATAAGCAGAACTAATAATGAGCTAGCAGGTCTAGAGATACTAATTCTGTATCCATAGCAGGCTAGAAAGCTTTATAAATCAGTAGCAAGCCATGGCTAGAAAATCAAGGCACTGTACCAAGAGTTTGGAGAAAAACCTATGCTTCCTTCAGAAGCTGACAATTCTATCTGTATTCAAAAGCTCTTGGTCCCTCTTAGAGACTGTATACTTGATCAAAGGAAGAAACAAGACATTAAGGAAAGTTATTTACTTTAATAAAATAAAAGGCCTAGATTGAATCCTAAATGGTTGGATTCCAAACACACCTTCTCATCAGTGATATCGTCTGCCACTCAAGGACTTCACAGTCCAGATTTAGTTTATGTTCCTGGTTGTGATGGGATGACTGGCTTCTCTCTACTGCTCTATGATAAACTTGGTCACAATGTATTTCTGATTGTGCACAATCCCAAAGGTTTAGACACTAGAGGCTCCGCAAGTCTTAGCTCTGGCTTAACCATGCATGGGCTTCTAGCTCCTCACTTGTAGATAAGATTGTGTTGAAGATCACAACTCTATCTTCACTCTATACTTTTGTGGTATACTTCTCAGGACTTTCAGACACACTAAGTTCCCGAACTTCAAGCGTCTTAGATTCCCCATTGATATGCTTTGGGTTTCTAGATAGGATTAAAGAACGGCCACTTCTTGCTGCACCATTTGCAGCATGAACCTGAACTGTACAGTGAAGAAGGGGCTGTTCTCCCAGAAACTTGGAATTGCAATTGCATTAATTACTGTTCCCAAAAAACTCCAGTGAGTTTCCGATACTGGAAATGGAGATAATGTATACCCCTCTTTTCCCCAAAGACTTCATATTTTAGAACATTCAAGCTCAAGACAGCTTAAAAGGACCTTTCCCCCTGAGTGAGCTAAACCTACCACGACAGAGACACATTCTCTTCTACGGGCTGTAAACAGTTGTTAAGTATTAACAAGAGCTCAGATGTCCCAACTCACTAAAGCTCAAGACAAATTCAGATGGTGACATTTTCCTCTGTAATTCCTTTATTTCTGTACCCATTTAAGTGATTTCCAGAGCCTGCTAAATGTCATCTAAGTTACCTAAAGCCTGAGAAACTATTTTGCAGAGATTTTTTTAAATACAATTATACCTCTATTTGACAACACCATCTGCTCCCAGCCTCTCTCAATCAGTAAGCTTCTGGTTCACTTAACTCCTTCCTGGCTGAAACTGTCTGAATGCTGATACCTCTTTATAATACAAACCAATGTGATTATTCCATGAGGAAAGAAAAGTATAAATATTCCCTAATAAGCATGAAGCTTACCAAGGAATTCAATTATAACAAGTCCAATATCTCTGTTTCTAGTACAAGAACTACTAATGAAGAGAGGCATTTTAAAAGCTAATCCATCATAATCACTTCTGCATTATCTTAGGAAGTTAGGATATTGATGTTAGGAGGCCTAAATGAAGTACTGTTTATTTCTGCACAAACTAATTAAAAAAAAAATCTCTCCCACTTATGTCTAAATGGTTGTAAGTAATGCACACAACAAGAGCATCCAAGCAATAAAGTGTAAGTTCCAACTTCACCAAAAATAAAGAACATATGAAGTCTTATTTGTGCCCAAACACGTCTTCAGACCAAGAGATTTCTGGATTTTCATCCAATGAGGGTAGTTAAAGGCTTCAACTCAGAAGGTCACATATCATGAGCCTATAATGAAACTATTATCCATAGCAGGACTAATAGGACCACTTAATAAGCTTATGTTTTTTAAACTTTTTAATTTTCTGTCTGTATCTCTGTCTCTCTATCCATGTCCTCTCTCTCCTCTCTCTCTCTCTCTCTCTCTCTCTCTCTCTCTGTGTGTGTGTGTGTGTGTGTGTGTGTTTGTTACATATGTGCGTGCACACATACCATATTATGCATGCGGAGGTCAGAGGACAGCTTCATGCAGTTACTTCTTAAATGCATTCTTGGGATCTAGGGATTGCACTCAGATTGTCAGGCATGCACAGCAAGCGACTTTACTCACTGAGCCCTCTCTAACCCAATGTCCATGTTTAAATATGTAAACAGTGGTTAAAAAAAAACAAAACAGAATGACTCTTCCTGGATAGTTTCAGGAGATCAAGATTATCTTTTAAAGACAAATTGGAACAATCTACTGAGATATCAACACTGAGACATTTCTTGTGGTCAACAGCAGTCAGAATTCCAAAAATAAATGGGCTCGTGCTCTGAAGACCTGTGGGAAGATGTAAGAAAGTTTCTTCAGAGAGACAGGCTAATTCTAAGTGGATGTGGGATGCCAGGGTCTGCCTTGGAGTTAACTAGTGATGTATGATGTCAGAATCACTGAGACAAACAAATACCTCCAATTTAATTGTTTTTTGCATGTCAGGGGAGTGGTCAGGGGAGGTGTGCATGCCACAGTGTAATTATGGAGGTCAGGGGATGATTTTCAGGAGTCATTTCTTTCTTTCACTCAAGTGGATTCTGAAGATCAAACCCAGGCCATCAATATTGCAGCAAGCACCTTTCTACTGAAACACTAGCCCAAGTGGCTTTATCTTTCATTTTAAAAGGGAAGAAGAAAAAGTAAGGTGGATATGATGTGATTACATTACAATATCAAAAGATAAAGAAATATTTTTTAAAAGAAGATGAAAATGAAAATTCTGTTATAAAAGATCACAACAGTCTGGGAAATAATCATTGAGTTTTGGGAATATAACAGCATTCTCAAACAATCTACTGCTGTGGCCTATCACTCTTCCCCAGGAAGGAAGTAGATGGTGGAGAAAGAGATACCACCAGAAAAGTTCATTACTATCCAGATGGTGAATGCCAAAAGTTATCCCAGGATGCCACTGGGTGTCAGAAACAAGTGAGGTATCTTAGATAGAAAGGACTGAAGGACTGAAAGACATCTCTCTAAGTTGATGTGGCACTAAAATACATATGGCTTAGACAGGTGCATTTAACAACAAGAAAGGCCTAAAATACCCCAAACAAATGTATTTTCTTCATGCTTTAACTTTAGCTGGAACTGCCCACTTGAACTGATGTATTAGTTTCTTATTTGATTTTTTTTCTTTTTTCTTTTTTCCCTTTTATTTTATTTTACAATACCATTCAGTTCTACATATCAGCCACGGATTCCCTTGTTCTCTGTTGATGTAGCCAACAGTCTTATTAAATAAGAAACACAGAAACAATGTAAAAGAGAAAGCAGAAAGGTCAGAGCTCAGAGCTAAAATCTCACCCTTCCTCCTGCGGTGTCCCAGCTTCACGAAAGAGAGCTATATCCTGTCTGTTCATCTCTTTATAGTATTTTGTTCTGCCTTCTCATTGGTTGTAAACCCAAACACGTGACTGTCTCGTCACTGTCTGAATGTACAGCCCCTTAGGTCTTAAAGCATATGTCTCCAATGCTGGCTGTATCCCTGAACACACAGATATCTATGGGATTAAAGGCGTGTTCCACCACCGCCACACTCTTGCTATGGCTCTAATAGCTCTGACCCCCGGGCAACTTTATTTATTAACATACAATCAAAATCACATTTCAGTACAATTAGATTACCACCACAGTTCTCCCCCATCCTGTCCCCCTCCCCTTCCTCCCAGCCCACCCCTCATTCCCACCTCCTCCAGGGCAAAGCCTCCCCCGAGGAGGACTGACATTGACCTGGTAGACTCGGTCCAGGCAGGTCCAGTCCCCTCCTCCCAGACTGAGCCAACCATCCCTGCATAAGCCCCAGGTTTCAAACAGCCAACTCATGCAATGAGCACAGGACCTGGTACCACTGCCTAGATGCCTCCCAAACAGATCAAGCCAATCAACTGTCTCACCTATTCAGAGGGCCTGATCCAGTTGGGAGCCCCTCAGCCTTTGGTTCATAGTTCATGTGTTTCCATTTGTTTGGCTCTTTGTCCCTGTGCTTTTTCCAACCTTAGTTTCAACAATTCTTGCTCATATAAACCCTCCTCTCTCTCTCGCTAATTGGACTCCCGGAGCTCCACCCGGGGCCTAGCTATGGATCTCTGCATCTTGATTCCTCAGTCCTTGGATGGGGTTTCTGGTACGACTATTAGGGTGTTTGGCCATCCCATCACCAGAGTAGGTCAGTTCCAGCTGTCTCTCGACCATTGCCAACAGTCTATTGTGGGGGCATCTTTGTGGATTTCTGTGGGCCTCTCTAGCACTTTGTTTCTTCCTTTTCTCATGTGGTCTTCATTTACCATGGACCTTGCCTTAACATGAACAAATCTCCATCTTATATCTGGTGTAAATAAGTAGAGAATCTTGACCACCTAGTTTTGCTCTACTAAAAACTTATCCAAAACTGGAGAACACAATGAAATAGCAACAGCTAGAGTTAGACATCCTTTCTCTGTCAACTACCACCGAACACAAAAGAATCTGGGAGCCAGTCAGCTTGGGTTTTAAAAACCAAGCCCTATTGTATAATTAAACACATGGACTCTAGTATTTCTAAGTTTACTTCTCAACTGTAACATTTTATGAAGACATCATCAATGAGCTTTGATTGGATTTTATTGCAATAAAAGCATGGATTTATTTTGGTGGGCAACTTGAAAATTTGAATTGATTAGACATTAAATGATACTGGGATGGTACCAGCAACTTTCTTAAGGTGTGATAGTGGTTTTCAGACATGTTCCAAGCATATATATATACATGAATAATCAAAATGATTATAAAAACTTACTCCTTCCCAGACATAAAGCCTATGAACCTACAACAACCATCATCATGACAAGATGGCCCTGAGAGTGCCATAGCGGCACACAGATATTGGCAGTAACTAGCAGTTGTATAACTAGACCTAAGCCTGGTCAACAGGAAAGAAACCATGCCAAAATTCTTGAAACCTAGCCATCCAGCCAAGATTTGTGAAGTCATGGACCTTCGAGGAGATCTTCTCCTGTCAGTTCTCTAGATCACCATAATTCCTGACTATATTCTAAATACCTATCCTTATATCCACAGATAAATATAACCTTAACTTCTCACAAAGAAAATTCTCTTTGCAACAGAGGACCACTACAGAAAACCACAAACCTGTCAAAATACAAAAGAACAAGTGATGATGGGGTGCTAGACCCAAGTGATACGTCTACAACACAAATACTACATCTAAGGTTCAAGAAAATTCCAAGATTGCAAGACCCAGTGGGTCAAGAAAGCTGCTAGGAGGTTTGACAATGCCATAATACCTCAACAATTTGGCTGCCTAAAAATGTTCTGAAGAAGTACACTACCAAGTGACAAGCTAACATGAGTAAATCTTATGGGGAAGTCCTAACCCTAGGGGGCGAAAAAAAGAACTATAGAACTAAGAAATGCTGAGACCTGGAGAAAAATAGCCCTTACCAGGAATGAGTCCTCAAATTCATTATCCAATACTAAGCTGTGAGCCATGAAATTAAATGCATATAAGTAATACTAAATGAACTAAGTGGGTTGTATTTATATATTAGGAATGTGCATGTTTGCAATAATAATAATAACAAAAATAATGTTTTATTAAAAATATAGAGTGCAGAGAAAGTGAGAAAGAAATAATAGCAAGAAAGACTAAGATTTATTGATGTGAAAAATGATTGAAATTATTCCAATTAGGTATGTAGGTAGTGCTCATGTAAAAAATGTTCTAATCCTTCCCAGGAAGTGATAGGATCTCAAGAAGTTGGCCAGGTCTAGTAAGTTGAAGAGCTATTTCCAATAGTTTAAACACAGCTAGCAACTGTGGGACTTTTCACAGAAAGTTGTAAATTTGCCCTAAAATATATTTATGGAAAAACTGAAACTTCATAGGCAGAGATGTCAAAGGTAGAACCCATAATTCTGTTTCATAGAGTACTCAACTTATTTTTTTTACCTTAGACTCTTAGTAGTTGTCCTGTCTTGTCTTCTCAAGCATAAAGACCAAAGACATGTCTACCTTACTATTCTCTCACTAACTAGAAATTTTGTATATTAACCAATCTAACATCTACCTTACCAAAAAAAAGCTTCTCAGAAATTCTAGATATTGATTATAGCTAACTAGATTCCTTAAAGATGTGTGATGTGATTCAGAAAGATATAGAAAACCAAAATTTTATACATTGCAGTCCCTTTAAAAAACAATATAATGTGCTCAACTTCGATAATGCTGTGCATTTCAGGACTAAAGCAATTGAAGCATTGCTTGTCCCTTTGGTCATTATGTAATTATGTGTCCAGAAGACATATTGATGTATTCTCAGACCCTGAATATAATGTTGGTAATGTTCACTTGTTATAGGTTTCCCCCCAAGAATGTGGACTTTATATCAAACTTTTGAGATATAAATTTCATTTAACCCAGATATGTGTTGATATTTTATTTTTGCAGCCTAATGAAGCTTATCTGGAGATCAGAGGAAAAAGTCAGCTACTATATTAAACATAGAAGTCAGGCAATAGTAGCACACACCTTTAATCTTAACGTTTGGGAGGCAGAAATCCATCCATAGAGGTCTGGAGGTCTGTACAGACAGAAAGGAAATGATAAAGTTGGGCAGAAAGAGGAAGTGATGTAGTTTAGTGGAGATAGGAAGTGAGATGGCAGGGCACAGAAAGAACATAGATGTGAGTATACAGGAAGTAGCTCTCTATTGGGCTAAGGATTTCCTAGTGGTAAAAATGTGGCTGGCTTCTGGCTTCTTTCTGCCCTCTGATCTCTCAGTTTTCACCCCAATATCTGGCTCTGTTTTTTTTTTTTTTTTATTAGTAAGACCATTTAGCAATTCGTCTTACACAGATACATCATTTTCTTTACAGTATGTACATGAAGTCACAAAATATCAACATTATCTTGACCTGACATCTTCCTTGTACCTTCTAGGAATATCCAATCTTAACTAAAACTTTCAGAACAAATACTCTTATCTTAGTATGTATTTTTTTCAACTTAATCATTATTGTAACTAACTTCAACATGACAATCCAAAAATATACTCATTAGGAAATATAATAAGCACTATAAAGACCAGGTTATATCTACAACTACTCATTGTTTTCATGTATACATAGTCATGCTTTACCATTTATTCACATTTTGTGGCATTGTAGTGGCTATGTTTCCCTAGTGAGGAAAATCACCTTACCATAGTTCCATAATATTCTTAGAAACTAGAACTATAAAAAGGATGTATTTTAAGTATTTGTTGATTTTTGTCTTCTATAAACCCTGCTAACAGCTAGGCTTGAGTTATCAACAGCTTAACTAGCAGCTCAAAAGTTTCATGAATGACTGCTTTTGCTAAACTAAAATGAGACATATCTAGCACTCCAGCAGTCCTGAACCTCCTACTTGGACTTAGTTTTAAAACAAACCATGTAATTTAGAAGTTACTATTAAATATCAAAACCACATTTTAAAATCTGTCCACAACTCTTAGGAAGATCTAGACATCTCACTTCATATTCATTCATCCATCAAATATTTATTGAGTCTTTTGATCCCAATACAATCAGCATTTGTAACCAACACAGACCCTCCATAAGTTATAAGATAGTATTTCATACATACATAAATCTTTTTCTCTCCACTGTCAAATCTATATGTAACAGTTAAACATTTAAGAAGCTTCACGTTCAGTTTTATCATCTTTAAAGTAAAAATATACATAGATATGCCTGTAAATCTGTAAGAATTACAAAAACTAGCAAGAGCTTTAAGAGCACATGTTTTACAACTGTGGGTACTATATTCTCCATGCTATATGCTTCTCTATTATGTCATATTTCCCTTCCATAACATGTTATCACGGTGTCAAATGTAGTGTATTTCTGCCTCCTCTAGATTATAAGCAGGGTTATGAACTGCTTGGACCAATAGAGAACACTTACATTACACTGTAGCATCTGACTAGAATTGTTCCATTCCTTCCTTTGCCTTCATATCCAGCATCATAACTATGTGAACACTCAAGATTTTTTGAACGTTTCATTGATAAATGGTCAAAATATATAGAAATCTCTTCTATGAGACTTTGGGTGTTTAGTCATTCACTAAATATTGAAATAAGTTGGTGTTAAAAGAAAGAGCTGACACAGTTTAGTGATGCTGGTCCTTTTCAATCTAGATAGTCTTAAAGACAGTGATCTGAGTCATGTTCACCTTTGTATCTCCTGGATTTATCATTATGTTTCACAGTCATTAAGCACTTGAAAAGGGTTTGGTGAATAAATGAATGCATGCATCAACCAAGAAGGTATATCTCAACAGGCTTGGTCTGCACACAGAAAAAGACAGCAGGTGTTGCAATTATCACAGTCACTCAGCAGAAGCACTCCTTGGTATTACAACCTACATCTTACCTGCAGAACAGATCATTATTGTTACTGCAGTTTTTATAACATATAGCTTATGAGGCCAGCCAATTTAATGACCCTTTGGGGAGTTATATGCCCATCTAGAAATTGAAACATTACTGCTCCAAGATGTAAATTTATTGTTCAAGCCATGCAACTAGTCAGGCTGAGGCTAGGCTCAATTGTAGCATATCCTGTCCAAATGTGATATTGTCTCCTCACTTAATTGTGAATAATATCAAACATTACTATATCTGCCCACCAGCCAATATTACTAAAGATGATGATGCAAGACCTTAGCTCTACCTGTGTCTAGGAACTCTCAGATAAAGATAAAAACTCTGAATAGGAAAAGACCTGATTTTTGGAACCAGCCAATATAATTCTAATATGTTTTTCACCAGTATTCTAGCAATAACAAAGCAAAATTTAAGTTTCAATTACAATCAATAGTTGTCTATTTCTTTCCTTTTTTCAATAACTCAAATAAAATTTACTTCTAAAACTTAATGATTTTTCTCATTTTACAAATATATGATTTATATTCCTAGGAAAAAAACACTGGTTTTACAGAATATTGAATTATTCTATATTTCTTTGGTGTCTAGTACTATATGCAATACCTGGTTAGTACTCAATAGTTTTTCAATCATGTCTTACCCAGTTTTGAAATAAAGTATATCTTAATTACAATTTTTAGAACTAGGATTCATTCAATGTTAAATTCAAAAATTCCATCTTTTATGTGCTTAAAGAATAACTTGTCACATAAATAAAGGCATGCTTTGCACATGACTAGTTAGTAGCACAGCCAAGAGATTTGCAGAAGTATCATTGGGCTACTTTAGTAGAAGGTGAATGAGTATCTCTCCTGCAGATAGTAATGAGAGGGCTGGGAAGACACTGAGTCAAGGAAGTAGGCAAGGAAGTACTTATGATTGCAATTACTTGAGGAGAGACAAAAGAGAGCATAGAGAAAATGTTTGATACGCAGCATGTTCCTGTCATGGACACAATGCAGTAGCAAAAAGAAATGACAACCTAAAGGGAATCCTAGTGAGAGGCAGCTGGAATGCATTTTCCCCCCAAACTGTAGCTTAAATGATCACTGCCATTCATTGTCAGAGTGGTCTAGAGCTTTCAAACAGCAGTGGTTCTCAAATTTCTCCTGCCTTGGGTGGAAGGAGGGTTTTCCTAAGCACAGTCAAATCAATGAGAAAGAAAAAATGATGAGAAAGATATCCCTGGAGAATAGACTGGATCTCAACACAAATTCCAAACAGGGATAAAAAGCAGCACTGAGTACCACAGGAAAGCAAGTATTATCTCATCATCACTAATAAGAATGTTCTTACAGTTTAACTCCAGAAGGGTTGACCACAGAGAAAAACCAAGTGGCCTCATGGTCCCTTAGATCACTTGGGCAGAAAAGGGTGGATATCAGAAATGTGGAGAAGCAAGGCTTAGTATTAAGTAAGCTGTTCAACTTCATGTGTCCTTCAATTCTTCAAATTCGAATACCACATTATTGGCTCATACCAGAATAGGCAGAAGATAGTAACACACTCCACATGTGGATGAAATACCATTCTGTCTAAGCAGCACTTACAATTCTAAGACACCATCCAACCCCACAAAACTCCAAGTAAAGCAAAACACAGGCATTGTGATCACCTCACATTAGAAACCCAGAGAAAATGCTATTTGGTTACCTAGTGTTTATGAATCATCTCCTGTATGATAGCTGTAACTGTGGGCACTGGAGGTACAGAGCCCATGACTCTGTCACATACACTTAACAAAAGTTCTTGTGACAAAAGAAAGGAAATGAAAGTAGCACACGTGTGTGCTATGTTCTGAGGAGCTAAGTGAGGAAGACAAAAAATGACTTGGACTAAGACAATGAAAATATCAGGCAATGGCATCCTGTTTTACATGCATAGAAAGAGAAGAGGTGAGAATTTAGGAAGCAATGAGTAAGAGCTCTAGTTGTCGAAAAAAAGGTTGGTAGAAGAAAAGCAGCCCTCCGATGTATGCATTTTCAAAGAATGAAAATGAGGTGAGGAGATCAGATCATGCAAAGTGAGACAGGTTCGTTGGTCAGTTGATACTCAGCTGCTCTTCTGGGTCATATGAAAACTGTTGAAGTCTCTGAGTGTAGAAGTTCCTGACCTAACTGTTTTAAAGGTTAGCTCAAATTCATGTGGAGATGAGAGAATGGACAAGGGTAGGAAAAGGAAGAAGTGTTAGGAGTTTCAAAACTGTAGTTAAGGAAAATGTAGGGTCAATCACATCCAAAAGTGTAGCATATATGAAGTGGAATATTATTCAACCACAAAAAGAAAGAAACTGCTACTATTAGCAACACAGATAGAACAAAAAACATCCACCGTATGTTCTCAGATGTGGAAACTAAAAGTTTGATTTTTATAGAAGTAGGGGTTTTAAAATAGTGCTTACTAGAGCCTGAGAAGGGTGTGCAGGAAGCAAAATGGAGTGAGAGGGTGGTTCATAGGATCAGAGTTGCAGTTGGCTAGGAGAAATAACTTTTAATGCTCTACAGCACAACAGGACAGCTGTGATTGAGCACAATTAATTACATACCTCAGAAGAATCAGTAGAGAGGATTTTGAATATTCTCAACACAAATGATAGGTAGTAGACATATCAAATAATGTGATCTTGATGCAAATTCTATTGAATTGAAATGCCTTACATCCTCACAAATGTTTAAAAAGCTTGGTCCGAGCTGAAAATTTTAAAACTGTATTCAGAACCTATATGACATGTGTGAGGATCAACGGCTTGCTGCAGTCCAGGAGTAGTGAAGGTAGTGGACAGTGGGTGGAGCTGGATCGACTGTGAAAATCAGAACATCATAATCCACACTGATGGATGTACTTCGCATATAATTCTTTTGGTTTCAATTGAAGATACATGACATCTTCCTCACTCATTGCCCTTGAACAGATCATCTTCAATTTAAGATTGGGATGCTCATGATACTTGCACCTCTCTGTGACTCTTTTTCCAGTTTAGCTAAATTTTTAGGTGCTAGCTTGGAGGCCTTTTTTTATGTAACGTGAAGATAAGGACATTTCAATTATTTGGTACAGAAATAGATGTTATTTTCACATGCTTTTTGATGTTTATGAATCCTCACCTATTTAGCATGAAAAACCTCCCACTACCACACATTACACTCAGAGGCACACAATTATACGTGGAGTTTAATACATCCCCCTCGCATCATGACTGCCTGTTTTCACCTAACTGTGTATCTGTAATACTCACAGGATCCCTGGGAGGTAAATTGGCTCATGGAGAGATTGAGGCAATGAGACATGAAAGGCTGGCCAACGGTCACTAAGATCACAGCAGGAAATGGTTTTAGCCTCATGCTCAGCACTATCCTTCTTTAGTCATTCAGCAGCTCTCTTCCTGAAATGCTCTACAAAAAAAAAATATTCATGAAGAGAGCCAGATGGATTCATCATAATTGACATTTTTGGGTTTAAAAGTATCTGAGAGACAGTTTGCATGTTCTATAAAATGAAGGGGTGTTGGACTTGACAATTGTAAAATGCTATGCTGGTGGCAGTTTGCTTTCTGTGCAATCAGAAATTGTTTTTATTGTTGCAAGTGAGACTTACAATCTGTACTTCTGAATACAATTTCAAAAACATTATGCAGGCCCCAGTACAATGGGAGTTCATGTTAGCAAACTAGTAGGTAGAATTTTGTACTGGTGTTTAACTGTCTTCTCTCCCCTTCTGTTCAATCTTGAGAGAAATAAACTATGCAGACTAAGGAATAACTGAAATTTGTGATCAACACTTGGCTAGCATGTATGTGCCCTTTGGTTCAATTCCTAGTTCAAAAATATCGACAAACGAAAATAAGGGAAAAGAAAAAATATACTCACTTGCTTTGACGCTGTCTTTCCTTTCTTTGTCTCATCTTTATGTCCACTTTCTTTCAGGATTCTTGAGTTATCAAGATCTGAGGAGGAATACCCCTAATATGCAGTCACAGAATGCCTTCCAAGGAAACATTTGATAGTGAAAATATGAATCTTCACAAGGCAGTTCTGAATTAGAAAGAATAAATCTTAAGTGACCTTAGAAGCTAGCCAAATTTAGAAATAGGGGCTTTGCAAATGCAATCAATGAAGAAACTCAAGGTGAAACCATTTATGATTTTGGTGGGCCTGCATGGTGGTTTGAAAGAGAATGTTCCCCCAGAGGCTCATGTACTGAACACATGTTTCCCTGTTGGTGGCACTCTCTGCAGAAGTTTAGAAGATGCAGCCTTGCTGAAGAACACAAGTCACTGGACTGGTCTTAGAGGTTTTATAGCTTTTCCCCACTTCCAGTCCAATCTCTCTATTACATGTTTGTAGTAAAACATGTGATTTCTCAGATTCATGTTCCTGCTGCTATGCCTGCCACTGTTTCCCTGCTGTGATGGACTCTTTTCCCTCTGTAGTCATAAACTAAAATAAACTTTTTATGTAAGTTGCCTTGATCATGATCTTTTATCACAGCAACAGAAAAGTAACTAACATAACCTACATTCAATGCTGATACTGTTCTCTGAACAGAAGAGGGGCAGAATAAAGCCATGTAAAGACTGGGGCAGAGATTAGAATTGTGCAGCAGTAAGTTGAGGCAAGTACAAAGCCACCAAAAGCTAGAAGATCAAGGAAAGAGTCTTCTCAGAACCCTTCAAAGGGGCTATGACCACACCAACACCCAGATTTAAGGCTTCTATCTTCATTTAGTAGTTTTAATTTACTAAATCTGTAGTGAGTTTTCAAGGCAGCTTTAGACAACAAACACAGTGAGATACGAAGAATCTTGGAAGGTGATCACACAAGTCTGGGGAGAAACTCAGAAGCCTATATTCAGAGACTCATAGCAACACAACTTCTTGTGACTGAATGCCTCAACAAAATTCCAGACTACCATTTCCTTACTGCAGAGCTTTGGGCAGATAGTACCTGTATTCTTCATTCATAAAATGGGGTTTATTCTCTTTGGAAGAGTTGTCATGAAGACTAAATCAATATTGTGTATTAATCTCTTAGGATAGCAGCTGCAACATAGTAAAGAATCAACAGCAGACATTTTCATTAAAAGAGACGACACAGTGACCTGCTAACTAGTAGCTTGCCCTATAAGATTATTTGATTTGAAATGAAACATTTAGTTTATTATGTACATATTTCCTTATCTTTAAATACTTCTCTTTGTTGCCCTGAAAACATGACATTCAATAACTAGGACAGGAAAAACTCCCAGAATAGAGTCATCAACCTCCAGCTGAAGAACATCTCAAGTCCCTACCTACTGTAGAGTGATGGAGAACAGCTGCCTCACAGGTCATTGATACACTCCTCTGTTCCTGGTCACCACCCATTACATGGCATGGATCCTAATGAAGCCAACTCTATCGAGCATCTACCACTGTGCTCAGAAACCTGCCCTGCTTGCAGCAGGGTGCTACCATTACTGGCTCACAAATCTATAATACATTCCTCAGTTCCTGGTCACCACACTTGGGATTACACAAGGCAATTGTTCAGGTTCCTGCTGCTACCTCACAAAGTAGCAGTTGTGGTATATAGTGGGAGCAATAGCCTTAGGGAATGGCTTCTGACAGGAGCCAAGGCTCTGGCTTGCAGAAATCCATTCTTGTCACATCAGATTAAACATAACTTATACATAATGTCCTTTAAATTGCTCTAGAGGCCAGATGGGATGTCTGTTGCCAGCAAAACTCTTCATCTTCAGGGCTCAGTCAACTGGGAGACAGCCTTGGCTAAGCAGCATGGACATCATTTGCTCTACAAAATTAACCATGTGCAGCCTTGCATATACCAATAATCAGCCTTCCTCTAATATGAAGGAGATGTAGGCATATGCTTTCCTGAAAACTGTAATATGCTTCAATCTACAAAGTTCCTGCAACTTCACTGAAAGGAATGCTGGATAAGAAACACCTGGTCTTTCAGTGTACCTGATAGTATGATATTTAGGGTATTCGCATCAGTCCATACTCTAGGAACCAAGAGGAACATGGAAACCATCAAGAAATCACATCCCTTTGGACTGGTATGGAACAGGGTCTTTGAAACTGAATGTATTGGGGGATCATGCTTAGTCAGAATGGAGAGGGGACTGCTGCTAGAAGAGCAAGAACATAAGCATAGACATTCTTCTGAATGGATGATCCACTTCCTTACTGGGATTCTTTCTTCATGGCTCCCCTAGCTTGGATCACCTCTTCCTGTTCTAATGCTTACCACATATCTGACTACCCTTAAAATTCTTACAGTCTTAAGAGTTCAAGGTCAGACATAAAACTATATCTGCCTATTAAGGTGATTGGAGCCCACCTTTCATGAGTGATGGTCAATTCTGTGTCACTTCTGCACAGCCCAATATTGAGGCTAAGAAAACTGAAGCTATGGAGCCATCCTTCCAAGAAGAATAGTTCTCTCTCTCTCTCTCTCTCTCTCTCTCTCTCTCTCTCTCTCTCTCTCTCTCTCTCTCTCTCTCTCTCATGTTTGTAACCAACTCAGCACATTCCCTCACCAAACTCCTATGCTTGTTGACTGATATGGCAACCCAGTTCTACATGCTTTCCTCCTGCTTTGCCATAGCTTGGAATAATGATATACTTCTGTCCCTGTCACCAAGATTTTCTAGTGACTATACTTCCAACCCTGCCAATCCTACCCTGTTAGTTAAAGGCACTGGAACTGGGCCTCAGAAGAGGAAGCTGTCTTGTTGAGACCCTAGGATTCTTGCTGTGGTTTCATTTTCACCATTAATACAGTGAGCTACAGATAGTAGTTGACCTGTTTATTACATTAGAGCAGATATCCTCCTGAAGGTAATGCTAAGGTTTAAAACTTGAGTGTAATATGATGCATATTTAAAATTTATTTTCCATAACTTTCCCCTGTCCCCAAATCATAGCACCTTCCCCCATCATACATGTTTAACGAATGATTCTTTTTTTTTTTTTTTTTTTTTTTTTTTTTTTTTTTTTTTTTTTTTTTTTTTTTGCCTTTTCTAATATTTATGGTTCAAACTACAGATGCTGTCTCTTGATGCTTTGCGATTTGATTCTTATTTGATTATCTACTTGACCATGTGTGATGAGAGACGGTGGTTCATATATTCTTGGCCTAGTGCATCTTAACATGCATAAGTGATGGATAAAGAATAAATGCACTAATTAATGAAGCAGGAGCATAGTCTCATAACTCTAGGTTGAAAAATCTCCCTAAGGAATGCATCCCAAAGCCCACAATGGATTCCTGAAACTATAACCCTATACATGTTGTCCTATACGTAGTATTTCCACGACAGAGATAAATATATAAATCAGTCAGAGTAAGAGATTGCTAACTGATAACATAGAACAATTATAGTAATGTAGTATAGGCTGTAAAAATCTTATGAATATTTATTTGGTAGAATTTTCCATTTAAATTTTTTATAGTTTTGAGATTCTAGTATATTTCTCCCTTCCCTTTTCTCCCTCCAAGCTCTCACATACCCCTCTTTGCTCTCTTTCAAATTCATTGCCCTCTTCATTAATGGTTATTACATGCATACATATATATGTGTGTATATATATGTATATATATATATGTGTGTGTATATATATATATATATGTAACCTGCTTAGTCTATATATTGTTACTCATATGTATGTTTACAGGACTGAACATTCTGGATAACCACTTGGTATGCTCTTCCTTGTGGAAGAATATTCTCCTGCTCTTAGAATTCCTTAGTTTCCTGTACTTTTGTGTAGGGATGGGGCCTCATAGGTTTTCCCTGATCCACTGTGGTATGTTTATTGGTATTGTCCTTGATCAGATCATATTTAGGCAGTCATGTTGGTGAGAATTCATGGGTGTTTCTCCTGGAATTACTAAGAAACACAATCTCATAGCAAACTTCCTGATCCTCTGGCTCTTAATATCTTTCTGTTCCTCTTCCACAGTGTTCTCTGAGCCTTAGATGCAGCAGTGTTTTGGCATGATAACCCTAAGGATGTGGTAGTAGTATGCATTCCTTTGTGATAACCAACAACTCTTTAACTGGACTCAAGACCTGCTCAACAAGAGAGAAAACATGTCTGATCCTGGAAACCTGGCTAACTACTCAGTGTTCATGAAGTCATGGATACTGGAGGAGAACCTACAACCACTACTTTATTAAACCAGCATAATCTCTACTAACAATCTGAACCTCCATTCTTATACCCACAGGTAGTCCTCACCCATCATCAAGGAAACTTCTCTTTGCAACAGAGATCATTATAGAAAAGCACAGCCAATCAAAATGCAGAGCTGTGGGGCCCAATCTCAATGGATACACCCATAAAACATCTAAGACTTTTGAAGAGTAGTTGACCATAGCAGAAAGCAGAACCACGGATAAAAAGGACTTTGGCTTCTGCATTTTGTTTTAGTGCTTTGTTTCACTCATGGAACTGTTTCAGCTTGACAAGTGACCCTCAGTTAACACCACGTTATATGTGAAAGCTCTTCAAGTCTGGGATAGGAAACCTTGAGGAAGTGAGCCCCACCTGACTGCACCCAGTCTATGTATATGAGGTAGAGGTTCTCCTCTGCTGCCCCATCCTGAGAAGTTATCTAACAGTAGCCACTCCACAAGGGTTCAGATGGCCCCAGATGCCCTTACAGCTGCATTTCATCCAAACTCCCTGGATAGTCATAATCATAATAAGTCCTTCCTATGAAGCAATGATCATTGCTGTACCCTTCCTCAAATGCCAGAAAAACAAATTCTGCTCATGTCAACTTTAGTAATTCCCTGTTTATCCCATATCAGGGGTTACTGGCAATAGCCTCAAAACACCCTCTATTAGTTTGGGGCATCTTTTGATGACTTTAGTCAAAATAATCTCTGACTAGAGAACCTGGAAATCTCTCCATGGAAAGGGGAAATTCTGACATATATTTACAGCCACAGACACATTCCAGTATTGAAACTTTGGCCAGTGTTGGTTCAACAGCACAGCTAGCTGGTGACTCTCTGTCAAGGTAAGAAAAAGGCACTGGCGGTGGGGGAGAGAAACTCAGCTTCTGAGTGTGGATGATAGGCTAATTACATATGACCCTGTCCACTGTGCTACAACTGTCTCCCAGCCCATGGGTGGGAAATTTAACACTGATGAGCCTTTCCTTCTGTTTCATTGCCCAACGCTTAATTTAGGTTCCAAGTTTAGCTTAATCTATCATCTAAAAGTTTAAGTGAGGGAAACAACTACTAAGGTACAACAGGAGTATCCTGTGGACTCTTCTATTCAGCAGGTACTTCTTAACTCACAGGTGAGCCCCACTATCCCCCACCAAGATCCAGGATAACAGGAACTTTAGATGTATAGTCCCTTATAGATAGAGCTTTCACATGATAATTTTGTCTTCACAACACCCTGTGGGCACACAAAATAAGAGTAATCTCCCTTTGAGAGGTAAGTTTAGAGATGATTTTTTTTCAAAAAAAAAAAAAAATGATACAGCAATGTTGGCCTGAGGGCAAAACTCCAGGTGTCTTGGCTGGAGTTGGACTATTGTGTGTGATAATTAATAGAGACAGGAGTCTACTTAAGTTTTTTCCAGAGTTCTCAAGGAATTCTTAGAGTGATCAAGATATAGTCCCCACTGCTGCTGCCCACTTCATTTTTTGCCTTACACCATGAAGTGCCTGCTGCTTCATCACTTGGTGTCTTGGTGAAGGGAGGATGAGATGGGTCAGCCATTCATCCTTGAGTCTTCTCTTGCTATCACTGACTAAATTAGAGGAGCTACACTGTTACCATAAAAGTTTCAAAGAACCTAGAGAAATATGTTTCTTTATGAAGGTGTTTGGTAAAGGTGGGAAGAAGTATTCCAAGGCAATACATGTTAAGGTCCATCTAAGAAAAAAAGAGATGATGGGAAGGAAAAGACCCTGCTCAGAGGGAGACCAATGCCATGGCAGAACCTTACCAACATTGTATTTCTGATTCTAAGCAACCATGATGAGAACAGAATCCTTGCATACTCGATTATTCCCACTACCTCCTCCCCAGGGCACAGAACCACAAAATATTATTTTCTATTTGATCACAATTTTTGCTACTTAAATTCCTACACACATATATGTTTCATATCTTCTAGTGGTGGCACCAAGAAGCATACATGTTAAATGTTGTTCAAAAACATTCTGCATATTCGATAGCATTACAGGAACAGGATCTTGGTCTTGTAAACATCACTTGTAATTATATCATTTATATTAGCTTACTTTCTCCCAGTAATACTGTCAAGATTTTAATACTAGGGTCTCTCTGCATCCCCTTGCATCAGGAGTTATCAGACAAGGAGCACTCACTTCAGGGAAAATAACAGGCTTTTTGTTAGTTATGTGTCCATGGGACTTGTGGATACCATATTACTCTAAGGTAACTGGCCTCAGTTTCAAAGACCCCTTCCAGCTCTAACAGTCAGTGATCCCATTATGCCTTGACCCTTTAGCCCCATGTGTCTGCAGAGCACAGTTAGGCATAGGCCTTTTTACTGAGTAAGCCCAGACAGACATGGGCAGCACCATTCCCAGAGCTTAAAGAGAAAGTTGCCTCTGGGAAGTGCAGCACCTGCCTCCCCTACCCGCCCACCCCCCTCTTTCCCAGCCTTCCCACCCACACCTGTCTCTAGGCCTTAGCTTCCTGGGTCACAGTAGGAAACTCCCGCCCACCAGCTGGGCTGGTTTTATTTTTGAGAAAGGAGAACAGCTGGGTGATTTTAAAGATGGAACTTAAGATCCACTTAACTAGTCAGCTCCAGTTGTCAGGCCCCGAAGCTGCATTTAAGGACAGGAGTTGTGGATGTGACATGAAAGCAAGAGCCACAGATGCTTTGTCCGCCCCCAGCAGGAGAGACTGCACACTTCATACTTTTCTCCAAAGGACTTCTGCTGGCTTGCTTTGGTCTCATTCTTCTCTTTCATAAAATGTATTCACTGGCGTCTGGTCTTTTGAGGCTTTTGGCTAGAGAAGAAAGAGGGTCAGCAAGTTAACAAATTAAACATGTTCCACCTGGCCAGGCCATCAAAAGCTGAGCTTACTTGGTCTCAGTCTACGCTGTCTTCAGATCCCGGTATCTATCTGAATGACAGAAGGCTTTGTTCAAATTCACAGAATATTTTATAGCAGAGTAAAACAGATCTAATAGATCCATTTCTCATTAAAAAGGTCAATGCTGGGAACACCTGACACTGTATAACTGTCTCATTCAATTTAGTAGGTCAAGCCTGACTAATCCTATCTTCTGATTGGGGTGAATTCATTTCCCCTGAAAAGGGGAGGATTTCCCACAGGCTTCCAGATTATGTACTTCTGAACCTGTATGTTCATAAGACATTACTGAACTGTGGATTAAACCCAACTCATCCAGTAAACAAAAATAATCCCATATCCAAATTAACATTTAGAAGCCATAAGCCAAGAAATATAAATCCTCTTAGAAATTGGACCGTGTGCTCAGTGAAAAAACAGAGTTGGAAAGAACACATGAAGAAAATCTGCTCAAAGTTCATATCCTCTGAGTCCACAGACAAAATTTAAAAAAAAAAAAAATGTAATCATCAGCTTTTTTCAAACTTTCCTTGAAATAAATAGATTAAAAGATACATACTGTCCTCCAGCAAGACTAGACCCTGAGTCAGAACTGAGTTTTGTTTCGTCTATCTGCTGCTTGCTGTGTGGTACTGAAAAAAATCCCTTCACCTCTCCGGGACTTAATTACACCTATTGGGTAAAGGTTTGAAACTTGTCTTTTGTATTATGTCCAGCAGTGTTATCCATTGGGTCTAATTTAATAATGTTAATTATGCAGAGAGGCTGTAATGTGGGGACTGAGCATTTGGGTCTCTTTCGATAGAGAAACACACTCTCTCCTGGTTAACACAGGTCTTTTTTGAGTATGCTTGATGGTCCCTCTTAAGAGTCCTGCTTTTGGAACCCTGTGCATTCTTTCTTTGGCCATTTTAAGTGTAGTTCTCAATGTTTTATGTGTAAACTAAAATAATTAATACAGGTTTCCTGTACATTCCAAAAGTATCTCCATTCCTCTCTCTGAATCTTGATCAGATGGAAATATATAAATATTTATATGTGTGTGTGTATGTATATATATATGTGTATGTATATATGTGTGTGTGTATATATATATATATATATATATATATGCCTGTCTAGAATTGGGAACAATCTTATGACATGCTTTAGCCAATGAAATGTAAGAAGTGATGGGAGAGCTGGCCCATGATTTTCTATACTTCCTCCCTTTGCCATAGTGGTTCAGGAACAGATAAAGAGAAGAAGATACCCGAACTCACAATCCATCAACATGGAACAAGGGTATAAAGAAAACATTTATTTGGTGAAGCCACTGAGGCTAAACGGGTAGATGTCTAACTCCAAGAAAACCATCATTTGAAAGAGCCAGTCAATGAGGTTAAACAGGTAGATCTCTAACTCCAAGAGGACCATCATTTGAAAGAGCCTGTCAATGAGGTTTAACAGGTAGACCTCTAACTCCAGGAGGACCATCATTTGAAAGAGCTAGTCAATGAGGTTTAACAGGTAGACCTCTAACTCCAAGAGGACCATCATTTGAGAGAGTCAGTGCCAGACACAAAGTAAACTGTAGACAAGTGCACTCTCAGTTATCTGTAACAGAAATGTTGAGCTGTTAAGGGATTATGGATGGAGGCTGTTTTGTGTTTGTCAGATATTGATGTTCATGGGGCTGTTGATGTTTGAAATGAATGTCTGAGGTACAGGATTGAGGCAAGAAAACAACAACAGAGAAACAAAAGGCAAATGCATCATAGCTGAGCTAAAAAAGTAAATTTAGAGATAGATAATTGACTCTACGGTGCTGAGGAGGTAAGTTACAAACTATGTTCAGTCTTTATTTTGATGATAAGAAGTCCTACCAAGAGATCATTTCCCTATGACATTCTGTCTGCTTTGCAGCTTTGTCATGCCTCAATAAAGGGGTCATGATTTTTGGTTCCTTTGTGTTAACTGTAACCCACTATGCAGTCCTGGGAATCAGCCACCCATGCAATCAGTTAAAGGGGGCAAGCCAAACCCACCAAGAGATATGTTCTTGATTACCAACCTAAATATTTAAGTCCTTACTCTGCTTAATAACAATGTAGTGGCATTCATTTTCCCCCACCAGCAAAAACCACATGTTAACTCTTGAAATTAAAACAGGAAGCAATGTGACACAGAGGCAAATGTCAAATACAAAGTTGGGGCCAAGGACAATGCAATGCAGGAAGGTGTAGGATGTTTCTGCCAGCAACAGCCCCCACTCTTCCACCATCCTTTTGCATCTGTGGCCCTCTCAACATTCCCCAGCCTGTTGGTCCCTGAGAACCATAACTAGGGTTACACTACAGTTTTGCAGGAAGAAAAAAATCTGGGGGCATATGTACAACTGATGTTTATGCATCAGACAAATGTAATTAGTACCAAGTTCACAGCCTGCAAAATGAGATCATATTATCTGCATTGCAGATTTCCCCACCTGCTTCCATTGCAGCAGCCTTGAAGGTATGACTCTTACAGCCCTGGGCTTTCAGCTCCTAAAGAATGGATTCATGTACTGGAGAATGGGGCCAGACTAGAGCTGTGGATGGCATTCTTAATTGCCCACTAAAAATCATCTGGGGAGCATTAGACACCCTTACCACCCAAGCCATACTTTGGGCAATTACTCTAGCTTGACTGGAATGACCCAAGACACCAGTGCTGATTATGTTGTTAATCCTAACTGCCTACCAAATGATTTAAAAGTATGTATATAATGCTTGGCCCTCTTTCCTGAGTACCAGATTTCATTGGTATAGTCAATAGACAGAGAAGCATAATATTCATTTTTGTTTGTTTGTTTGTTTGTTTGTTTCAAGACAGGGTTTCTTTGTATAGTTTTGGTGCCTCTCCTAGATCTTGCTCTGTAGACCAGGTGACCTTGAACTCACAGACATCTGCCTGGCTCTGACTCCTGAGTGCTGGAATTAAAGGTGTACATCACCACCACCCGGTGAAGCTTGATGTTCTTAAGCATCATGCTTCCCCAGGTTATTTTAATATACAACCATGTTTAAGACCCATTCCTATGGAGGAATTATTATGTCTGTATAGGAAGTAAAAATAAGGTAGAAACACCATCTGTCTAATCCTGGCCCTTCAAGATAAGGAACAAAAGCCCTTCAGTGTGGATACAAAGAAAAGTGCTTAAAATCAGTTAATTAATTGATTTTAAAATTCTAAACCACAACTTATAGGTACAACACAAACATTAGACCAAAAGGAAAATAAAAATAATTCCTAGAACTTAGAATCCAGCTCAGGCATTATAATAATATGTGGTGTTGTGGGGTAGCTAGAACTCACATATGTTCCTGAGTGATGTAAATGTGCAGCTTGGACATGTATTTAAAAAGTTAAATATACATTGACCATATGGCTCAGTAATTCCACTCCTAGGTACTTACTCAGAAGATAGAAAAATATACGCCAACAACTATAATTCTGAATTAGTATAGCATTTTCATTTATAATTAACAAAACTGGAATATATTAGTTTTCTTCTGCTACATAATCAACTACATGCTTAAAAAACAGGTGTATTATCTTTTAGTTTCTGTGGATCAGGTTCTAAGGTTGGCTCTGTGCTGGGGATGTCTTTCTGTATACTGTGAATGTATTGCTATAGTTGATTGATAAATAAAATGCTGATTGGCCAGTAGCCAGGCAGGAATTCCCCAAATGTAGGCATGCCTCAAAATTCATAGAACTATATACCCAAAAGATGGATTTTACCAAATATGGCTTTTATCTCAATGAACTTGACTTTGAAAACTAAAGTGGCAGGGTAATAAAGCAGCTTCCAGCAGATTAAAATATCTTTTTGATCTAGTTCCCAATGTCTTGATGGAATTTCAGTAAGGCAAATAATATGCTACATACGATTCCTATTCCAATATATTTACTAACTGAATTGCTCATTAGGTGAACTTCAAATGCTGCTTTTTCATTAGAAGTGTAATATATGTGGGAAGAATTCAAAGCTGCTTACCATGAAAGGGTGGGGCTGATCCTATGATTAACACAAATATTAAAGTAAAAATCCTTCTATTAGATTAGTAAAACAAAACAATAAATACTGCTGAAGATCCTTTGTTCACAAACAATTTCTTACAAATTATTGCAAAGTCAAGCACAAAGAAGCATCAATTCAAGTTACCTGAGATCTCCTATCCTTGTACACAAAGCTGTAACCAGTATGGAAGAGCATATATCAGGTGGCAGCTTATGAGGAGGAGGGCAGGGGAAGCATTAAGTCTGTGGCAATGGACTCAGAAGATCCCTATAGCCAAACTTCCACCAACAAACCAGACTTTGTAGATAACGTTGAGACTTTATAAGCTGTGCAACAACAGTGAGATGAATTTTGACTTAATCCAATAAAACCCAAGACAGTGAATAAAGGCATACAAATATAAGCAATAGATGGCATCCTTCTGAGCAAAGATCACTTTAAACAGCATTTCTAATGATAGACTTCAGAAGACTAGTAAAGATGCCTGCTAGAGATTCAAGAGATGAATCAAAGTAGTTGGGAGGGGAATTTATTTTTAAATATGTTTTTAATTGAAGTAGAATGACATCACTTTTACACACTCCCTTTCCTCCTTCCAGACCCTGCCAACTACCCTTTTTTGAAATGCTCCAATATTTCCTCCCAAACTCTCAACTCGATGCCTCTTTTTTTAAACATTGTTATATTCTTATATATTTGTATGTATTTATGTGTATGCACAAATATATAAATACAACCTGCTGAGTCTGTTTTTATGTTTATGTGCATATGGTTTCAAGGCTGACCCTCTTTACTGTAATATATAAATATGTAATATATAAATAATATGTATATATTATATATATGGATATATGTATATATATATGTATATATATATATTACAATCAACAAGCGATTGCAAAAGATAAGACGAAAGCTTGTGTTTGGATTGGGTAACTTGTTTGTCAAGAATAAAAGACAGAAAGATTTGAAGGAAAAAGAAATTTATTTTGAAGGAGAGGGTAGATGCTTCTAGTAGTTGTGTAAATAATACCTAGATTTCAGACAAAAATACTGAGTTAAAGAAAGAATTTGGTGCCAATGTGAATAGGAATGGAGACTGCACAAGCTCTCCTCTAGGGAAACGGGGCACATTGAGTAGGTTGATAGATATAAAATAAGGAAATTAAAATAATGGTAGACAAAAGTGAAAATGCCAGATAGAACTATTTTTCACTATTTCCATGAATGGTAACAGGGTTTACTTTAATTCTTTTCATTTTTACTTCAAAAGAAAAAAAAATGCAGAAACACTAAGATGAAAATGGAGAGTAAGTAAGGCCCTGGACACATCCAAGGGGAGATTAAGTTGCTGTATCTGGTAAAAGATGCTGGGACATCGTCAGAATATGGTTACTTTACAGGGCAATAGGGACGGTGCTATGATACAGAAACCTGAGCCTGCCTGGTGCTTGTTAAGGATGTTGAGTAACTAACCCTGGAAATAATCTCAACTGTGTCTGTTACCTAAAGACTTCTCCTGGTTTTATTTCTCTGGCAGCCTTGTGGTAGAGTTTTGCCAGTGTATGCATCATTTGTCTACAGGTGAAAAGCATGAGGGTCTCAGAGATTTTTCAGCTGGATCTAGTACCTGTGGTGATCTATATATGTCCTGTAGACTATGCCTTTGATTTTGAAGGAGAACCACTTTCCTGCTTTGCCACAGTTATTTTTGATCCTTAATTCCACATTCATGGGCCAACCTCAACTGTAGCCTCTATTGTTTCCATATACATTGACATCAGCTTATTTCCAAACATCTATCTGCTGTTCTGGAGGTATATGCAACACAAATCCCATGGTCAGGAGAGACTGAATGACTACCACATACCTGCCACTCAGTGGGTAGGCTGGAACAAGCGACTGGCTTCACCTGCCACAAGTTCCAATCTAAGATCATCAAAAGGGTTTTCCGGATTTGCAACTATGAGGGTTCTTTCTAGATGTAAACTTTCATTACTCTTGGTAATGACATAGTCGCTCCTTCTTGTGGATCCTTAATGTGTCTACCCTTAAGATAATTGAAACAGAAAAATCTAAGGTCCTACCTAATGGTAATATATTATACACAAATAAACTTAGGATGCGGGTGGGGAACTTTGATGATACATAAGTTAATAAAAGCAGGGCACAATAAAAATAGGAAGTAGCAATATACGTATTAAGGGCAATAATCTACAGAGCTCTGAATTATTAGGGTAACCCCATAGATAAAACTGGGCCTTTTTTCCCCTCAGTCTTCATGGTATCACCTTATTCTACAGTTTTAAATTTTTGTCTTTCATATATTTTTAATTTATTTTTTACATCCTAATCACACTTTCCCCTCCCCTTTTCTCCTCCCAGTCCTTCCCCCACCTCCCTTTTGCCCACCCCCAATCCACTCCTCCTCCATTTCTATTCAGAAAAGGGCAGGCCTCCCATGGATATCAATAAAGCCTGGCATATCAAGTTACAGTAAGACTAAGCACCTCCAGGTGTATTAAAGCTGTGTAAGGCGACCGAATATGAAGAAGGGTCCCAAGAGTTGGCCAAAAGAATCAAAGACAGCCTCTGCTCCTACTGTTAGGAGTTCTACGAGAATACCAAGCTACACAATGGTCACATATATGTAGAGGGCCTAGGTCAGTACCATGCAGGCTTCCTGATTGTCAGTTCTTTCTCTGTGAGCTCCTATGAGGCCAGATTAGTTGATTCTGTAGGTTTGCTTGTGGTGTCCATGACCCCTCTGGCTCCTACGATCCTTCCTCCCTCTATTCAGCAGGATTTCCCAAGCTTGGCCTAATGTTTGGCTGTGGGCTTCTGCATCTGTTCTGTCAGTTGCTAGATGAAGCCTCTCTGATGACAATTGGGCTAGGCACCAATCTGGGGTCCAGGATGCTGGCTTGGCCTCTGATGGAGTAAGAGGCTTCTGCCAGAGGTATGGCATAAAACTGGTTCTTACGGTGAGGTGTAGTCAGTGGCAGAGTGCCCAGCATTCTCCAAGCTTTGGTTTGATTCCCATCACTGGGAAAGTAAATAAATAAATGAGTGAATAAATAAATCAATAAAGAAAAGCAGAAGAAAAGAAATGAAACAATATCCTAAGATTAACTAACCCTGCAGTATTTTCATTTGTAAGATAGATATAAGTATGTTATGTCTACTTAAATATAATGTTGCAGATATGGGGCATTTGAGCTTAATAGTTATCTTAATTAAATTAAAATTAAAATATATCAGTGATTTAAAGATATCAGTGAATTAGAATCAATAAAACTAATGCCATGCTAAACATGATTGAAAACTAAGAATACTGAAGGTTATAATTCTGATGAATCTTCAAGATACACAAATGGAGACTGTTCTGTTGGTCATGGTTCCTTAGGTGTTTATACGTACATTTCATACTAGGCATTACAAGATTTGAATTTACCAATTTGGACCTTAAAAGAAGTTCAAACATATTTGGTCTTTTCAACTGAGGCCATTCTTGTGAGTATTGGGGCAGTTAAATGTTGACTTGTTAAAAGGAACTGCCATAAGGAGTAAGCGTCTCCTTATACTTAAGCTAGCCTTTGATAATATAGTAGGCATTTGAAGTTCCTGTTTCAAAAGGAGTCTTAAAAAAATCTTTCTATAAATAAAACGAAAGCAATCATTTCAAATGTCTCCCTGGTACTCTGTCCTTAAACAAATGCTTTTGCTTCTAGCTTTCTTCCAGGTCTGTCTCTTTAGGACTATACTGTGCTGACATTTGAGGTTCACGAGCAAAGAAATGTTTCCTATCAAAACGGTACTAGCCAATTCATGAAGGCAACAACCGCATATAAATATTGGAGTGGATACCACCTACCAGATCCCTGGCACCCACCCTGAGAAAGGACACTGAAGCAGCTATCCGAACTTTCTAACATGGCTTTCATTGCCATTTCAACTGGCTTTCCTAGTGACTTCCCAAATTGAAGGCAATGTCATCGGGCAAGCTCTGTGATGACTCTGGAACCTGGAAATCCTGCCTCGCCAGGCTGGTCCTGCTCCAGCTCAGCCCTGTTCTATCTAAGCCTCACTCATATAAGGAAACAATTCTGTGCTGGGAGAAGCACTTGGCAGTAAGGGAACAATCTGGGAAGAGATGCACAAAATGCTAATCTGCTCTTTGGAATGTGCTGTGCCTTTGAATCCTTAGCACATAATTGAACAAGTATCAGCATGACAGTTTCAGCGGAGGAAGGCAATTCCTTCCAAGGGACACTGACCTTTGCCTCTGAAAACCCTCAAATCCCTTAAATGAAATCTTAGATATTTAGACCCCTGTTTCTTGACATTTAGATAACTACAGCCACACTGTAGGGGTAGGATAAATGTTAACAAGCCTCTTTTAGAGATTGTTCTAAAAAATAGTCATAGGAAGAGAATCAGATTTGAACAACAGTTCAAATTTAATTCCTATGTCTCCTTCACCAAGTGTACTTATCAGGGAGGGTCATATTTATCCCCTCTGAGACGTAATTTACCAAATTATCAAACTGGGATGGGGCTATTGCAAAAACTGAGATTCTAGAGGAAGCAGGGTGAGACTTGGAACAGGTAGACATCCCAAGAACCCAAAATTCATGTGTCAAATGTGAGACATTTCCAGAGCTGCCTGGGCCAGAATTTCCCTTTTCACTTTGCAATGCCACCTATGCATCATGTGATAACCTTTGATAGACATGAGCATTTGTTTTTCTGTACATTCTTTTGATCCTTTTGATTCTTTTCGTAACGTTCACTTCCCAAAAAGCCAAGTGTACCCAGCAGGATCTCGATAAATACGGATGGGTTGATTGAGTAAACTTGAATTTCAGCCACTCAGCACCTCCCAAGATCAGAGAAATCCTTATGTAAATACTAGGGCCATTTACCCAGTGGGTTTAAGTTTTTGGAAAGTTTCCCTTCTTTAGAAAGAGCTTTGACTCTGGGAAGAAAAACACCTGGATCTGTTTTATTATTTCTCCTTTTCTGAATGATCTTGGGAAAGTTGCTTATACGTATAAAATCCCACACACCTCACAGGATGGATGTAAGAATGAGATCAGATGACTAGCTGGAAAATGTTAGTCTTAAGCTTTGTAAAAGTCCATGGGTTGGGGGTAGGGAGCTACATAAGCTCTAAGAGAAATTCTTCTTAGTATTCACTGATGGGACAATTTAAAGTCACTTAGATATTTTATTGATATACATGGATTCATATCATCCCATTTGAATAAGGATGTACTATATAATTTGACCTGGAGCTTGTAAGAAGAAAGCCCAGAGCTATGGGAATACCTTAAAATTCTGATACACACAGGCAACAAATTCTTAAAAGATCCCAGAGTTTTCAAAAGTGTTGGTTTTAAGTCAAGTACTCATACTCCATGGACTAAAGACAATGATGAGAGCTTAAAAGAACTCTAACTGGATGTGGAACAAGGGGAACTCTCCTCCACTATTGGTGGGAGTGCAAACTTGTACAGTCACTTTGGAAATCAGTACGGTAAATTCTCAAAAAATTGAGAATCAATCTACCTCAAGACACAGCTATACCACTCTTGGGTAGTATATACCCAAGGGATGTTCAATCATACCACAAGGATACTTGCTCAACTGTGTTCACAGCAGCATTATTCATAATAGCCAGAACTGGAAAACAACCTTGATGTTCCTCAACTGAAGAATGGATAAAGAAAATGTGGTACATATACACAATGAAATATTAGTCAGCTGTAAAAAAAAACAATGACATCATGAAATCTGCAGGTAAATGGATAGAACTAGAAAATATCACCCTGAGTGAGGTAATCCAGACTCAGAAAGATGAACATGGCATGTACTCACTCACAAGTGGATAATAGATGTAAGGCAAAGAATGAGCAGACTACAACCCACAGCTCCACAGAAGCTAGGGAACAAGGAGGACCTTAAGAGGAATGCATAGATCACCTTGGGAAGGGGAAACAGATGAGATCTCCATGAGTAAACTGGGGATGGGGGGCAATAGAGGAGAGAGGATGGGGATAAGAACATGAGGGAACAGGATGGTTGAGCTGGGGGAGGGACTGAGTAGGAGAACAATGAAAGAGATACCTTAATAGAGGGAGACATTATGTGGTTAGTGAGAAACCTGGTGCTAGGGAAATTCCCAGGAATCCACAAGGATGACCCCAGATTAGACTACTAGCAATAGTGGATAGGGTGCCTGAACTGGACTACCCAGATAGTCAGATTGGTGAATACCTTAACTCTCATCATAGAGCCTTCATCCAGTAACTGATGGAAGCAAATGCAGAGATCCACAACCAAGCATTAGGCCAAGCTTCAGGAGTCCAGTTGAAGACAAGGAAAAGGAATTAAAAGAGGAAGGTGGGAGGTCAAGATCATGATGGGGAAATCTACAGAGACAACTGAACCAAGCTCATAGGTACTCACAAACTTTAGACTGACAACTATGGAACCTGCATGGGACCAGACTAGGCCCTCTGCATACAACAGACAGTGGTGTAGCTTAGTCTGTTCGAGAAGCCCCTGGCAGTGGGATCAGGATCTATCCCTGGGGCATGAGATGGTTTTCTGGAACCCATTACCTATGGTGGGACACTTTGCTCAGGCTTGATGCAAAGGGGAGGGGCTTGATTCTGCCTAAACTGAATTACCAGGCTTTATTGATTCCCCATGGGAGCCCCTATCCTTTGTCAGGGAGTTCATGGTGGGAGAAAGGATGAGGGGATCGGAACAGGGATGAAAGGGGGATCTGTGGTTGGTATGTACAATGAATAAAAATTTCTTAAATAAAAAAAGAATCTAGGATTGTTAATTATTTCATTTATTTCTTGAATATAACATATACATAATATATATGGAATTATAAAGAAACTCTTAATATTTGATTTTTATGAGAATTTAGAAACAGAGACTATTAATATTGTTGGGTATCTATAAGATATATATTAGGGCCAATGATGTCTTCAGTTATCATCAGTTCTACTACAATCCCTTTCTCATCAAGCAGGACAAACCCTATTTAGGCTCACTCCTGAGTCACTAGTAGAGCCAGAAGACAGACCAATATGGTGATATTTTATTTGTACTGAAATGTGATTTTATTTGTATGTTAATAAATAAAGTTGCCTGGGGGTCAGAGCTAATAGCAAGCCATAGCAGAAGCTGGGCGGTGGTAGTGTACACCTTTAATCCTGATCACATGACAGGCAGATCTCTGTGTTCAAGGATACAGCCAGCATGGAGACACATGCCTTTAATCTCAATACCAACCATAGAAGACCACGAGGTCTATATAGACAGGCAGTGACGAGGAGGTCATATGGTTGGGTTTACAACCAATGAGAAGGCAGAACAGAAAGTCAATAAAAAGGACAGACACACAGGAAGTAGCTCTCTTGTGGAGAGGTAGGACAGCAGTGGCAGTGAAGGGTAAGGTTTTTAGCTCTTAGCTATTGCTCTGACCTCTTGGGCTATTAACACTGCATTTTGCTCTGTGTTTCTTATTTAATAAGACTGTTCATCTACAGACCAACTAGAACTGCTTTCTAAACACTGATAAAGAATCCCAGGACTGGAGAGACAGCTCAGTCAATAAAAGGCTTGCCACACATGTATGAGAACATGAATTTGATGCCAAGCTCCTACTTAAAGAGTTGGGAGTAGCAGTTCACATATGTAATCAGGGTGCTGCAATGCTACAGAGGCAAAGACTGAGGATTCCTGTGCCTTGCTGGCCAGGCAATCTAGAGGAATCCATGAGCTCCAAGCTCAGTGAAAGACCTTGTCTTACAAAGTAATGTGTAGAGCAATCAAAGAAAACACCTAATAAGACCTCTGACCTTTATATGTACACATAAGCACCTGCACGTGTAAACCCCACACATTAAACATGTTCTCTCTCTCTCTCTCTCTCTCTCTCTCTCTCTCTCTCTCTCTCTCTCTCTCTCTCATATAAATCCTGAAGAGCTGTCAAGTCATTACATCCCCACCTCATTAGCCCTACTGAAGGATGCTATACAGGACCTGATGTCATTTGAAATTGCAAAGGGCAATAAAAATAGTTATAATGAGCAAAGAGAAGATGTAACCAATTGTCTTCGCTTTGTATCAGAAGAAACCCAGGCATTATCAAAGCTAAATACTGTGCCTGACGACACATAAGAAGAATGTAGAGAAAAACACAACCCTTACCCCAGGGCTGATAGTCCAGGGTCATTGGTCAAGAGACTGAAAATTCTGTTTTCCCTGTTTCCTTTTGTGCTTTGGACACTAGGTACTGCACCGTGATTGTCAGAATCTAGCATCAGAATCTTGAACACATGTTCTTGATGAAATGAATGTGCCTCATCTGATTCAGCAATTTGGAACTAGGTCTTGTGAGTGTCTGTCTAGTAATGTCCAATGCTATAGCTGTTACTGGATCATAGACCATATTTCAAGAATTTGCTTTTTCAAATATATGTTTTAACACTGCCTTAGAACCATTTTCCTCTTTCTAATGTATTATAGAGATGTCACAAATGCTGATCAAGAAAATGTGGAAAAGAATATGCCTAAAGCTGTAATCACTGTTTTGCTAGGAAACTTGACAATCTCCAAGCCATGTAGAACATTGTAGGTAAAGAGTTCCTTCATTTTATTCTACAACTTTTAAAATATTTACCAGCAATCTGTTGGAGTGTTGCTCACCTAGAAAAGGATAATTTCCGTAACACAGTATAATAAAAATAAAGGCTCCATATGACCAGAAGAAACTTCAGAAAGCTTTGGACATCCATTGCCCTGTGGCTTCCTGGCCACCCACAGTTCCATGTTACCAAACATCTCTCTGACCTAAGTCATGGCACATGGTGGAGAAGCTATGCATCCCAGAACCACAGCTATTGGTGTAGCTGAGCGATAAGAGTGGACCCTAAACTTAAAGTGCCCATTAATACCACTGCTTTTCTTTTGAAGGACTTCAACAAAATCTAAATTAGCAGAAGTTATTAAAACATAAAAGGATTGATCAGGGGAAAAAAGAGGGGAAAGAAACTTCAAAGACAGCATTTTAGTCAAAGAATAAGGAGACCGGGACTTGCTTGAGAATCTATCCCAACTCCTAGCTTCTGTGTATGTCTTAGGATACATATGAGAGTAATTTTATGTAAGTCATTTTTCAAATAATAAAAACCCTCTTGCAACTAGTTCCACTGAATCTACGGAAACGTTCATGTTAGATGCATCATTACTGTGTGTATCACTAAAGAAATGATCCCGCCAATAAGCAAATATGTCCCATTACATTTTTATTGGCCAAGAGTGGAATTTTATGCTTACACAAAGAGCTGTATTAAACTCACTTAGACAAATTCTATATATCACTCCAGGTATCCTTAGGCAAGCATAATAAGATAATCTCATCTCTACCTGATATCCTGTGACACTTGCTAACCATTTTGTGACTCCTCCATGACACCTATCCTTTTCTACTCTTGTGTCACACCTTAGTTCATCACTAAAGGGGGTGTAATCTTTAAAAAAAAAACTGATGAACCATTAATTCTAGAATCTTCTATTTCATGGAAAAGTAGTGTCTTTGAGTTTCAGAGCACCTGCACTTTCTCTTCACAGAAAGGCATCCTTCAACACAAGCTCGCTCATAAAATCAGGACACTTTTTCTCTATTCTGAAGAAAGAATGCCTTAAAGTCCTGACTGATGCTTTACCAGCTGTTTATTATTTTAATCTGCTTCCTTGGAAGAGCACAGTGCTTAGGAAACCATGCCCTTTAAAAAATTTTATGTGTCATATATTTACATGCCAATCTTTTTCAACACTGCAAACAGCATCGCCCTAGGTTTCTATAATTCCTGTCCATCACAGTAGCCCCAGTTAAGTACCATGCTACCTATTACCCTACAAAACCATCATCTTCTACATTGAGTGAAAATCTGGGCCAATAAGGTTTTACATTCATACCAATTCAACAAGTATTTTGTATGTTAGGCACTTTCCACCATCTCAGAATTATTTTTTTATAATTTTATTTTAATTAACAAAAGAAAAAGAAGAACGTTAATAGTGTGAACTGTAGCTAGAGAGTTTTCTCTCCAGTTCCCGCCAAACCCCTGCAGTCCCACAGCCCACTTATAAAATAATCACTCAGAGCCGGGAGGTGGTGGTGCACGCGTTTAATCCCAGCACTTGGGAGGCAGAGGCAGGCGGATCTCTGTGAGTTTGAGGCCAGCCTGGGCTACCAAGTGAGTTCCAGGAAAAGGCGCAAAGCTACACAGAGAAACCCTGTCTCAAAAAACCAAAAACAACAACAACAAAAAAAAAAAATCACTCAGATGCTTATATTACTTATAAACTGTATGGCCATGGCAGGCTTCTTGCTAACTGTTCTTATATCTTAAATTAACCCATTTCTACTAATCTATAAGTTGCCACATTGCTTGTGGCTTACCGGTATCTCTACATGTTGCTTGTCATGGCGGCGGCGGCAGCTGGCAGTGTCTCTCTGCCTCAGCCTTCCACTTCCCAGAATTCTCCTCTCTCTTTGTCCCACCTATACTCCCTGCCTGGCTACTGGCCAATCAGCATTTTATTTATACAGTGATATCCACAGCAGTGAACATTAACTTTAACATACGTTAATGTTGCAGAATGATTAAATCAGGATAAAACATATATTCTCATACTTATTCACTGGAAGGAGAGCATTTAAAATGTACTCATCACTTTTCAAGTATACAATATATGTTACTAACTACAAACATCATATCCTATAGTGGACCTCCTGAATCTTTGCCTCCTACCTGCATGTTTATTATTTTTAATCATCATCTAATCTAACATTTTTCTTCTGGATAGATACACAAAACATATGAGATTAAATTAAAAAGAATATCTACATTCTGACTTTGTTATCACATTATTTCTAATAGTGAAGGTAGCAAAACAACCAAGTGTCAATAAATGACCCAATGGATAAAGAAACGTGGCTTGTATATGCAAGATATCACCCAGCCTTTCAAAAGAAGAACCTAGAGCCATAGAAACAGCTCAGCAGTTAAGAATATAGAATGCTCTTATAGTGGACCTGACCTCTGTACCCAGCATCCACTTTAGGTAGCTCACAACCACCTGTAACTACAGATTCAGGGGATCTAACATCTCTGGCCTATTGGATACCTTCAGTCTCTGTCTCTCTGACATTCTGTCTCTCTTCCTCCCTTCCCCTGTCCCTCCATCCCCCTCCTTTCTCTCCCTCACAATAAAAATAAATCTTAAAAGTCTCATGTATTTGGAATCTAGTGGCTCTTAAACCAGGATTACTTGAGTATAGGGTTTAGGAATTGTTATAGTAGAGATCAACTGTCTTTACATAGAGGAGCTGATTCTTTAGCCCAAGAAACAAAGCTTAGACTCATAGAACAATAAAAGAAAATTACAAGATATAGATAATTCTCAAATCTTTAATCAAAGTCCAAGTATACTACTTATGCCATCAGTAAATAGTAAAATTGATGGTTCAATGTTAGCTGAAGATCTCAGAATACATTGACATAAGTTTTCCCCTAAGCCACACATGGAGTTCAGCTAGAATACCAGTTCAAAATAAGGGAAAAAGTAAAATTGTAGGTGTAGGGATATTAAGCAGAGTTTAGTGGACTACACACAGAAAATCAAGCACATACATTACAAAATGCAAAGTAAGCACAGAAGGTGTAAATTTTGAATATGGTATTGCATGACTTTTCCTGGGGAGACCTTTGACTCCAGATGGAAAGGGCACTGATAGAACAAAGAAAGGATTCCACTAAGTCACTTTGGTGTGATGGGTGATGTCATTCTGTATGCTGTGAAAATGTGTTGCTCTGATTGGTTGATAAATAAAGCTGTTTGACCAATGGTGAGGCAGAATAAGGTTAGGCAGGACATTCTAACTGGAGAGAGAGGAACAGAGGGAGATACTGCTAGCTGCTGCCAGAAGAAGAAAGATGTAAAGGTACCAGTAAGCCACAAGCCACGTGGCAAAGATTTATAAGAATGATTTATAAGAATGGGTTAATTCAAGATATAAGAGCTAGATAGCAAGAAGCCTGCCACGGCCATAGTTTAAAAATAATATAAGCTTGTGTGTGTTTATTTGGCTGCAGGACCAGCAGGTGAGAGAGATTTGTCCTGACCATGGGCTAAGCAGGAGACAGGAAAACTTCCAGCTACATTGATGAACCGAGTTTTCTGGAGTTACTTGTGGTAGTGTGAGGGACAACAGGCAACTACATCATTGGGAGGTCTCCTAAGAAACTTAGAGGCATCTATATTACCAATAAGTCATAACAGCAGCAAGGGTAATTCATGAAAAGCTGTACCACTAAAACATCTCATTGGGCAACATCCAGGCAGGTACATCACTAAGGGATCCAAAGTCCCAGTCTGTTGTTTATTTCTCATTTATCTCAGTGTGGCAGGGTCTTATGAAGATCTCATGAGGATCTTATAAAGAACTTGGCAATCTTGGGAGACTCTCACTCTCTCTAAGGAAAAATGTTAATAGACATTAGATTTCATGTAGGTGATCACATATACTCTCAATCCAGGTGGCAATGGCCATTTCCAAAAGGGCAGAAACAGATACATTTCATGTCTATAGCTAAATCAATTACAAGAAAACAAGACGGCTGACCAACATTATTTCAACCATACTACACTGTCTGGAACCCAGGAAAGACCAAATCTGTTCCAGGTACATTGCTTCTGGCCCTGAAACTTTGTGGCTAAGCAAAAGCATCTGCTAACTATTAATGGACACACAAAAGTGTCTACCCTGGGGCTCATCACAAGCTCCAGCCTCTTTGCCCTGACCTGAATGCTCAGTATGCAATGGTGGCGATACTAACTCTTGCCAACTGTTCTCACCAATGTTCAAAGTACTGTGTCACCACAGCTCCCACATGTGACTTTGAGAGATAAACCTGTTCTGCCCTCATCTCTTCCTCCACTATGGAAGTGGATGAGGCCACTCTCTAAGGAACAAATTTCCTCACTATGGAGAAGCTATGCTTTGAGTGGAGAGTTAATTAGCACTAGAGAAGGAAGTAACAAAGATCAATACCTTATTGGGATTCTCTTTTACTTCTGACTGTTATGAGCTGTTATTTTCTACAGACTTGGCTGACACTAAAATTATTCTAATAGTGCCACACAAAATATGTCAAACTCACCCGAACAACTACCAAAATTGTTCATGTCCAGCAGGGGTTAAGACTGCAGCATTTTCTCCTCTTCACCATCCTTCCAGTTCTCACTCACATCAACCCCACAGCATATAGGCCTAATGTAGAAAGATCTATCTCACAATTTCACCTGGTCATATAGGTGGCTATGTCTTGGCTGAGTCAGGTCCAGGATCATTCTAATCCCCAGACCTGATTTCCCCTAGTTGCACTATGGAGATAGAGGATATGGGCAGAAGACACCTATTAAAGAGAACATACCTATCAAATAGCGAAAGCGACCTGCATTTCTATGGTTACCATGACTTGAGTGCTGTGAAGTGGTAAAAGAAGGAGAGAGATTTGTCTACAAAGTTATAGGTCACTAGCAAGAGAGTCAGACCCTGTCAACATCTGTAGCATACCCATTTATTAATGTCCATCATAATAGTACAGGACCTTGACATCTGCTAAAAGAATCTTGTAAACAGACCTCCTATACTGCAAAATTGCTTCCAAGCATCACTATAATTAACACCTCTTGACAGTTTTATCTTCCTTTCATCCTGTGTACATATTCTGAGCATCTTCTATGTTCAAGATAATATGCTAGACACTGAAGTATGCAACATCGTCAGGCAGGACATTGTGGGAACCCTCTGGGAGTTCACAATCCACATCAGTGCTTCTCTCAATTTTATTCTAAATTCTTTCTTGCTCCATGTTTTTTTCATTGTTGACTATTTGCATATCCCCAAAGAAGATTTTATTGAGGAATAATTTCAGTAATTTGCTTTAGGAAAACAACAGGAATACTGAATTTTTTAAAAATGCTTTGCCAAACTTCCCTGCTCCCACTCCTGCTGTGTCTCTGATCAGTGCTCTGGGGGATCTGGTTATACTCCCTGTAAATATGTGGCCCAAATGAATGCATTAAGTCCATGATGCAAAGAAGTCATTTTCCCCAGGTTTCCATGCTCACTGGTCTCCACAGGACAGGAAACCTAGCAGGGTACTCCCTGCATGCCGTGAAGACGAATACATTGTGTTCCTCCAGAGCTACAAGCAGCATACTCCCCACCATGTTTATTTCCAAACACTGGACTTTCTAGTCACTGTGTATTTAGTGAGAGACCCAGAATGTCCAAACCCAGCTAGACTGATGCAAGGCAACTCGGCAGCAGCAGCTCTAATGGGTGACCTTCGTAAGGTCTTGCAACCCTCCATTGACCCCATCCTGGGAAAGCAAGGGTTATAAGAGAAAAGGCATAACCACAGTGACACACAGGTCTGAGGTCATATCTCACTTCTGCCACATCTAGGTTCAGTTCACTTCAGATGACATGATGTCAAGGCTTTACTGGCATCTTTTCAGTTCTTCATAAAATGGGAATTACCATCATAATATTTACAGTTCAACCCACTGGTCAGAGGCCATTGGCAGGTCTGTCACTATTAATCTCAAGCAGAAATTGTGGAAGACCACTGAAAACACCATATACCAGCATCTTTGCTGCAGCTGCATTTAGAAAGATTAATATCTCCTCTCTTATTTCCTCTCTTGAAGCAGTGCTAGGACCCAGGAATCTAATTCTGTCTGCTCTCTAATACTTCTTGATAGGAACTCCTCTTCATTAGATTCTTCAATTTCAGAGGGGGAAAGGAATTCTATGCTGATTAGCTTCCTTACTCTTCATTCTATATCATCAATGCTGATTCAGTATGTGACAAAATGTGCAATTCCATAAAGCCTGCAGAATTCTTTTACAAATAATGTCTTTCTCAATGCATTGTTTGGTCCCCCAGAATTTCTGATTCAATGGGCCCAGGAAGAAGCCTCAGAAATTATGTTTTGTAAAAAGTACTGAGGAAGTTCTGATGCTGACAGTTCAGGACCAAACTTTGAGAAATGCTGATATGTATCATCCCAAGACACCATAAAAAAGAAGATAACTACAAACAAGCATTTGCAGGATGCATGAGTCACAGGGTACTGTACCCATTCCTTCTATTGTTTGTCTTTCACTGATAGCACTTATCTGGGCATACACAGCAAGGCTTCTAAATGTGACCTATAACTTCAGTAGACATAACTGTCACTGTCATTATATTTCAGGTTTTTTTAAAATTTGGATTCATTCAGAATCAGCAAAAATTTCAAAAAAAAGAGAGTAAATGTTGAGGGTTTTCAGTGGGATCTACAGTCTCTACTGTAAAACCCAGCTCTACCTTTGTTGTAGAACAAAAGTTGTTTAGACATTGAACAAAAAACCAATAGCTTTGGTTATATTTAAACACATCTTTAGGTCCACAGGCCATAATTTATCAAGCCCTCCCATCACACTAGGAGGTCATGAGGAAGACACTGAGAGAGGATGTGGATCCTTTATGATAAGAGGGACTGAAATAGCACCCCAAAAAGGCTGTGAGGTTGTCATTCTTTGATCACTGTTGAGACCAGGTTGTGTCCTATCCCATTGTTGTACATCTTGAACCCCTAATCTAAGACCTTTCATAAGTTACTCTATGCTGTGTAGAATAGTTTTTTTTTTTTTTAAGACCATGCCTTTCCCTGAGAGACTTCATTTTGCTAGCAAGTTTTTATTCCATTTTGAGGATGGAGAATGATGGTGCCCCTGGGTGGAACACAAATAACACCATGTGTCAGGCACAACCCACATAGCACAGACCAATTAGTAACTTGTTCTTGGTAGTAGAAAGAGTACCACCCTACAAATTTATTACAGTGTACTGTGGAACTATCCTTTTCTATACTATGAATATGTATTACTCTCACTGGTTAAAAAGTTGACAGGCTGGTAGATGGGCAGGAAGTTAGGTGGGAAAGCCAAACTGAGAATGATGGGAAGAAGGAGGGTGGAGTCAGGGAGACACCAGCCAGCTGCCTAGCAAGCAGGACATGTAGAAAATGAGATAACAAGCCATGAGTCATGTGGCAAAGTATAAATAGAAATGTGGGTTATTTAAGTATAAGAGTTAGCTAGTAACAAGCCTGAGTTTCAACCAATCTATTATATTCATATTTAATCTCCAAGTAGGTTATTTGTGACCAGGCAGTCAGGACAGGAAACATCTGTTTACAACAGTGAACTGAAATTACAGAGGTACATGGAAATTTTAAAATTATATCAGGGAACCCATGCCCAATAACTTATTAGACACATCAAATGGACCCCTAGCACTACAATGGTTGTGGCCCCCCACTGAAATGCCTAGTATGTCCATCAAGAACCACCTAGTAAGTCCATCAAGAACAGACCTCTCCTGACTATCCTGAGGCTACTGTTTATTCTGCTGACCACATCTCCCCTCCTCTGTTCACCTATCTGGATCTGCTGCTTGTCTAGCTGCCTTCTGAAACTTCATCTTCATCTAGCCCTATCATGTTTCTTCTGCGGCTTGACCTGGCTCTACAGTTTCACTTCCAAGTCTGTAACTCACAGAGGCCTATTCCACAACAGCAGATCTGTGAATCTGTAATGGTCCCAGCTTTGACTTCTCAGACCTCTTTGACATTCCTCAACTTTCAAACCCTTAGTAGTTACTCTGTACCACACACATTATGTTTAAATATATGTGCTTACTCTGATATGTAATGTGTGGTCTGATAGTAAATAGTAATAGTTAAGACTATAACAAAAGAACCTTTGATTGCCTTCTCCAGATCACCAAAGAAAGCGGGAGTATATGAAAAATTGCTCCCTTTGAAACCACCATATCTTGTGAACTTATTCTTTCTCAATGAATTCTGACATTGTGGTAAGACACAGACCTATCACTCTGTGTTTCTGACATAGCATACTCATAATAATAACCAATGAAGTTTCAGGGACAAAAGGTAGTCCTTTAGAAGAGGATGGTGAAGAAGAATGGATGGTCCTATAAGAAAGCACTCTTCTTGATTGACTACCCACCATGGTTAAATTTTAAGTTGAAATTTAGTCCCTGTGGTGAGATATTAAGTTATTAGTACCTTAGTTTGATTATGATACTGATAGGTGGAGTATATGGAAGATCAGGGAATTCAAATGGGGACATAAGGATAGAGTCTCTAAACAAATGAGATGCTGTGATTTGTAAGAGGAAAGAGACCTAACTCAAGAGCTTTAGTTAACTTGAGCTGGCTTCAGAATCTTCAAAATTCCCCCTCCCCTTTCCCAGCAAGAAAAAATTATACCAGATGCAAATGATCAACTTTGAAATTTCTAAACATCAGTACTGTGAACCAAATAAGCACTTAATCAGCTTGTGTTAATTTATTTATAGCAACAAAAATACAGGAAGATGTCATCTCCTTTCAGTGACCTCTGAGTATGTCCATACCTCAACAAGGGAACTCTTTGTGTCTATTTGGGTATGTTTCATTTCAAATTAAATCACTGCTCCAAGGTGATAAAAAAAAAAGTTCAAACCCCAGACCCAAGATGATAGAAAGGAGTCATTGCAGATATGAGAACTCAATCATGTATCCATCTCTACCAGAGAAGCAGAAGATGAACCTGAAGCAAAACAATTAGTTTTGGTACTGGGAATCATTCCACTACAACAATAATATTTACTATTAAAACACAAATAAGAAAATAAACAGAACAAATTTGTCTGTTTGAATTCTTAAAGAGCTCTAAAGGTTGCCCTACTAGATAGATAAGGTAACAAGAGAAAGGAATCAACTCAACCTTTTTGGAAAAAGCATTACAGGCCCCAGTGGAACAGAGTAGTGGATTCCATGAAAGACCACTGAGCAAGGGTGTCACTGGTTGTTTTCTTATTCTTTGTCTCTTTGGGATCCCACCTCCCAGCTCCCAAATAAATCACACATGGAGGCTTATTCCTAATTATGAATGCTCAGACTTAGCTTGGCTTGTTTTTTGCCAGCTCTTCTTAACTTTAAATTAACCCATCTGTCTGTTGCCTCTGGGCTTTTACCTTTCTCTATTTTGATATACCTTTCTATCTTCCTCCGTTGCTGTTTTTGTACCTGGGTGACTGGTCCCTGATGTCCTCCTCATTCTCTAGCTCCTAGATCTCTCCTCTCCCAGATTTCTCCTTCTATTAATTCTTTCTTCCTGCCAGCCCCACCTATTCTTTCTCCTGCCTAGCTATTTGCTGTTCAGCTCTTTATTAGACCATCAGGTGTTTTAGACAGGCACAGTAATACATCTTCACAGAGTTAAATAAATGCAACATAAACAAAAGTAACACACCTTAAAATAATATTCCCCAACACAAGGGTCCTTCTGCCCCATCAGTTAACAGCTTGCCCAGGCTTCCTGATAAATGAAGGAAGTCTACCATTCTGAGGTCAGAAGCTTGCCGGATTCAGAGCAAATATCTTTCAAATATTTCCTCACAGTCCTCGCCCCACTGAAGGCCCAGATATGAAAAGTAAAACTGCAAACACTGTTGTGAAATATAAACACCAAGGTCAGCATGTCGGAGCCCAGAGTCTCCCTGTAGTCTGTTTCCTCTAAAGCCTGCAACCCTCCCATTCCTGCCCTACATTGCCTAGGGACAGAGGTGCATGACATAACACTCAGTGTAATACTTCAGTTTTATTTTAGATTTCCATTTTTAACTCAGTTAACTGACCTGAAGAGAATTACAATATTTCTAATATAATCTAAATTGTCATTTATTGCATTGCCATAGACTGAATTTCAATTTTCTTTCAGATTAGTATTTGCCCGTTGAATATTTAATGGAAGAAAGAAATTATTTTCTCCTTTCTTGCTTACAAAAAAAAGTTCAAAATGGAGTTATGAGACATTCTGAAAGGCATTTGTGTTGCAAGATACTCCCTCTCTCCCTGCCAAATACTTAGAATATTAACTCCAAAACAGAATGGAATTTCTGATCCCCAGTTCTGTGGTCTATCCCCCTAAAGTCCCCTTGGAGTGCTATATGCCTGAAATGCATATTTCCCTCCTTAGACCACCATGGAGCCCATTTTGTGTTGACCAAGTACCTCTTAGCACGAGACCTGCCCTGGAGTGTGTTGCTATAGCTAGTTTCACTCCATTGAAGAGACCAGACTCTCCCTCTCCTAGAAACTATCACTTTCAAATAACAGGGGATTCTGTGCCCACTTCCCCGTCTGTATGCTGAAATTTTTGTCTAGATTGAGCTTATACAAGTCTTATGCATGATGCTAGTCTTTGTGAGCTTCTATGAGGAACAGTCCTGCTATGTCTGGAAGATGCTATTTTTGTGGAATCATCTACCACCTCTGGCTCTACTATCTTTCTGCCTCCTCTTCTGAATATACCCCCGATCCTTGAGGGAGGAGGAGGATGGATAAAGATATCCCATTCAGGACTGAGTCTGAGTATGACAATGTCCCTGTAGATTGCCATCTACTCAAGAAGAAGCTTCTCTAATGAGGATTGAGCAATGCACTGATCTATAGCACTATGGCATTAGGAGTCATTTTAGTGCTGTGAATTTAGCAGAATAATATTATTAGGTTTTCACCTAGGACCATGACCTGTCTAGTCTCGTGTTCTTGCCCTTATTAACAGTAGTAGGTATAGGTTCTACTGTATTGTTATAGCAACAGAAAAAGAAATTATGACACATATATAAAAAGTCCTGCAATAACTCTGTGACAGAAAAAAAAAGAAAGTAGAAATCTGAAGATTGGTCTAAATATTTCTAAACTTGTTAAGAATCAAAAAAATTCAAAAAATTAAGCAAAAGAATTCCACACATCAGATCAGTTTCAGAACACCCTATGACACAAGTTGGAGGAACATGAAGAAATTCTCCTGGTAATAATCACATTCCAAAATGTTAGGCAGATATTAGGCTGTGTCTGGGTAAAACCAGGGCATTGGCGAGGAAGAAAGAGATGGTCTGAATACTACTAACTAGTCAAAATAGGTCCATCCTTTCCATTGTGTTATTGGGATGGAAAAACAAATACAAAAGTTGAACAGAGAGAAAGTCCATGCAATAGTTCTTGGAAAAAAATAATTTGAGAGGTTTTGTTTTGTTTTTAATTATGAGATCAACTACATAAACCAAAAGCTGATTTTTCCCCCCTTAAAGCAAATGTAGTTTTTATACAGAATCAATGGGAGAGTCTTGGTGTCTAGTTTGAGGAGGTATTGATTATCATCTCCCCCAACTCTACTCCCCATGCACACATCCCATTCCTGAAAATCCAGCCTCCGTGCTCCCTCAGAAGTCAGGCTGTATCTAGATTATTCAGTTAGCCTAGTAAATATTTGAATAATCAGAACAAGTCCAGGGGATGAACATAGCAATCAAAATGTGTGAGCAATATTATATAATAAATTACTAAAACACCTAGTAAAATCCATCTTGAAAAAGTAAACACTGCCAAAAATGAGGTGTGTTGTTCAATGTCTGAAAAGTCAATTTTTTGACAAAGTACATTTGATAATATGCAGCATATAATAGGGTTAGTGTGGACACAACTTAATGTAAAAACAAATACCTAGAATCATCTCAGATTCAGAGTCATTACTTTTTAATCCAGTGAGCATTGATTGGCTAGAGAAATTCTTAGGTAGATGGAACACCAACCAATAGATAATAGTACAGAAAATATCAAGATGCAAATTCTTAGGACTCACAAATTTCTCTTGTTCAATGCCATTTTTTTCTACTCAAAGTCCCCGTAAATGCCCTGCCAAGTGGTCACTCATTCTATGACAGAATATAATCAATAGAGTTCTACTCTTCCCTACACCTACAGCATGTAGGTCAACAATTGACAAGTAAGACTTTGTAAAACTAAAAAACTTCGGCATGGTGAAAGAAACAATCAACCCACTAAAGAGTAAGTCCACAGAATGGAGAAAATATTTACCAGCTATACATCTGAGAGAGGAAGGCTATCCAGAATATGTAAAGAATTTTTTTAAGAGACTTAAAAAAAAACACAAATGATTTGAAAAAAAATGGGCTGGAACCTGAATAAAGAATTCTCAAAAGAAAAATATATGGCTAGGAAATATCTCAAAAAAAAATGTTCATTATTGCTAATAATTAGGAAAATGCAAATCAAAACAACTTTGAGAGTTCTTCTTACTTCAGATCAATGGAATAACCAACACAAATCATGGAGTGCATTCAGGGAGAAAAGAACCCTCATTCAATGTTGGTGGGATTGCAAACTCATCAAGGTACTCAAAATAAATCTGGAGAATTCTGAAAAGGCTAAAAATAAATCTATCATATTTCCTAGATATATCAGTTCTTGACATATGCCAAAAGGACTCAACATCCTATTTCACAAATATTTGCTCAGCTATATTTATTGTTGCTCTATTCACAATGGCTAGGAAATGGAAATAGCCTAAGCATCTTACAAACAGCAAATGAAAAAAACAAATATGGTAAATATAGAGGGGAAGGGAGGTTCTTTAGGGAGAGTAAATACAGAAGAAGGTGGGTAGAGGGTAAAGGGGAACAGAAGGATACAAATGATAAGGAAAATGGAAAAGGGAGGGCTCTTTAGGAGGGAGGAGGTAAATATGGAAGAAAGAGGCTGAGGTAAAATAACAATAAGGGTGTCTGAAAAAGACACAATTAATCATACTATTAACTATTTACTTTTAAAAGTCTGATAATACACACAATTCAATATATAAATACACATATAAAATTATATAAAGCTTTTCTTATATGGGATGATAGTCCTCTCTCCAAGAGCCAAAGACCACCTCACAAGAACCCCAATACCAGAGAGGAGAAGCCCTATTTTGAGTCGTTGGCCAAGGCTGTCCAAGAGACTCTCAAAACATACAGCCTATTGCTATGGCACTTGTTTTCCCATCCCCAGAAGTGGAATATTAGTCCCTATTACTTAAGATACCATTTGAAACAGGGCCCAAAAATCCAAAAGATGAAAATAACCTGAATTCCTCCTCCTTGAGGGCTAACTTTAATGGTACCAGTAGGCATCTTGAAAGCTTGCAAATAAGGGAGGCAACCAAGAGTCCTACCCAGCTATGATGCTATGAACCACATCAATAATCAGTATGGCACCTTAAGAGTATAGCAGTGGTACACATACCTTGGTTGCAACCAACATTTTTCTAATTTTGTACTTAAGACCCACCCAACAAAAGGGAAAACATTACTAGTACTAGAAACCTACCTAACTATTCAGTGCTATTGAAGTTATGGTTATTGGAGGAGAATCTTTACCTACTAATTTACTAAACTAGCATAATTCCTAACAATAATCTACACATTTGTCCTTATACCCACAGATAAGAGTAGTCCTTACGCCTCATCAAGAAAACTTCCCTTTGCAACAGAGACCACTACAGAAAACAACAACCAACCAAAATGGAGAGTTGTAGATCCACTTTCAGTTAATACATCTACGAAACATTCCTATATCTAAGACTCAGGCAACATTTCAGAAGAGGGAGAAGAAAGATTGTAAGAGCCAGAATAACAGGAAGTTTGCTGTGAGACCATGTCTCCTAGTAATAACAAAAGCTATGCCATAAGGTATCAATAATGTGACAGCCCAAATGTAGCTGAACAAGGATAACAGCAGTGAGCATGCCAAACTTGACAGAGAAAATCCCACGAGGCCTCCACCCTACACAAAGAACTATTGAGGGAAGTTGGAAGTGAGAGAAGTGGTCTTCCCCAAGGAGGGAAACACTAATTGGTTGCCCAGTGTCAAATGATCACTTCTGAAAACTATATACAAGTAACAGTATACAGACTAAGCAAGAGATTAGATAGATAGATAGATAGATAGATAGATAGATAGATAGATAGATAGATAGATAGATAGATCGATCCATGAAATAATACTTATTGAAAAAAGAGGCCATGAATTTAAAGGAGAATGGGGATGGGAGTATGGGAGTGTTTGGGGTAAATAAAAGCTGGTCTAAATGTTGTAATTATATTATAATCTCAAAATGTAAAATATAAAAACATATAAAAAATAAAGGCTAACACAAAAAGAAAAGAAATTGATCCTTCAGTGAGCTCTTCCTGTTACTCTGAGGTGCACTGTGATACAAAGCCCTTTAAATAGATGAACATAAATGTGTTTCCAGTATTATGAGGCTACAATGGAGAACAGTGTAATTGATGCTCACTTTCCCTACAAAATTTACTCAGTTCTATAAAGACATTCAAAATGAACTGATATTTACAAATGTTGGGATCATAGTATCCTTATAGTTAGTTGTTTCTTTCTGTCTGCAAGAGTCATCGATCTCTCTCAATGCCAGTTCCTATGACATTGTTTGTAATACTCTGAGACACTGTTGTGTACCAATTTCTTTAAAATTGAAATATTTCTCCAAAAGAAGGAAGGAGGAGTCTCATGATACTTAGGATGTAAACAACTCACAAGTCTCAGGGAGTTCCTGATGTTGACAGGAATCACAAGCCACTTCTTCAATGTTGTGGAAGAAATAAAACTTTCTGGCAGAGTGGCTCTCTCACCAACTGAGCTGCTTGAAAGATACTCTCTGGCCTGTCAAGTTGCCTGTAAGGTAGTCAGCAGTTTTCATGAATGCTTTGTGAGTTATCACCTAGGATGGGATACAGATAACTTTGAGTTACCCTGTTCCTGTAAATAACCTCTCACCTATACTACTGTAAGTAACTCCAGCAAACAAAGTAGTTTCAAGCTGGACATTGGTGGAATCACTCTGGTCTCTTTGGTTCCCTATCTGAAGTTAGTAGACCTTTGTTCTTATTTCCCTCAAAAATTGACACAACAGACATCCTCTTTATTACTTAAAAAGTTTCCTAACTCTTTCATAAATAAAGCCATCAGGTATAACCACTACTAACAAATTTGAACTTACTCTCTTGGACTGAAAAACAGAAGTTTATAAATGAATTCTCTCTACTTTGATTCATTCTATAGACATATTGAGAAGAACGTGACTAAATTCACTGAAGAAATGGGCATATCTGTCTTAGTTTGGTTTTCCATCACTACAGTAAAAACACCATGACAAAAACACAAGTTGGTGAGGAAAGGGTTTATTTGACTTACACTTCCACATGGTAGTCCATCACTGAAGGAAGTCAGGACAGAAACCCAAACAGGGCCAGAACTGGAGGCAGGAGCCTGATGCAGAGACCATGGAGGGGTGCTGCTTACTAGCTTGCTCCCAGTAGCTTCTTGCTCAGCCTGTTTCCTTATAGAACCCAGGACCAGGGAGGGCCCCACTCATCATGACCTGGGTACTTCTCTATCAATAACTAATTTTTAAAATGCCCTACAGAAGAATGAAGGCATTATGGAGGCATTTTTTTTTAAAATTCAGGTTCCCTTCTCTCAAATGACTTTAGCTTGTGTCAAGTTGACATAAAATTATGCAGCATGATTGACCACTTGCCAACTTGACACACAAATACATCACCCATTAAGCCACACTGCTTTCTCATTCACCCTCAAGTTCTTATATTAAAAACATAAATAGCTTTAAAAGTCCCATAGTGTTTATAAATTCAAACACATTAAAAGTTCAATCTCTTTAAAATATCCAATCACTTTAAAAATCCAAAATTTCATATAAAAGTTAAAGTCTCTCAGGTCTGGAATGCTGTGGGATGGTCTGTATGTCAAATTGCTCTGATTAGTCAATAAATAAAACACTGATTGGCCAGTGCTAGCAGAATAAGCAGGACTAACAGAGAGGAGAAAAGAAAGAACAAGAAGGCGGAGGGAGACACTGCCAGCCACCACCATGACAAAAAGCATGTGAAGACACCAGTAAGCCACATGGCAAGGTATAGATTTATGGAAGTGGATTAATTTAAGCTATAAGAACAGTTAGCAAGAAGCCTGCCACGGCCATACAGTTTGTAAGCAATATAAGTCTCTGTGTTTACTTGGTTGGGTCTGAGCGGCTGTGGGACTGGTGGGTGACAAAGATTTGTCCTGACTGTGAGCAAGGCAGGAAAACTCTAGCTACACTGGAATCCTGTAAAAATCAAAATGAAGTTAAATACCTTCTTCAAGAAGGAAAAACCAGGGTAGAGTCCCAGTCTGAACAAAGAAAAAGCAAACTCCAACAGTGTAATTAACTTAATGTCCAATATCTGGGATTCACTCATGATCTTCTGGGCTCCTGCAAGGGGCTTGGGTTACTTTTCCAGCTCTACATCTGAAATACACACAACTTGTCTTCTAGGCTCCAGATAGTTCCACTCCACTACTGCTGCTGTTCTTGGTGGTCATTCATTTTACTGGCATCTCCAAACTGCTGGGGTCTTCTGTTGCAACTGAGCTGCACTTTCACAAATAGCTTTTCATAGATTCTCTTCATAGTGCCAAGTCTCAATTTCTCTGCATGACCCATTCACTCCTGGGCCTTCAACTGCTACTGAAACTGTACCTTCACCAATAGCTCCCCTATCCTCTCACAGTGCCAAGATTCAGCTGCTCTCTGTGACTCCTTCATGCCTTCAAAACCAGTACCACATGGGCAACTCTTATACTACCAAGTTCAGCTGCCAATGTAAGGTGCAATCTTGGCCACCTCTGGAAGATAACTTCTGCTTGCTGACCCTGAAGAAACACTTCCAGAAGATTTCATCTTAGTAATGATGGCATTTCTTAATCACCATTGATTTCTCAGCTATAGCCAACCAACATCAAGTATCCCATCATAGCTGATTCTTCAGTCCAAGCTAACCAGAAACACAGAATTTCAATTCAAAATAACAAATGGCTCTATTTTTATTTGGCAAAATTAAAGAAAATATTCTATCATCTATCTTACCTTTGTGGGTCTAAAGTTTTATATATAATTTACCTTTTATCAATAACTAAGAAAAACTATAATTGTAATTATCTAGTCTTCAACTCCATCAAAGACACCAAAAGGATATTATCTGAGTAAACAGATAGTGCACTGCAAGCACTTCCAAAATTCTAGAAATGGCAAGAGACATGTGGCTGCCTGGACAGTCACTCAAAGTTCCCCTGTAATACTGGGGTATCTATCTTCAGCCTACATACCTAAGTCTCTGGCATACTTTTCAGTGAAGCAGGAAATTTGAAGGACTGTTCTGTCTATTGACAAATTTCATCAGTCACTTTTTTCTGTGTCCTGTACAATGTCTGGCAGTAACTTCTGTAAAGCAAGAACCTGAAGGACCATCCCACCTTGATTTGGCAATGTTCAGTATTTACTTTCCTATGGGTCCTACATATTCAGTTCATACAACATGCTGTTAAGCAGTCCAGGCAAGAGCAGTTTCTTGCTCAAATGGCTAGCCTTTTCCATATTGCAAGCAAACTCCATAATGAGTTTCTTCCATGCCCATCATCCTCTTTGAAGTAATTGATGCTGCCCAGAGCAGATGTGTCTCACTGTCCAGAAAAATCTATGCTCTTAAAACATTTTAAGTGCCATATTCTGTAGGAATTTTAAGTGTTTGAAGATAATCTAATTGAAATATATCTTTGTGTACCTAAAAAACTTAACTAACATTACTATAAGTTTGATTATCATAGATGACTATTAATTCATATTTCTTAATGATACATTATAATTTTAAATGAGTTGCATAAACATAATACATTGAGCAAGAGTAGAAATACATATAGTATAATAAAATTGACCTTAAATTTGTATTAATAATCCAAAATCCACACAAATATAAAGTATTTTGAGATTAACAGTTGTTTTTTAGATTAAAGTAGATTTAATAATCTACCTTTTTTCATTATTTCTAAATCATATCACCCTTTAAATTAAAACAAACATTCATAAACAATATTTGAGGGATTTGGGTGTAGCTTACTATACTACTTCCTGCTGATTGGGAACACTGGAGATCTTATAAGGATCTTCATAAAATTTAGGATTATGGTCAATTCCTGACTGGAGTAGTCTGTGAGGCTATATTATCTCAGTCAGTTGCCTTGAAGCTGTTCTGGATGTTGGATCATCTGGGCTATCATTCCCATTGGAGACCTCTCAGGGGGTCTTCCTTGATGGAATGATATTACCTAGAAGAAATTCATAACTTCTTATCTTCTATGGAAACACAATCAGAACCTCTTTTCTAAAGCAACATATCCTTATACCCAAATTTTGAAGTCAAGATACCTTTAAGATATATATGTTGGTTTAACTTAGCAGCCCCTACAATCAAATGTCTCTGTGCAGCTAAAAATCCCAAAGATAACAAATATAATATATATATTATTATATATAGTATCCAGACTCTCTGTGTATTTTCCATCTTTGCATAACCTTTTTTTTTTCATTAGTCTATTTCTTTTTTAAGGACTTTCTCTATCCTTTTTCTTTTCTCTTTTCAAGCCTATGTATATTTTTAAATACACTGTAACCTGTTTCAATTTTTTTTTTCCATCTAAATCTGTTTTATTGTGTATCTTTAATCCTTTTCTGACCAGGAGAGTTTTTGAACTGCTAAGCTGTATGGCTAGGTCAAAATGGCACCTGGCTTCTGGCTCCACCTGTCCCTTCAGCTTTGCAACATGGTGGAGGTACGTTCACCATGGATTCTGGGAGCCATGCTCACTGCACCAATTCTGGGAAGCAGTGGGTCTAGGCCACCATCAAGCAGCTTGCAGCATGTTGCCCACAAACCCCATTTAAGTACTCCCTAGCAGGACCTCTGGAAACAGCCCTCAGTGAGACCAGCATGAACCATGAAGCCATCTCTTAAAGGAGCCATGCATCTGTCAGCTACCAGCAACAGAGCCTATCTGAAAAAAGGCAGCTTCCAAGAAGCTGCATTTGACTCATGTTTTCATGGATCTAGAATCCTTTTTTAAGCTTTTGTCAGGTTTTATGTGGAAATTGCAGCCCCATTTTGTAACGTCAGATGTAGCAGGAAGTTTTCTTGTGTCATGCAGCCACTTGGTTCCAAATAATCACACAGAGGCTTATACAAACTGCTTGGCCTATGGCTCAGGCTTATTGTTAGCTAGATCTTGCATCTTAAGTTAACCCATTTCTATTAATCTCTATTTTGCCACATGGCCATGGCATTACTGGTCTGCTGGCATCTTGCTCCTTGGGTGGCTGGAGGGCATCTGCCCTGACTCTGCCCTTCTTTTCCCTGTCCCTCTGCTTGGATTTTCCACCTGGCTCTTATCTTGCATTACTATAGGCCAAAGCAGCTTTATTTATTTACCAATGGGAGCAACATATAGTCACAGTGTACAGAAAGACTGCCCCGCAGCAGTGCCCTTCCTGTTGCTGGTTAGATCCCATCATAAGCTTAGAAACTAAGGACTGTGACAAAGAGACTGTTCATGACAGAAATCATTGAAACTTAAAATGCATGTTTTGTTTGTTTTTTAAAGTAAATTAGAATAAAAGACTATGAAACTAAGACAGGGCTAAAGACTAAATACTGCAGTCAGTTTTTTTTTTCTGTTGTACCTCAAAAAAAAAAGCATATTCATAGATTGATGATGTAATGGAATCTTTTAAAGACCCAATTCTCTCCTGGTCTCTCTGCCCACATTATAATATGCTTTGCTTACCAGGAAGGAATATTTTTAATGTCAACAAAAGCCAACCCTAAGAGAACTTATTTTAAAAAAAAAATAGAAATTAATGCCAGTATCTGATCACATACTAAAAACAGTGTGAATTTGTATATGGGGAGTGGGAAAAAGAAGAGAGCCCAATGAGGGAGGGGCAGGGGATGAATAAAAACAAAAAGGAGGTGAAAGACTTTCAGAATGCAAATTAATGGCTAGGAGATACTTTGTAGCTACCTGATGTGCATTGACAGTCTGGAGGCTTATTTAATGCAAGATCTTTCTGATCTGTATTTAAATTAGCCCACACTGAATCACTAGAAGAAAAACTATAGATAGCTTGAAGGCAAAGGCCTGGAATACAGACCAAAAGCCAACATTTGCCAAATAGATGGAGTGTAGAACCCAAGGAAAAAAAATGTAAAATGTCAAATAGGAGGATTGGAGGCTCTTTCTTTTCATCACCCATCCATCTCTTTGTCAGTATTGAGCACCTGTGATGCATTGGACACAGGCAAACCAATGGGGAAAATACAGACACAGAAAAGACAAGCTTCCTTATAACAGGGACCTCTCAGAGGCAACAAGAGTGAACAAAATTCTCTCGATGTAAACACGAACATCACTACCATGAGTGACATTTTCCCAGCATTTTTCCAGGAACACGCCATTTCTGCCATGAATCCACATAGTGAAGGGAGCATAGAACTTGAGGGTGTTAGCTGCCATGACCACTGGTTTGAAAACAATGGGCCCTGGAGTATCAATAAATGTTCTTTTTTCATTCATGACAAGTGCCGTAACTGATTTGTTTTCCTTCTGTTTCCTTCAGAGTGGTCACAGGTTTCAAAGATTGAATTTCCACACTAGTGTCTTCTGAGGATGGGTTTGTTAAGTGTGTTTTAGAACTCACACTGACAGGAAGGAAGGAAGAAGACAAGGCCCATTAAAGTAGAAAGAAACCCTTTGTACGTTTAGCATATTCTCACTGAAGAAGCTCATGTGCTCCACCCAGAATGAACCTCTAATAATCCAGGTAACACATTCCCATGACAATGCCATGAAGGTGGCTTTTTGTCTTTCAAGAAACTAAAAACAGCAAGCAGAACTCCTCATCTCAATACACTGAATGAGGTCCAAGTGATAGGAAGACATTGAAGACTCCCATTGGAACCTCAACCCATTCTCCTTACACCAATCTCATATGGAAAGGGTTGGAGTAGATGAAATGAAGAATGGAGATTGAGAGTTCATTTGAAAGAAAAATGCCAAGTGAATTTTTACAGTATACACCAGGCCAAATATTTATTGAGAAACAGATATTCAACATCAGGCTTATAGCAGCAGATTCCAGATGTTCAGAATAACTTATGTAGATAAGCAATTCTTTTCCTGTGTCAACCAGAATAAAAAGATTATTTGATACTAAAAATAAGAGGATAATAGATATAGAAGAATAATATGTACTTATTTTTAAAGATAGAGCAAAGACAATTAAAGTATACAAAAAAACAAAAGGAATCAATCTAGAATCGTTCTGCTCATGGACAAACCTAGATGTACATCTACCGTAAAGAAAAAGAGATTCATCAGTGAAGGGTTAATAACCTATAAGACTTAAGTGCCAATAGAAACTCCCTGCAGGAAGACTTGACATGCTGGCAGTTAGGAAGGAGTAGCGAGGCTCCTATCAAGGGGTCAACGTGTCATTAAAACTTCCCAAGAGAACTCTTGGCAAGTGTGGTAGTTTGAAAGAACATGGCCCCCATAGGCATGGCACTATTAGGAGGTGTGTCCTCGCTGGAGTATGTGTGGTTTTGTTGTAGGAAGTGTGTCACTAGGGGTGGGTTTTGAGGTCTCAGATGCTCCACTCAGACCAGTGGCTCACAGTCTCTCACTGCAGCCTGCAGATCCAAATGTAGAACTCTCTGCTCCTTCTACAGCACCATGTCTGCCTGCATGCTGCTGTGTTTCCCACCATGTTTATAATGGACTAAACCTCTGAAATTGTAAGCCAGCCTCCATTAAATATTCTCCTTCATAAGAGTTGCTGTGGTCATGGTGTCTATTCACAGCAATAGAAACCCTAACTAAGACAGCAAGGATGCTCACATCCACAAAAATTTATGCACTTGGGAAAGCAGAAAATAGGCCTGCAGATGAAAACCTTCCCATTCCAAAGTTCCATTTTCTGCACTATAAACCGCTAGGTCACTAGCACACTTGCGCACAGTGTCCACTTCCACAAAAGATTGTCGCCTTCATTGTTCTGGTTAAAAGACAGTCTGCTTCTATAGAGGTTCATCTCCCTTTCATGTTCAGGTCACCTCCATCAATCCCAATCTAACACAAGAACAAAGGACTGAACCACAAGAATTCTCTATCTACATAAGTTGTCATCCACCTTTCAGTAAAAAATAAAGCTGTTCGAAGTGAGGCAATAACAGAACACACTTGGCCTGAGTCTGCCCTAGAGGAAAATGCTTAGAGAGAAAAACAAAGACATAAAACTACAAAAAAGTTTTCAAATTAAGAATAGAGTAAACTCCAGAAGGAAATTAATATTTTACTAGAGAAATACAATTACATCGACAAGAAATAGGATAGGTTACTAAGCTACCTGCTGATGTTACTGCGAGTCTCAGACATACCTGCATCAGGATTTTTCAGGTAATTTCACTAAGTTTAGAACATACTGAGATAAGGACACTTTACGGGACAAACAGCATGAAGAATGCTAGCTAGCTCTTTTGGTGGCTAAGTGTACCTTGCCACAGTGTTCTCTTTGACTTGGCAATGTGTAACAGGAGCTGAGTGATACACCTAGCTCATCATCATTTTTCTGAAGACTTTCCAGTTTTAATACTAAAACTCCCACAACAGAGGACCCGGCAGGAATAAACCAGGGGCTGGTCACTCAAGCCGCCATACCTGACCCATATAAATTTGCCTGGAACAGACACTCAGAACAATTTTATGTTCAGATAACCATCAGATATAGAGGAAGGACCAACGTGCTAGGAGTAGTAGATGCCGCATGAAAAAGAAGGGTAAGTGGTGAGGCAGACATCCCTTGGCAGGGAGCACAGGACCACAGCCAAAGCAAGTTTTGGTTGTTAGAACTTATAGAGCAGAGGCTATGAGCTTCTTACAGACAGACTCCAAGGGATGCTTTTAAATATCCAACACTGTGTTGTAGACCCACTGTACAGAACTGTATCTATAAACATCAACCATGCAAGGATGAAAACATCTGGTCTAAAAGAGAAGCAGAATCAAGCACAGAAGCTATAATGCTAAATGGAAAAGTACTCGATTATCCTATTAAAACTCAGAAACTGTCAGGCTTGTCTAAAAAGCAGCTGTTAGCTATATCCTATTTAAGGAAGCACTCATAAAATTAAGTGACGAAATTGATATAAGAAATGGAAGAGGTGTTGTCTATCCTGTATGAAAAATATATAATCAGTAAAGCAAGATAATATTACTAAAATATTATATTGCATTTTTAAAAATTAAAATTAAAAATAAAGAAAATATCATATGAAAAATATTTATCCATTAAGAATAACCAAGGGACACAGCAATATAAACAAAATAGATATGATAGCTAAATGTTATATCATTTCTAGCACCGCTTCTTAAGTATCTAGGGAAAAATATAATCAATGTAAGAAAGAGATAGTTATCTTCTTATTTCAAGCATGTTCATATATTACCAAGGGAAAATACAGATAAAAGACATAATTGAACAGTATATGAACAAAATTAAAAATATCCTACAACTACATGAAAAGATACTCATGTACATAAAAGTGTAAAATAAACTATAAATTATCATTTATGCAAGACTGGAAAATATTAAAGGGTTTGATTGCATGTGTTGTTTTGACAGATATGGGGGAAAGAGATGAAATTTCAAAATTCAGACAGAATTTAAATTTCTATGGCTTTGCGAAAACAATCTAAATAACAGTTACAGTATAATCAGTTTTAGCAGCAAACCTCTAAATTCTTCCTGAAACCTGCAAAATTGTTAGAAAATGGAAATACATTATGTGCTTGGTAACAAAAGAACAGATAATGATGTCTGCGACCTACTCACTGTGGAGCCATTTAAAGAAGGCATTTTAAAGCTAGTGTGAGTGAGATGTCATGATACATTGCTGAGAAGGGAGGTGTAGTGAGAAGTGATCCTGCTGCTCAAATCCAAATGGGCTCAAAAGGGAGAAAAATTCTAATATGTACTTTGATGCATATGTGATTTTATGGATTCTTTATACAAAGAAAGGGAATATCCAGGAGACATATCTGATTGTTTTGTGAGTTGCTGGAAAAAGAAAAAAATGTTCATATGTGGGTAGTTTTTTTGGGGGGAGAGGGGAGAATCAAATAAACACAACTGGAAAATAGAAATAACAATAAAACATGGATATATAATCGATTATATTTGCAAACTTAAGTAAAATTACATTTTATTAAAAGTACATCAGAATTGTATTTAAATAGCTAGAAATAAAAATATGCAAAGTGCCTGCTCTTTTCCTCTGCTAAGGCCCTTGTAATTAATCACAGGGTCTCAGAGAGGAGCGCTAGTTGACTGATGAGGAAGGTTACCTTAGATCAGACAAGGACCGGTTCTTCAGGAGGAATCTTGACAGCAGCAACAGAGACTGATTGGCTTTGTAAAATGCTATTCTCAAGAATTTCCTCTATATCTTAAAGCAGATGGTCTAGTTCTACCCAGACAGTATCTACTTTACTGTTTTCATGGTACAGATTATGAAATTAAGGTCCAGGGAGGTTCAGAGACATTTTTCTCACAGCACAACTCAACAGAATGAGGTGGATCTCGCAGATATGTCTTATTCATGGCTTCCTCCAATGTTCAGCATTGTCATTGGTATCCTAATGGACTAGCAGTTCTGGGAGAGGTCTTTTACCACTGCACCAGCATGAAGAGCAGAAATGGCAATTAGTGAAACAGAAATAAAGTCTCAGGGATTGAGAAGGTAAGAACAGAAAGTGTGTTATCCAATTAAGAATCCTTACACCCAGTGGATCACAGCAGTTCCTGTAATTCTGAATTCTGTCCTTCCATGAACATAAGTTAGTCCTCCTGATGTCATCTATGTGCTGATATATATATACACACACACACACACATACACACACACACACACACACACACACACTGTTGTTATACATATATATGCGTGTGTGTGTGTGTGTGTGTGTGTGTGTATATATATATATATGTATATATATATATATATATATGCACTTCTGTTACATAGTCATGTCCCAATCCCCAAATCAACTACATCTTTAAGCCAGAATCAGTGTCTATTTTTCACATATTAAAACATTGTTTACCATTCTTTTCAATTTTTTTGTTTTCTCTTTTTCTTGGAATTTTGTCAATGAGTACTATATCTCCTTCACTCTAGCTCATCCATCCCACCTCAAACTCTTCTATGTCCTCCCCTCAAAAATTCATGATTTCTCTTTTAATTTTTATTACCTGTACATAAATACATATAAACATACATACATGTATATACACATGCCTATATAATCTACAGAGTCCATTTAGCATTGCTCATATGTTCATGTGTCCAAGACTGAACAGAACACTTGTGATGGAAGATCCTATTGTGGGAACTTGTCCCTGGAGAAAACCAATTATCTCTCAGCAGCCACTGACTACATATAACTCTTAATTTACCATTATAGCCTTGTGGAACTGCCTCTGTCCACTCTGGTATATCAACTGGTGTTATCATTTATGCCAGTCTCGTTCAGGCAACTATATTTTTGAGATTCAATGAGTGTAGATTCCCTGTAAGGCCTCAGAAATACTATCTTGTAAGGCCTCAGAGGCACTATCTAGTAACAGATGTCCTGGGCCTCTGGCTCATACAATCCTTCTGCCTCCTCTGCAAGCAAAGGTCTCTGAGCCTTAAGTATATAGGCTGCATTATAGATGCATCCTTTAGGTTTGGCCAACTTGAAATCCTTTATTCTCTGCATTTTAACCAGTTGTGGATCTCTGTAATAGTCTCCATCTGTTAAAAAAAAAAAAAAAAAAAAAAAAAAAAAAAAAAAAAAAAAAAAAAAAAACTTATTTGATAAGGAATGAGTGAGAGCTCCACTTACCTGTGAGTGTAAGATAGGCATTTGGAGCAGACAGAGATTGTTACAGAAACCTACAACTAGCCAAAATGCAGAGACCAAGTGACTGTGTCAGTGATCTCTCACAATTAATACATTCAGGTCGATCTCAGTCCTCGGGGGAGGCCTTGCTCTGGAGGAGGTGGGAATGGTCGGTGGGCTGGGGGGAAGGGGAGGGGAGCAGGAAGGGGGAGAACAAGGGAATCTGTGGCTGTTATGTAGAACTGAATAGTATTGTAAAATAAAATAATAATAATAACACATTCACATCACAATACATTTAGAGTTCAGGGTATATCACAGAAGAGGGAGAAAGAAAGATTGTCAAGAGCCAGAGGACCAGGCCATCTACTGCAAAATAGTCTCAAAAAAAAGAGCACAGAAAGTTGGAAGGAGTAGAGGGTGGCCTAGGGGAAGAGAGGGTAGACCCGGAAGAAACATGAGGAATCATGAGAGAGAAAATGATCAAGATACATTGTATGACATTCTGCAATAATTAATAAAAGTAGTTTCTAAACTAGATATTCAGAATAAAGCCAAAAATATACTGGTTTAGGAAAAATAGAAGTAATAGGCTTTCCCCATGAGTCTAGGACTTCTACAACCATGAAAAGTTGGCTATGTTTACAGTGATAGGTATGAATTTTCTCCTATTGAGTGTTGCTGTGGATATTGTTCTATATAAATAAAATACTGATGGCCAGTGACCAGACAGGAAGTATAGGCGTGACAAGGAGAGAGGAGAATTGGGGAAACAGGAAGAAGGAGGGAGAGACACTGCAGCCACTACCAGGACAAGCAGCATGTAAAGACGCCGGTAAGCCACCAGCCACGTGGCCAGGTATAGATTTATAGAAATGGGTTAATTTAAGATATAAGAACAGTTAGCAAGAAGCCTGCTACGGCCATACAGTTTATAAATAATATAAGCATCTGAGTGATTATTTTATACGTGGATTATGGGACTGTGGGACTTGGTGGAACCTGGAGAGAAGCCCTCCAGCAACAGAGTGTGCTCTAAGTCCACATAGTCAGCTATTTGTTAGTACCAATAGTGTCACTATTACATCATTTGGGATATCTTTCTGGTTCACTCACTGTGGTTTACAGGATTTACATCCGGATGGTACTATTGATTGCTCCTCTCCCTCAGCAGCTTGCAGAACTCTTTCTAATACTGTGAGATCTTGCACTCACAGAGGAAGCTGCTAGGTCAGCTCTAGTTCAGTTTCTCTGAGTGCTATATCTGAAGTGTGTGCTGGTCTTCAGCAAGAGGATTTTACCTTCAAGCTCCAGAAAGCAGTCAAGGGTAATGGCAACAGCTCATATTATGTTGGGAGGTATTGCTCTGACGAGAAATTGAAATCAAAATAAAGTCACTCCCGAAGAAGAGCAAAGTTAACACAAATTATAACAATAGTGAATATTGCTGATGAAGCTCTTTCATCAAGCAAAACTTTATTGAGACAGATCAAAGAGACCCAAATCTTCTGAGGAGTCTTTGGCTAGGTTTTAAACATTAATGAATCTGATTGAGCATGTGTTTTGTGTTGAGCTTTTACTTCAAATGTTGCTCAGTGTTCTCGTTGTTACTATTGCTTTTGTTTTTGTGAAAGAGAGAAATTGCCAGTGTTGGGCAGTTCATTTGATTTAAAGGGAGCTGGAAAACCTTTCCTTTATGCTTGATTGCTTCTGCAAGCTAGATATGCTATCCTCATAGCATCCTAACTGCTTTGATTTTTTTATTTATTTAATTTTAATATAATATTTTTATCTTTAAAGAACTTTCCTAACTTATTCTTTGACAATTTCATACATGTAATGTATTTTTATTTAGGGATTATAATTTAATTACGTCATTTTCCCTTCCCTTTTTCCCTCCAAACCCCTCCTTCTTCTCTTTTAAATTCATGGCGCCTTTTTTTCCCTTAATACATGCATATATGTATGCCCATATATATTCCTAAATACATGAATATAACCTGCTCAGATAGCCTGAACCCAAGCTGAGCTAGGATAACAACAATAGACATGGCAAAGTGAAGGGAGAAATCCCAAAAGGCCTCAACCTTATAAGGAACTACAGGCAACTAAGGCATGCTAAGAACAGGAGAAATAGCCTTTCCCAAGAATGAGAACACAGTTGGTTACCAAATAACAAAGAGACATCTGTAGAAACATACAGACAAGTAAAAATATGCTTTGAATTTTTGCAGCCACTATGAAGAACACCCCTGTCACTGTATAGGGCCATTACAATCACCATACCTGCTTTAGGATGTCTTGTTCTAGTTCCAACCACTCCAAACTCCTGCACTTATTTTCAGAGTCCATCATAAGACAAGCCTCTGTGAATGCTAATTGACCCTGGTCAATACACAACTATTCTGTCAGGCCAAGAAGCAAGTATTTTCCTCTATGACTCCATAGAAAGCTTATGAGTAGGCAGCACAATGCAATGCCTATGGCTGCTAGAAATGGAATCTGTTTGGTAATTGATCCAAAATTTAATGTCCCAATTGCATGTCACACCTATGTCATGTTTTTATTTGTTTTGTTTTGTTTTGTTTGTTCTGGCTAAATAAGCAGGTTTATGTTTAGAATCAGCCAGAGGCATTCTCCTGAGCCTCTGCTGAGTTGCAACATTAAGCCCAAGCAAAAGTTTCTCCCAGGTGGCCTTTTCTTTCCTATTGTTATGTTTACTATGAGGGAAAAGGCTGAGCTGGCTACATAAAGACAGCAGCAGAGCAATAGTAAGATCAGCAGCAGCAAGAAAAAGGTGACTAAAGTGTTCCAGCAAATGACTGGAGGTAGAAACTGTGGGAACAGAGGAGGCTAATGAAAAAAAAAAAGTAGAATAAATTAAGTGAAGGCAGAGTTGAGGTTGTAAAAGGTAGGAGGCCATGAATAGTGGAAGAAAACAGACCCCAAGCTTCAGTTGCTGGAATAACTCTAAAAGGCCACCAAGACACTCAATACAGAAATTTGTAGCTTTTCAAGACTAGCAATTGTTAGAGTTCTTCAACAATGACTACTGAGGGTCCTGACACACAGCGCTTGAGATCCATAATACCGGCAACTGTCTGATACTGTCAATGCTAACCCTCATGAGTCATGGATCATAGGTTGCAGAACACAGGGCTATAATTTGAGTCTTCAGATTTAAAGCCTGGTCTCTAGCAGCCCTGTAAAACTAAGCTTGTCCACCTCTTACACAAATGCCATTTAAAGATACAAGCACCAGCTAAAAGGAAGGAGATCTAGTCAATTTAGCCACGTTGGAAAGGATGGGTAAAGGGGTGCAGTCCCTAATTACATCTTCTTGGTATAGATAAGAGTTTTGGTTAAATAGAAGGAGAACCGGGACAAGTGAGTGCATGCATAGTTAAGAAATCCTGGTCTAGTTGTGATCTGTTGGTCATTGTCAAAGTCCAGGTTCTGGAGAGTGGTCTGTAGAAATTTGTTAACATGATGTTTCTTTGAGGAGATCTGATTCCTACAAGATTATTTCTATCCCATGGTGGATAATTGTCCTCATCTTGGAAGTGGTCTATCCTGAGATGTTAAGCTATTCTGGGAACCCAAGGTGACCCAAGAAGAAAGGTTAAGGACAACGGATTATCTATGTACCTTCAGCTAAAGTAAAGAAGGAAGACATAAAATGAAGAGTGATGCGAGGTTTTTATTCTGCCTTTAGTTACTTTATGGGATCAAGTGAGGATTCCATGCTATCTAGCAAATGCAGCTTCTAAGTGCCTGTTGTAGGATGATGAACACTTAAGGCCCAGAACAGTAAGCCTCCACTCTGAGAAGCTAGAGCTATAAGCACCTGGGCTATGTACCTTAAGTAAACCTCTGTTTTATAGGATGTAATGTCAATGAGCATCAGATCCTTGGCACTCAAGAACCTGGAACCACCAACACCAAGGAAGTTTGGGAGGAAGCTTCCTTTGCCAGTTCATGACTTAGATCTGGATACAGCAAAAGAACCCCAGATAGCTGATTGGTAATTTTCTTAGTTAGAGTTGCTATTGCTGTAAAGAGACACTATGACCATGACAACTCTTATAAAGGAAAATATTTAACTGAGGTGGCTTGCTTACAGTTTCAGTGGTTCAGTTTATTATCATCATGGCAGGGAGCATGGCAGCATGCAGGCAGACATGGTGCTAACTATATCTCCATCAGAAGGCAACAGGAAATGGAACTGAGACACTAAGCAAAGCTTAAGCCTAGGAAACCTCAAAGCCTGCCCACCCACAGTGACACACTTCCCCAACAAGACCATACCCACTTCAACAAAGCCACACCTCCTAATAGTGCCACTCCCTATGAGCACATAGGGGCCAACTACATTCAAACTACCACAGTAATACTATGAGAATCAGATGAGTTTTTTTCCTCCAAGAGATTAAACTTTCAACCTTCACTATCTGGATATGTTCTCTCTTAATCAAAATTATCTGGCAAGAGACCATGAACCTCTTATTACCATTTCAGTATGTCTCTTAGAGAACCTAACATGCCCAACTGAGGCAAGTGAAAGACATCGAGTTTCTACCTTCAGCTGTGTTTCTAATTTACACTGACATAATGGGGAAGTATAGCTGCAGCACTCAGATTATCCAAAAAGAACGGCTCCTTTAAGCTCATTTGACAATCATTTATCCATCATGCAATTACTGGCGCTTAATAGGGAGCTTCTTAGGACTACAAATCTTTCCCAGTATGAACTTGAAATGTCATTTAATTTCTATATAACATGTTTTCCATCAATATGATAGGCTGTTTGCAGCCTCAATAGAACAAAGTTTGCTAAAAGTTAGTGCCTGGCACATACAAGAACCTCAAAATAACTATTGCCACTTCTATGGAAAAATCCTAAACATTCAACCTTATTGGCAGGCATTCTGGAGACGAGGTAAAATGAGAAACAAAACCTCACGTACATGAAAACCAGGTACTTAAGTGCTGGTCTTAAGTAGTGCACAATTTGAGTTCTTTTTACCATCAGCAAGGAATGAGGAAGGTGAAGAATAGCAGTGATGTAAGGGTTAAATGTCCCAAACAGCACATCTTACTGGAATCCTGTAAGAAGGTGGGATGTAAAGATCAGATCTTTCAGGTGTTGACAAGATTTGGGAAAGGGAAAGAAATGACTATAGAAGTTGATTCTCAGAAATCTCAGGAAAGTAGTTCCCTGAGTGAGTTGTTAAAATAACAGTTCTTAAGAATCAGAATTAGCCAGTGGCTTGGCAATATAAATGACCTGGTTCAGGTCAGTAAGTCTAGCATGGAGAATAAGGAAATAAATTTCAAAGAAATTCTCAGCTGCTGTTCTGGGGACCACATTCGGAAAAAGCCACTGGTTTAATAAGTGCTGCTACCCCCCAATTTGCTGTCCTGAAGAAGCCCTGACAAGAGAATATGATCAGAACTGCATAGAGAACCTGAAGCAGGAGCATTTTCACAGGCATTCTCAAACCCTTCTATCATCCTTCATCATGCTCTATGGCCTTCAGAGCTGAAGTCAACAGCAGCTTTTTAAACAGAAAAACACTCTCTTGAAAAGGTAGTGAGGGAGACAAATGTGATTAATCTCCTTTTATTTGGGGTCTAGAGAAAAATGACTCTGTTGTGTTGCTATAGATTTTGACGTGTAGCCAGAATTTGGCTCTGAACTAGAGAGCAACATCCCTGCTTCAGGAGACAGCAGAGCAACAATTAACATTCAGACAGGACCTCTCAGACTCCACCAGCAGCCTAGATTCTGGTGCCCCTGGGGATATTGATCTAAAGAATCAATTTTGCTTATAAATTAAAGGGGGTGAAAAGATCTAATCATTAAAGCACAGAAGATTCAGTTTAAGTGCAGAACAATTATGTGATGTGAAGAGATTATGATAGTTTGAAGATCAGTCATTTGCAAATTTATTTTTGGACTTGTAGAAACATTAGGAATTCAAGGAAATGTGACACATTCTAAGTCTATGCAAACTTTTCCAAATATGGGCTTGTATGTTCAGGAAACATATTAAAAAAATACGATGGAGGTCCTTTGTCATATTTTTAAGCTAAAATCCTATTGGTTTGAGAGCCAGCACCTTAATTAGAGTGAATCATCTCTCACCATTAATGGTTGTCATATATTTCTGGGAGTCCCCACAGTGTGTGGCTCCATGCCACTCTCTTACTTCATTACCCTCTCCCTGTGTGGCTCCCACATGTCCACATTAATTATTTTCTGTTGAGCTCTGTGAGATAACTGGTCATATACACTGACCAAAGAAAGGAAAAATTCCCACATCTAGGTAAGCAACACTTTCAGAAGGCATTAAGTCCCTATTAGTGCTCTTTATGCTGGGGAAGTTGGGTATTACGAACTCCTTCATCCCTTTAGTTCATTGTGCACCAGCTTTACCATGACAAGACCATCACTGTAATCCCTTTGAAGAATAGTATATTGGTCTGCTCAGGCTATCATATAAGAATAGCACAGAGTGAATGACTGAAACAACAGAAATTAATTTTCTTAAAGCTAAAGAAGCTGTTTTTCCTGAGGCCTCCTTCTTGTCTTGAAGATGGCTACCCTCTTGCTGTGTCCTCACATTCTCTGCTCTGCATATACACATTTTTATTCTCTTTCTTTATTGTGAGAATATAGTAAGTTACAATGGACTAAGTCCCTATATTATAGGTCTCATTTTAACTTACCTTTCTTTTTAAAGAACTTAACAAGAAATATAATGACATTCTTAGGAACTCGGCATTGAGACTTTGACATAAAATTTGTGAGAAAGGCAATCAGAATTCCATTCCATAAAAGAAAGCATCAGACTCATTCTTCACTGTTTCACTCTAGAAAGCTCATATGAGGTATTTGGTCTCAGAAAAAAAAATAATCCTCATACCTTTATCATCTCTTCCTTCCACCAAAGCTCAACTCATGCTTTATTACAAAGATTCCCATTAAAGTCAGAGTAGAAAGCTAAACAGACATTGGTATGTGTGTGCAAGTGATAATGTTATCTGTACCATCCCAAAAGGAACTCCTGTGGTGAGAAAAGTCAGGTGTTAGAATTGGGAGATGAAACTCCCTTCCAGAACACTGAACCCAGAGGTCTTCAAGAGACATGGGGTAAGCTTACACGATGTCAGAGCCAAGCAGAGGAGACTCTGACTCTCTAAACTGTTAATGCTCTGCTCTTCCTACTGCATACGTGTCTTGTCTATGAATGCCTGAAGTCACCGTGCGCCGGGCGCACGCCTTTAATCCCAGCACTCGGGAGGCAGAGGCAGGCGGATCTCTGTGAGTTCGAGGCCAGCCTGGGCTACCAAGTGAGTTCCAGGAAAGGTGCAAAGCTACACAAGAGAAACCCTGTCTTGAAAAACCAAAAAAAAAAAAAAAAAAAGAATGCCTGAAGTCCCACAGCACGGGAGAAGGGCACCATCTTCTATGTTTGACTCAGCCCTGAAGAGTTGCCAGTGGTAAAGCCTGGGGTATGGTATGGTTCGATGGAAGCTCCAGCTTTACACATCTCTCTCATGTTCCTTGTAAAGCATATTCAACACAACCAGAATCTCAGCGAGATGAAGGGAGTCTCTACACATATCCAATGATCTGAGGTACCTGAATGATGCAAGCAAAAATTATGGAAATTCCCCTAAGACAAAAAGTAAGGTTGACTGAGGTACACTCAATTAACTCTTCTTTTGTGGCAACATTTGTACTTTTCCTACCATGGTCAATGCAGAAAGATTCATGAATGTTCTTAACTGAAATGGTCAAAAAAAATTGAAACAGATGTTGTTTTTAACCCAATGACTCCAATAATTGCCACAATTGTCCAATTATATCGTCCTTTCAAAAAGGCCTAAAAGATGTTGAGATCTGAGAACAGACAGATCATTAGTGATGGTGGGTCACCTTGCCTTTGGCTTCTGTGATAGCAGCAAACATAACCCAACTTCCGTAAGTCAGGTGCCCAGTCCTCTCCTCAAAGTGGTGCTGTGAATAGACCAACTAGAGAGTGCAACCTATTCACTCAAAGAGAGAAGACACAGACAATAAGGTTATTATATTGTTTTTCTTATTTTGGCACCATAATACTTAGATCCAGAGCCTATCTAAAATAAAATGTATGTGTTGAAGACAACTAGGAACTCAGACAAGTTTGCTAAAATGTTGGCATTAGGGAAAGAAGACTGGCTTCTTTCTAGAAGCTGTGAAATTGCTCTATCAGCCAAGGAAGCTCACTGTGACAATGAGTACTAGCATGAGGACATTGTGAGGCTGGTAACCAAAACCCTTCTAGGAAATTGCCTGAGATATGGGATTTTGCTTCCATTTGCTCCCACTTAGCTCCAATCAATTTGTAGTATCTTACCTTCCCATGCACTCCTGCCTTCAGCCTAGTCTTGTTGTAATTCTCCAGCATAAAATAACTTAACCATTTATGTGCTAGATGCTGAGTATACTTCTAATCATGGTACTGTGAATCATCTCAAATATCTTGCTCTGCCTTATCTTAGGGTCCTTGCCATGCCTACAACCCCACGTTGAAGGATACTTCATGTATATAAAGGTGACTGTGGTTTCCATCCTGAATTTTTCACCCTGCATCTAGCTGATTGAACTGAGAGATGTCCTCCACTGTCTGATATGAGACAGGAATCGTCATGTGTGAACACTATTACCAAGGACTTTTAGGATAGTAGACAAATACATGTATGCCAAAAATAGAAACTTGATTTGAAGAACACAACAGGAGTAAATGATAATCAGAAGCTAGGAGGCAGTAGAATTGACAGTTAACTACAGCTTTGACTAGGCAGAAGCCACACAACAAAAGTTGCTAGCAGAGTAGCAAAGGGTAAACTTAAAAAGAGAAGGAAACAACGGGGAAGCTGCTGAGTCATGAGTAAGGTAATGTAAATTAAAGTAAATCTGTAGGAGTATTTTTAAACACCCAGTTGTCACAACTTAAATAAGGAATATTCCAGTACTCCTGCAAGAGAAATGAGTTTGTGTGTCCTTTATTTCCTGAGCACATTAGAATTCTAAGAAAACTGGGTGTTCCCTCTAACTTCAACCAGTATGAAAAAACCCTATCTATTAGTCAGCAGCGGAAGAGTCGGAGTGGGGGGGAGAGAAGTACACTGAAAATTACAGGACAGGTGAAAAATGAGTGCTCAAAGAAAACAGAGGAAGACCTCAGAAGCAACAGGGATTGATTATTTCTAGGACTGAGTCTTAAAGGTCATGCAGGAGACAGAAGCATCAGAAAAAGACACCAAAGGCAAAGCCACTGAGTCTGAAGGCACTGATGTGTGGCATAGGTGAGCCAGTGAGGCTGAAGGCACTGACGTGATTGGGCTTTAAAAACTGCAAATGCTTGGACTCAGCAAGAGTGGGTGCTAAGTTACTGGACATGTGGAGAATTGAGGTAAGGGGAAGGCTGGATCTAAGGTAACCGTATAGTGAAAACAAGATGACTTTTTACTCAGAAAAGCTCTGGGGTGCCACTGAAGGTCTCTAAAAGAAAGAAGAGGCATTTGCATGCATGAAAGTTCCTCCTGGCTGCACTGTGAAAATGGATGTGACCAGAGCAGAGAAGGAGTGATTAGAAAACAAATGTTATTTGGCAGGTTGAAACAGAGTGACTTCACCAAATGGGGAACAGATAAGTTTTGGGTAAATGCATTCTGAGAAGAAGTAAAATTTTCAGAAATTGGTCACATACTGAGGGGGAAAAAAAGGAGACCACTAAAATGACTTCAATCCTTCCAGTAAGATTTCAGGGCAAATGATCATATTAATTACTAGACTAATAGGCCTCAATGGATGAGTATGAGAGAGAAAGATGAAGAATACACATCAGGAGAAGGTAGACTTGCTGGTTATCCACACATAAACATCCAGCAGCAGAGATTTAAGATAGTCAATGTGACTGCATGTTTAAATCAGGTAAGAAATGGAAGCACACCTCTCTGTGTCTATCTGAGAAGTTGCCAGAGGGTTAACTGAGGATCTAGACTCACCTGAACCAGAGTAGCACCATCCCCTGGATTGGGAACCTGGCAAAATAAGAGAGAAGAAGCAAAACCAGTGTGTCAGCATTCCCTTCCCGTTGCCTTGGAGCCACCAGGACATGAATTATTCTCCTCCACTATGCCTTTCCTGGTGTGATGAACTCCATAAAACCAAGCAAAATAAAACTTTCCTCACGGAAGTTATTTGTGTCAGGCATTCTATCAGTGACCAAAAACCAGTGAATGGACCAAGACGTTGGGGCAATGGGAAGGCTTATGGAAACACCGAAAAGCTAATTTTAGCTATCGGAAGACACTGGCTATAATGTTCCTAAAGTTGTATACAGAAAGAGATCTAATGAAGAATATGTCCATAGATGGCACCTTGCTTTGGCAGACAATAGAATCTATCACAGCTGGATTCCTCTATAATCCATGTCTCAAGCCACATAGATTGCTTTCTAAATTGCCAAAGTAAACACTAGAATTGCTTCCTTCTATAAGGAACGCCTACATACTAGTCTCTCAAAATGTCACATATGCAAACCCCATCTCTGCCTTATGTAGACATCTTGTGCTTCCTTTGCATGGTTCCCAGAAGTTAGCAGTTAGTGACAGTGGGAGAAAACACTCAACTCAGAGACAAGAATGCCTCCTCAAATCTGTGCCCAACAACTGTGAAACCATGAGAAAAATGTTTAACTGGACTACCACTTAATTAAACCTTTTTCACGGGTCAGGAATAATGTAAAGCACTTTGTGTGCCTTTTTGTTAGTCTTCTTGGTAGACATAAGCATTAGGGATTTCTTTACATTATGGAGATTAGTAGTGGGAAACAAAAAGGTTAAACAATCCGCTACAAATTAGCAACAGAAGCCAATTTTAGATCAAAAAATTTATTCAAAGACCATGAGTGTTCTGTTATTATTCTCGATCAAATCATTGAATTCTCTTCTAATTTAGTAGCTTTGGTGTCTGTAAACTATAGATAAGCATGCATATTTTGTCTTCCTAAAAGGGTTAAATGAAGGTCAAACAAGCTATTATGTATGAAAATGCACTGGAAGTTATGAAATGAGGTAGCAGAAATGCTTACACACATCCAATACACATTTTGTAGGGCTGGAAAGATGGCTCAGTGGTAAGGAATGCTTCCTGTTTTTGCATAGGACCAGAGGTAGGTTCCCAGTATCCACATCAGGCTGCTGACAACCATCCATAGCTCCAGCTCCAGGAGATCTGATGCCCTCTTCTGGCCTTTGTGGGCATCCACATAAACATGTTCATACTCATGCACTTACTTAAATAAAATAAATACTTTTTTAAAAGACATTTGACATCTCTACGTTTCCTGGCTGCTTTTCAGTTAATTTGGAAAGTGTTTAGGTGGGTAACATGGTATCACGGATCACTTCTGGAAACTTCGTATGAGATACTCAGACTTTCTTTTGACCTACTGCAGAGAGTAAAGGACTTTAACATGTAACAAGCATAAATCCTTAGTGATTATGTGGAGTATAATTTCCTACCATTTGAAGTATAGCATTTGTGAAAACAACACCTACTCTTGTTGTGTTAAAGCAACTATGACTGGGGAGTGATTTGTTACTGCAATAGCATCTGATTTATACTGACTAGCCTAGAAATCATACAAATACAGAAAATTGTTATTGCACGTAAACATTCAATATGTGGTGAACAGAAACTACACTAAAGTTCCCACCTGAACAAAAGGCAAATTTAGGAAGGAAGGGCAGGGCAGCGGCAGACAGTCTTTTACTGCAAAAGTGACGCCATAAAATTGACAGAGACAACTGTCCAACCAGATGAATAAGCAACAAAGTAGAAATAAAGAAAGCTTGAAATAGCAACAATGAAACAAGGTAATATGATATCTCCCAATAAATAAATAAATAAATAAATAAATAAATAAATAACTCCCTCAAAACAGATCTCTGGAAGAGGAACTTGATCAAGTGATTCACCAATCAAAAGACATAGGCTAGCTGAATGGGTTAAGAAACAAAATACATCTTTCTGTTGTCTATAAAAAAAACTCAGCTTTAAAGATAGGCAACATCTTCAAGTAAAAAGATGAAAATGAGTATTCAAAAAAATGGGACCAGGAAGCAAGCAGGCATTGCCATCCTAATATCTGGTAAAATAGACTTCAAACTAAAATTAATCAGAAGAGACAAAGAAGGATACTTCATTCTAATCAAGCGATCACATAATCAAGAGAGTATCACAATATTAACATACACTCACCAAATTGTCATATCCAATTTCAGAAAAGCATGGTAAATGAATTAATGATTAACCCAAACCCAATAATAGTATGTGACTTCAACATCTCACTTTTTTCAGTAGATAGGTCATCTGTGGAGGTCAATGCAAATGCCACAGCCAGCAGAGTACCAGGAAGCAAGAAGGAAATCCGGTTCAACACGACTTAGCCAATGTTGGTTGAAACTTCTACTGTCTGACTGCAGGCATTTTATTTTAGACATATTTAAGTACAGTACAATTTTGGAAAAAAAATTCTGGTAACAATTATATCAGCCCCATATGCAAAAAAAGCTTAAGATGTGACTTCACTGAAACTCTTTTTCAAAGTACATGTGACCTCCACAATGAACATGGGTTATATAACTTCAGGGCCTAGGACCTGGTATGATCTCAGTCACAAATAACATAGAGATTACCAGGCTATAGAGTACATGTACATAAAGTAAAATGCATTTCCCCTAAGAATGGGTTATATTCACCAAAAAACAATGATAAAGATAAAGGTCTAGGGAGGAAGAGTCTGGGATAAACATAATAGTCTGGGGCATTTGGGTATGGCTTATCCCTACAATAAAAGAGATTACCTGGCTATTAATTACATCCACTCCCAGCCTTCTAGGTAGAGACAGGTGAACATCCATTCCATTGAAGATAAGTCTGTGTGTATAACATTGCTAGTTTCTCTAGTGCTCATCTGTCAGCATGAGGACCCCATGCTCTCTATTGTCATCTGAATAAAATTAAACAGAAAAACATAAGAACTAAATGACATCTTACATCAAATGGACATAATAAATATACACATAATATTAAACCCAAATACCAAAGAATAACTCAGCATAACATAGAAGCTCCTATAAAATGACAAGATGAATCAAAAAATAAACCATAATAAATACAGAAAAAGATAAAGTAATTCCACATATCCAATCTGACCATTATGCTGCAAAGCTTTAAATCAATAGCAAATACAACTTCAATTTGTATATAAACTCATTGAGGCTAAATGACTCATTACTGAATGATGGGTGGGCAAAGAAGAAATCAAGAAAGAAATCAAAATATTCTTGGAACTAAATAAAAATGAAAACACAGCACAACAAAACCCCTGGGACACATTAAAAGCAGTCCTCAGTGGGGAGTTTATAGTCCTATGAGTCTACATTAAAAGATCAAAAACAAAAAGCATAAATAAATGACTTAATGATGCAACCAAGAATTTGAAAAACAAAATCAAATCAACTCCAACCACCACACACCCAGACTGAAAGAAATAATAAAAATCAAAAGTTAATGAAATATAAACAACTACAAAGAAGAGAAAAGAAACAAAAACAAAGAATCAGTGAGTCTAAGAACTGGTTCTTTGAGAAGATAAACAAGATGGAAAGACCCTTGTCCCAACTAACCGAAAGAAAGAAAGAGCGGCTTGAAATCAACAGGAATAGAAATCAACAGGAAGCATTACAACAGACACCAAAGCAGTTCTGAAAAGCACCATGGAATACTTTAAAAATCTAACCCCATTAAGTTGAAAATCTAAAATAAATGCATAAATTTCTTGATTCATTCAAGCTACTAAGCTAAACCAAAAAGAGAGCAGTAACCTAAAGAGATCCTAACAAAGGAGGAGATTGAAGCAGTAATAAAATAACTTTTGACTAAAAGAAGTCCAGGCTCAGGTGGATTTACAACTGAATTTTACCAGACTTTAAGAGAACTACAACTAATCCTTCTTAAACTCTTCAAAAAGATAGAAGCAGAAGGACCACCCCAAACTCACCCTATTACCCAAATCTTCTGCCATGGTCAAGTTGGCTTTATCCTTGAAATGCAGGATTGGTTCAACAAATATGTCGCTAATTATATTCAATCATATAAATGGCCTTAAAAATTAAAAATCATGTGATCATCTCAATAGAGATAGAAAAGGCCTTTGATCAAATCCAACATGCCTTCATGATAAATTCATAGAGAATGTAGGAATAGTGGGAACATATCTCAACATAATAAAAGTTATATTTGAAAAACCCACAGCCAACATCATACTAAATAGAGAAAAGCTTGAAGAAATTGCACTGAAATCAGAAATGAGGCAAGGATGTCTACTACACCTAATCCTTTGCAATATTGTACTCAATGTACTAATTATAGTAAATAGTAAGGCAAGAAAAGAAAATTAAATGGGTACAAATAAGAAAAGAATAAATAATTGATCTCTATTTGCAGATGACATTATACTATAGAGATCAAAATGTTTACCAGAATACTTCTAGAAATGATAAGCCAATTCAGCAATGTGACAAGATACAGAATCAACTTGCACAAATCAGTAGCTCTCTTATACATCAACAATAAATATAAAGAGAAGGAGATCACAGATGTAATACCATTCACCATAGTATTAAAGAAAATAAAATATCTAAGAGTAAACCTAACCAAGGAGATGAAGGGTTTCTGCAATGAAAACTTCAAACATCAGAAAAGACAGCTAAAAAAAGACCTTAGAAAATGGAAAGATATCCCATGCTCCTGGAGAGGTAGAATTAATATTGTGAAAATGACTATTTTACCAAAAGCAATATACAGATTCAATGTAAGCCCAATCAAAATATCCACAACATTCTTCACATAAATAGAAGAAAATCCTAAAATTCCTAAATAATAAGGTGGGGAAAGGTACCCAAAGCAATCCTAAGCAAAAAAATCACTAGAGAGTTTACTATTCCAGACTTCAAAACAATGCTAGGGAAATAAAATAAATACAGTACTGGCACAAAATAGATGTATAGACCAATGGAATAAAATAGAAGACACAAATGTACAGAAAGAAAGTTTTGATTTAATAATAGGCAAATGACCCAATCAGAGAGATATCTGTCAAGGAGAATAATCAAATAACCAATAAAATTCCAATGATGAAAATATTTTTTAAAAATGAGCAAATGTTGGTGAAAATGTGGTAAAAGTAGAATTGTGTTGTGGATGCAAGTCATTATAACTGTCGTGGAAAACAATATGAAATTCTTTCCAAAATCTTTGTATAGATCTATCTGATGATCCAGAAGCCCCACTTCTAAGAACACACATTTCAGTCAGTGTTCTATTTCCATGAAGGGACACCCTGATCACAGCAACTCTTAAAAAGGAAATCATTTGACTGGGGGCTTCTTAGGGGTTTCAGAGGTTTAGTCCATTATCATCACGGTGGGGAGCATGGTAGCATGCAGGCAGACATAGTGTTGGCGAAGTAGCTGAAAGTTCTACATCAGAATCTTCAGGCAATAGGAAGAGAAAACCACTGTGTAGCTGGAAGTTTCTCTGGTCCTGCCCGGCCCTGCGATCAGGAAGAATCTCTTCCATCCATGTCTCACAGCTGCTTGGTCCCAAGTAAACATACAGAGGCTTCATATTATTTACAAACTGTATGCCCTATGGCAGGCCTCTTGCTAGCTAGCTCTTATATCTTAAATTTACACATTTCTATTAATCTATGTTTTGTTCCTTGACTTTACAGGTCTGCTGGCATGCTGCTCCTTGGGCAGCAGGCTGGCACCTCCCCAGACTCTGCCTTTCTCTTTCCTGTCTCTCTCCTTGGATTTGCCACCTGCCTCTAGCTGCCTTGCCATAGGCCAAAGCAGCTTATTTATTAAGCAGTGGGAACAGCATATATTCACAGCATATAGAAAGATTTCCCCAAGTACTTCCTCTTTTCTCTCTAATCAAAAAGGGAGGTTTTAGCTTTAATATAGTAAAATTATATATAACAAACAGTTATCAAGCAAGAATTACAGTTACAATATCTAGTCTATTTGTATTTGGAAAATTAAAGAAAATATTTTATCATCTATCCTATATTTGTGACTCTAAAGTTTCATATCTAATCTTTTATCATAACCAAGAAAAATTATAATTATATCTATCTAGTCTTCAACTACATCAAAGACCTCAGAAGGATATAATATTACCTAAGTAAACAGGAAGAGCATTGTAAGCAACTTTCAAAATTCTGAAAATGGCAGAGACAGCTGACTGCCTAGGCAGTCATCCAAAGTTCTTCTGCAATGTTGGGGCACTCATCTTCAGGCTATAGGCCTAGAGTCTCTCACTTGCTTCTCCCTATGTCCTGCAGAATGTTTGGCAGTCTCTTTTGTGAAGCAAGAACCTGAAGGACCATCTTGCCTTGTTTTGGCAAAATTTAGTGGTCACTTTTCTATGGGTCCTGATGTCCAGTTTATATAACATATTGTCAAGCAGTCCAGGCAAGAGCAGTTCTTTGCCAAGCAGGCTATTTTGTGCCAAGAAGAAAATAAACTTCATATGGAGTGTCTTTGATGCCCATCTTCCTCAGTAAATCGGTGCTGCCAGGAGCAGACATGTCTCACTGTCCAGAAAGTCTAAGTTTTTAAAACATTTTAAATGCCATATTCTGTATGTCTTTGAAGTATTTGAAGATTATCTACCTAATTGAAACATATCTATGTACACCTAGAAAACTTAACTAATATGACTATAAGTGTGATTATCATAGATGACTAAATATTAATCTGTATTTTTAATTATACATTTCATTTTAAATGAGTTACATAAACATAATACCTCAAATAAGAGCATATATATATATATATATATATATAGTATAACAAGATTAACTTAAAATATGTGTCAATAAATGAAAATTCATGGCAATGTAAAACATTTTAAACAAGTTGTTGCTCCTTAAAAGTAGATTCAATAATCTACCCTTTTATCCCATAATATCTATATCACCACTGGGCATGGCTTGGGCTCTTGGAAACCTTAAATCCCATATTCAGTGACATATGTCCTCCAACAAAGCCACACCTCCTAATCCCTCTCAAGTAGCACCACTCCCTAGTGATGAAGCATGTAAACCTATGAGCTTCTGGGGACCATTTTTCTTCAGACCTCCACAACACACAAAGACATCAGAATCAATACATCCAATAGACATGTGTACTTTCATATATAGTACCTGTATTCACAATAGCCAAGATATAGAATCAGCATATGTACTCATCAATGTAAGAATTAATAAGAAAAAATAATATATACATCCATATACACAATGGAATATTCTTTAGCCATAAAAATAATGAACTCTTGTCATTTTCAGTGATATGAATGGAAGACATTACATTACATCAACAAGCCAGGTGGAGAAAGATGAATTCTGCCTGTTCTCACTAAGTGTATAAACTGGTGCTGATTTCAAAGAAGTACACAAGAGAAATGTGATCATCAAATGTGGAAGAATGTGAAGAACAGTATGGCGAATGGATGCAGGAATACAGTTGGATAAGAAAAATAACCTCCATTGTTTTGCAGCACAGTAAGTAAGATAATAATGATTGATAATAATTAACCAACCTTTAAGGGTCTTTTGAAAGTTTTAAATATAAAGAAATGGTATATGTTTGAGGTTACTTACATTTGATTATTACATTGAACATACACATACATATTGAAATTTCTCACTGATCTCACAAATATGCACAATTACTATGTATCATGTGTGTGTGTGTGTGTGAGTGATTTCACTGATACTTTTAAATGATACATATGTGTATCAATTACAACAGCCTAATGACAAGAGACCACTGTAATTGAAAGTGTAGAATGTAGAAGTAGACTTCATCAATTCAAATCCATATGAGTCTTATTGTTCATAAGCTTCATGAACTTGGCAAGTCATTTAATCTCTTGGTACCTCGGGTTTTTCATATGCCAAATGAGAAAATTTGAAATTTTCTGTGTTGAAATTTAAGTGGAGCAAAATAAGTGACATATTTACAGCATTTAGATGAGGTCTGGGATATGGAAGCACTCAGGGTGTTAGTTGTTTTTATTATTACACTATGTTGAATTTACTTCAGTCCCAAATAACATAAAAGGTCAATCAACACAGCTAAAACATATGTTTCCAACACAAATCACAAATAGACTCTGACCTCCACAGGTGAAGGGTGAAGAATACAGAATAAAGAACAGCTGTTCTATACCCAAGGCCCTCTCTGCTTTTTTTTCTCCTGCCAGAGACATGTAGAACTGTAGATGGAACATGGATATCATACACAAAGAAAATGAAGCAGAAGCTACATCCCCAGTGGAGGCACTACCCACACCAAGCAGTCTGAGACAGTGACTGTACATAGCCACAAATATGAAAGTATTTCCTTTATTGCCCTTGACAGAAGAGTTCACCAATCCTGCTGTAACTAAATACCTCAACCCCAACTCAGTTTGACCTTAAAGACTGCCTGAGCTGGAACCCCATATCACTACTATCTCAGCCCCTATTTGATCCTACTAATGAAGCCATTAATAAGATTACACCTCCTCTAATGGGTTGCCTAAGTAAAGAGAGAGACAGATGAGAAAGGCAGCCCTAGCAGCCTATTGATAGTGAGAGTATCTGAAGATATCTACTGGACTTTTAGAAAGGATGGATCTTTTTTAGTCTAATTAGCTAATCCACCTCTTTCTTCCCATCTGTTTATACATTCAGCATCCCTGGAGGCAAGCGCCTAATTTAGCAGACATAAGGATAGCCCAGCCTTCATTCTTCTAATTCTTTTTAATTTGTTCTTTATTAAGCCACATTTTTTTTTAAGATTGAACTGAATGTCCTCCTCCCCCACTTCCAGGTGCATTTTATTTCTTTTATCAAGAATAGACTGTCAAAAGCAATGGGCAAGGGACAGAGTTCCCATAATGTCTGGTTGACAGTAATGACAGGGGAGAGAAATAAGACAAACTTCCTCTCCCTGCCTCACCATCTTGACATTTAAGTAAGAAACATAATGAATGACATGCTTAAAAACAAATAACAAGTTATGAAGACTTTAACAAAGGCAATAGTTAAACTACGTTGACCCCAACGTTAAAATTGGCCTGACAGCCAGCGGTCTGCTGACCAGGCACCTGACCTCATTCCCAAACCATTTATTCCTTCTCTACATACTTTACCTTGGCCAGGAATGGCCTTTTCCCTTCACTCTTTTTTTTTTTTTTTTTTTTTTTTTTTTTTTGTATTTTTTTCCTTTTATTTTATTTTACAATACCATTCAGTTCTATGTATCAGCCACGGATTCCCTTGTTCTCCCCCTCCTGCCCTCCTCCCCTCCCCCCCCAGCCCTCCCCCCATTCCCACCTCCTCCAGGGCAAAGCCTCCCCCGAGGACTGAGATCAACCTGGTAGACTCAGTCCAGGCAGGTCCAGTCCCCTCCTCCCAGACTGAGCCAAGTGTCCCTGTATAAGTCCCAGGTTTCAAACAGCCAATTCATGGAATGAGCACAGGACCCGGTACCACTGCCTAGATGCCTCCCAAACAGATCAAGCCAATCAACTGTCTCACCTATTCAGAGGGCCTGGTCCAGTTGGGGGCCCCTCAGCCTTTGGTTCATAGTTCATGTGTTTCCATTCGTTTGGCTATTTGTCCCTGTGCTTTATCCAACTTTGGTTTCAACAATTCTTGCTCATATAAACCCTCCTCTTTCTCGCTAATTAGACTCCTGGAGCTCCACCCGGAGCCTAGCCGTGGATCTCTGCATTCAGATCCCTCAGTCGTTGGATGGTGTTTCTGGCACGACTATTAGGGTGTTTGGCCATCCCATCACCAGAGTAGGTCAGTCCCGGCTGTCTCTCGACCATAACCTCTAGAACAAGAAGAAACAAAGTCTCCCAGGAAGAATAAACGCCAGGAAATTATCAAAGTGAGAGGTGAAATCAATAAAATAGAAACAAAGAGGACAATACAAAAAATTTCCCTTCATTCTTAGGGACCTTTTTTTCCAGGCTTCATTAAGACTAAATGAAGAATTTCCAGCCCAGGTTCAAATTATAGACTGCAGTGTAGTATTATGCCCTCATAGAAGACATTATCATGTTGGTTATTGACACTGGCAAATCTCTGAAAACCTTGTAATGACCCTTAACCTATAAATGATGACAGTCTTAACCTATCTATCTAGCAATGTTTTAAAACACTGCTATTTCTGACATCATTTAACTCCCCGAGATACCTCTGAATTGTCCACCATTCTGAAATAGAACTTTTGTGATTATACTTTGTTCAAGACCCAATTTAAAGTAACTTTCTCCATGAAAGTTTCCTCGACAGCTTCAGACAGGAAGAGCTGCATTTCCTCCAAGCCCCTTAACATTTGCTGTCTTCATAAGTCATATGCCAATTATATTCTGCAATATTTTACCTGGTCATCTTATTTCTTAAACTGTATCATTTTTTAGTATTCTGTTAGGGTTCCAGATCAATAGGAAGCTCCAGAAGCCATGTCTTAATCTTTCATAGTCTCCAGAGCCTGGCAGGATGCTGCACACTTAACAGGTGCTAAGTAAATGCTATCAGACATTATTGATTGATTAATAAGCTCATGACCTAGGACTGCTTTTCTGTACATGGCTGGGCTCCTTTTAATTTTATTTAAATGATGGTTCTGAAAAGTTGTGGATTATTAAAGTCACCTGCAGAATTTTCTAAACTCCGGTTGCCAAGATGGCACCAATATAAATGAAATCCAAATGCCTTGGAGGGGAAGTCAAACATATTATTTAAGGACGATATCAGTGTGCGGTAACGTTTGACACTAAGCATGTTGACATTAACTGCTAAAGTTGATGCTCCCTTTACCTTTCCATGTCAACTTGTATTTCTTCAGTGAAGAGTTTTGGCACTGTGTATATAGAGGTAAGCAAAATAAATAGAAATAGCTACCACAGGCATGGAACATACAAGCTAGTAACTCGCAAACTTCGAGTCTTTTCTGTTCCTAACATTCAAGTCATGTATTAATGCTCTTAATGACTGTGCTAGGGCCTGCACCATATACATTTACTTACCTCCATTTTGTCAGTGATAATTCACTTTTCCTTTCTATTATAAACATCCTTAAGGCAAGCCTGAGCCCTAACTGTATATTCTACACAACAGCCTCAAAGAACAGAGAAATTACACATATACAGTTGAAAATAATTATATATACAATGATTATTATGATGATGCCAGAAGGAATGATCAGAGGAAACTATTTAGAAAATTGTTTAAATTTCCTAAGTCCTTTCAAATGGGTTTTGGAAAAACAGAGAAAGATCTTTTGTATTTATTTCTTTTAATTTCCCAAAGAATTTGAGATTCTCTGGTTTTCATTAAATCTTAAATTAAAGTGATCAGTATTTTATAAGCCTTATTTACTGCACTTAAAAATGAATTAGATGGATAAATTCTAAGTTGATACATAGAAATGTTTGTGCATTATTCATGCAAGCTTGCTAATTGGAAGACTATTCTACAGCAAACCCACTGAAAAGACAAAAAATAAAGTTATTTTAACCTAAATTATCAGATTTTTCTGAGCTTGAATCTTTAACCACTCACAGTTCTTTGATTAATCCACCCCTTCTCTGTCTCATTTTTATACTTCTGATTATTTTTCATTGCAGTGTTCTGGGAGCCCATTTCACATGCTCTCCACCCTAGAAGAGAGGATGTGAGAACCGGAAAGAGTCTGGTGCCAGATCATTTTGCTAATGGAAGATAATTATTGTGATTATCTCATCCTTGCTTAAAAGCTCTAATGGTACCAAGCAGCCTCTCTGACAGGGTGAAGTTTCAACCAAAATATGTTGACTGTCTTTGTGGAAAAACTTGTCATATTCCCCAAATGGAGAAAGACTATAGATAACTCTTAAGGAAGACACGTAGGAGAGGCATCATAGATAGAGGACTCACTTGGGCCATCAGCCTCAGATCCCAGCTCTGATCTAAGACTTTATTATGCTATGACCTTGACTGACTGGGTTCTGAAACCTTTTGGGATTTTCATTTGCTCCCTAGTGTAGGAAGACACATTGAAAATGGTGTTGAGTATTCTTTGTGATTTTAGAAATGTATTGTAGTTATTTATAAAGTTATATACTTTATAAATTTAAGAGGTTGTTCTTATAACTTAGTGAGTGTCCAATTCTGTAACAAACGCTTCACTTCTTCATACCAATCATGCTAAATATTTCTACTTCCGATAAGCAAAAGTCACAGCTCTGTTCTTACAAGATGTGCAGCATCAGGCAAGTTACTTAACCTCCCACAGCTCCCACTTTTATCATCATTAAAGTAGGCACTAATTATTTCTGTCTTAGAAAAGGCTGAAATTCATCTTGTGACCGAGGCATAACATTGATACCAAACCTGATGAATACAATTCTGCACACTGCCGAAAAAAAAAAGCCTTACCTGACAGTTTTGCATATGAATGTCGAGGCAATGAAAAGATTTAAAGTATTAATTCTATAGTATATCAGAAGCAAAAAACACAATGACCACATTTAAGATAAATGTGATGCCAACCAGAAAATCATTTAAAAATGAATAAGCTAGAATACCTTTACCCCAAAATAAAATCTTTTAAAAATTAAAGCAATTATTTGCTAACTTGGGAAGACAAATTGAGCAGAATTAAGAGAGTAAGAGATCAATTATTCTAAGCCAAATATGAGTGACTATGGCCTGGGAACATGGGTTCTGGTTGCCTCAAATAATGTACTTCAAATTAAACAGACTTTTAGTAACAGTGGACAATAAGCAAATTATCTTCAAGCTTCCAAAATATTCAGGAATTTATACCATAAAGGTAATTTTAGTTTAGCAAGACTCTAAATAAAATGTATTGCTACAACTGTAAAGGGATCAAGGGAAGGCAAAGTTAGACCCTCACTTAACTCCCAACTCAATGCTTATAGGAAACAATCAGCTAGAAATGTTTAAAATAAATCAGAGGTGAAATATAAAAGGTGACAATTAAAAAATATTGTAAAGAAAGTGTGCACATTTTCTTGTTGTTTTGGTGAGGGTAAGGCCTTTAGTATTTGTACAGATACCATGAGTAATATGTATGTAACTCAGAGTAATCACACAGTGGGAAATCTATGGACAAAACACAAGAAAAGATGAATCAAATTAAAAATATTATTGGTAACGGCTGTTGGTGTTGTGCACCACCTTTGCTAAGCAGTTTTACTTAACAGCAAGAATGCCCCCTGTTTTGAATTTTTATGTGGGTACAGTGAACCTCCAAACCAAGGAAACACCATTTGTGGTGCGGAGACCAATGCCCCAACGGCAATGGGGTGGAGAGTGAGCTAAGGGACTATGGTAAGGAAGAATGGCACCTGGCACTCACGGCTGTCTGCCTGGGGATGTCAGTTCTGACAGCGGACTGTGCCATGGCCTTTAGCCTTCATGACCTTCCGTGTCCCTCAGAGAAAGAAGTGAAAACATACTCTTCCTTTTCCAACATGGCCTCTAGACGCTCATAAAAGGAAAACTGATGATTGAAGGTAACCCCCCCCCCTTTTTCAATTAACTCAAATATCTCCACAAAATGCTAGTTTTCCACTGAGGAAACAAAATCCCAGTTAACTGGCTTAGAACTCATAAAGAAATCGACTTTTATTCTTTTCTCATGCCTTTGTTCATTGTATTTCATAGTTTTTATGGTGTGAACAAGTGTTCTGTGCAAGCTTGTGAATTAGAGGCTTGGCCCTCAACTGGTGACAGTGTTTGGAGAGGTGAGAGAACTTTTTAGAACCTTGCTGGAGCCCAGGGAAATGCCTTGAAGATTAGTCTGCCCCTGACCTCTTCCAGCCTCCTCACTGCTTCCTCACTGCCATGAAACCATCATGTCTCACCACTGGGACCCAAGCAATGGAGCCAGCAACCACAGACTGTGACCTCTGACCTCTGAAACAATAAGCACAAATCAATCACATCACCTTAAAATGGTTCCTAACTAACACAACTGGGTGTGTTTATCCAGTGCTTGGGCTATCTGTGTACCGAACATACTCAAAGCCTTTCTTATCAAGAGAAAACAGTAGACAACATTTTGAACTACCTAAATTCTCAAGTGGAAAAAAAAGGCTTAACCTTTGACACACGGACTGAATTTTTTTCCTGTAATGTATACAATAAATTTTCACACCTAAGTTAAAGCAACATGTGTCATTAAGTTGGTCATCTAACAGCTTAAGATGACCTAGAGGGTTTGGATTTCTCAGCCTTCTACCAAAAGGCTGAAATGCAAAGCCTATTTGAATGTAGACAAAGGCTTGGATGTGTCACAGAAGCATTTGGTTTTGTGAATGGGGAATATGAGGATGTTTGAATGGGAACAGACCTCTGAACATGATTTGTATTATATTTTAAAAACATTTTTGTAGAACCAGTTATTACAAATGCTTGTTTGTTTATTTGTTTATCTATTTGTTTATTTATTTATTTTGCCAATAGAGTTGGCATTGAAAGTTGACCGCTACATGAGAGTGCATAGTAAGAGATTATTTTCCCATGATTTTACTGGACCAGAAGACAAAGGAGAAATACTTTTAATGCAGTGGGAATGATGATTTAAACAAAGATGTTTGTTTTTCAAAATCACTAAGTGAAATAGTATGAAAAACATTTTAACAGAACTTTCACTTTATTGAAAACATGAAACAGATAATTCCAAAATACACTAAATGTAATAAATAAATAACTTGCTTTTTTCTACCCCACATCCTGGTGACCCAGGTAGATTAAAAGGGAATAAATAAATGAGAAATCCTCACACTGCCAGTTTCTTTCTCTGCTTCTGGCCTCTGGGATGTAAGCTGTGCAACCCTACTGTGCCTTACACCATGATGAACAGAACCACAGCAACCATGAAGCAGGAGAATCCTTTCTTTCATCAATTTTTCTGTGAGGTGTTTTACACAACAATGAAAAGCCTGGCTAACATGGTGTCCACTTTTGATGACTTGGCAGAGGACTGATGGGCACTCTTTCAATATGGAAATGTAGGTACCTGGACTCTGAGAAGTTTTCTTACATAATTTACCACATTCTCCCATCAATTTTGTTCTTTTCTGAATCCTACTGTCTGGTAGCTGACCTATTAGAATGCCCCTGCATTCCTCCCTCCATTACTTTTTGCTGAATATGTACCTTCACCAATATAATGTTAATGTGATTGCTAAAAAGATATTCTGAATCTACCTTTCTACTCTCTTATTGGGTATTCATTCTCAATACACTAATTTTAGTTTGCTGTTTTCCCTAAAAGTACATTTTAAGTGGCACTCCAGTTGGAGATCACAGATAAATGTTTTTCTACTACCTGTTGAAGAACACTAATGAAGCTCTGTGTGTCTGTCATCCACCATATGTGGTGTTGGCTTGCCTAGAATTATGACTGATGGTCCTTGGCTATTTGTTAAAATGAAAGAGTGGGTCATCCAGAAACAGAATGGTCATTAATTCTTTCCATAATTATTTTCTCTTTTATTAGTTTCCCATGAAAAATACTCAGTTTCCCCATGAATGGAACTAGCATGGCTTGCCTTGTTCCTGGAGTCTAATGATGGGAGTAATTTGAGGATATCACAGTTTCTAACAATATCTTACCCCATTCTGGATTTATCAGTATGATATCAATGTTGATGTGATAAGCACAGTATAGGTCTTCTTATTCCTGAAGCTAAACCTCTATCTCCTGTGTCTGGGAGAGAAGGGTAATGTGTGAGATTTTGGTTCCAAATTACTAAATCATTAAACTTTTGAGGCAATCTTATTTTTAATTCAGCTACCACTATGACACATAGTTGGCAGTGCCAAGTTTTGCCCTGTTTAGAATCCACTGTATCATTCAAAATCATTTCAGCTCCTTCCACTGTTTGCATACCCCTTTTGATAGTCTCCTAAATCAATCACCACACCCCATAAGCTGCTTCCAAGATGTGAGTGCTTTTGATTTTTCTTGTGTTCTTTGTCCTCTATGAATGGACAAAATCTATCAATCTCTTTTAATCCCTGGACTATGTTTAGTGAAACTTTTAGAAGAAATAGTGATAAATGCTCAGCTTTGACCTATCATATTTAATAAGAAGTAAAGGAGAAATTTTTAAAGCAATATAAGACTAAAGTAGAAATCGAGTCTCCAATGAGTCATGATCATTTAACTTCATACTGACAACCATTAAACAATCACATTCTCTCTAAAATACCTCAATGCTTTTTTTCTGGCAATACATTTAACCACACCCCTCCAGAAATAGCCAAATTCAGTCTGAAAGTGCCAGAGTCTAAAGGGAGATCTTATTCAAATGAAGGTCATAAATAATGGCTTGTTGAGTTTCCAGATCCTTTGAGAGGAAGCTAAAGAAAACAGTGCCTCCTTGCCAATAAATATTTAAAAGTACTATTAAAATGATGAAGTTTAAAATGCCATGAGAAATTATATCAAGATATAAGTAATTTCTACCCAATGGCTGGACAGTATATTTTGGATATTCTACTTTGGGTTTCAAATGAAGGGAAGTAAAATCAGAGAGATCACAAGATTTGATATTTGAAAACAGGTATTCATAATTTTAAGATAGTTCCTTCATAACTTTGTCTTCTCACCTTAGAGAAGAAAATCAAAGCAAAGTATGGCTGACCATTTGGTATTGGATAACCGATTGGTGTGTTCTTCCCTGGGGAAGACTATTTCTCCTTTCCTCAGCATTCCTTAGTTGCCAGTCGTTCTTTGTCTAGGTTTGAGGCCTCCTGAGCTTTTCCTTGTCCATGTGAGCATGTCTACTGTTGTTGTACTGATAATATTTAGGCAACATGAAAGTGAGCCCACATGAATGTCACTTCTCTGACATTTCTGGGAGACCCAACCTCACAGGAAAGTTCCTGTTCCTCTGGCTCATACAATCTTTCTGTTCTTGCTTCCACAATGTTCCCTGAGTCTTAGGTGAAGAATACCAAATGGTCAGCCCTGAAAGCATACATATAACCAGCAATATACGAAATGAGATGGTTGTATTTTTATATTTAGGAGTACATACACTCACACACACACACACACACACACACACACACACACACATACAGGCTTGCACCCATATATGAATATATGTGTATATATACATATGTGTGTGTGTGTGTGTGTGTGTGTGTGTGTGTGTGTGTGTGTGTGTAACAACAATTAAAGAAAAAGAGGCCAAGAATTTGGAAAAGAATAAGAGTGGGGTACATGAGGAGGTTTGGAGGGAGGAAAATGGAAGTAGAAAATTGCATAATTATGTATCTCAAAAAAATAGAAAAATATTAAATAAAACAAGGAATTAGATGTTTTCATTTTGTTCAGGAACTAAGTTTTCTCCTATCACCTTGAGATTTGAAATGTCAGAGTCAGAAGGCTACTTGGGAAACCATTCTTTTCAGAAATTTATGAGACATCCCTTCCAACATGCCACATACTGGGTCCTGTAGGAACATTTCAATGAATTAAATTAAAACAATTGGCTTCCGGAAATAAAATTTAAGTAAACACCAGCATTAAACAGCCATGACAGACAGAGGGGAATTATTAATGCTAAGATTTTTTACTCCCTTTATTATCCTCTAGGTTTTTCCTGTCAAAAGCTTGGCACACACCCTCCACATTAGTAAGAGATGAGAAAATGTGGAATATAGTGAGAGATTGTGATCATATTATATTGCAAGGGTATTACTCATTTTGCCAAAGGTTCGGGTACTAAATCCTGAGGCTGTCCGAAGACCGACCAACAGCTCCCACCAATCGATGTCCACACACAATCTGTCTTTCAGCGCCTGCACAACACGTTGAAACATAAAGGATGCTGCTGCTTCTGGCTTTGCATCCATACTCCAATAAACAACACCTGTCACAGACAGCAGCTCTTAAAGGGCCACCATCTTCTCTAACGAGCCATCACTGAGGCTGAAAGGAAGGGTCTTATCCTGCCAAACTTCAAAAGATCTCTGCATAGGGTATGGTTCCCCCTGTTCTTCTACGGTCTCTGAGCATCCAGGTGAAGGAGCTGCAAAGAGAAATCTGTTTTGACATTATGGCTTTAATGGTTCCAAAGTAAAATATTTTTATTTTGACAGCTAATTTGAAGACCTGCTGAATATGTCTTAGAATAGACAGCGAAAATCATCATTACTATGAGTATTTTTACCCTATTTTTCTGTAGGAAGTTATGTCTAAGAGGAAAACATGAAACAGATTTCTCCCAAATTAACATTATTTCTAAATGAAAGAAAAGTCTAAAGAGAGTTCAAAAATGTCTGCCTTCACTTGTTCATAGAGAGTCATTCTACCTCTCAATACTCAATAATGTTAATAGCTACTTATTCTAAAACAGGCAAGGCAAATACTTATAACTTATTTGGAAACAATTATCTCTCATATGCAGAGAGGTGATGAAACACTAAAAGAAAATACCCATAGTTTCCATTCGCTGCCATTCCTCATCCAATAGCTCCTTTTTATTTTTAATGGATTTCTGGTTTCCTACACTGTTCTAAACAATACACTTATGAGACAGTTAATCTGAATTGTCACCATGAGGAGACCTAGAATCACTGGGAAGATGAGCCCAGGAGCATGCCTGTGGAGAATTAGCTTGATTAGGTTAATAGAATTGGAAATATTTGCCCTCTAAGGGTAGCACCATTCCTTGGTATGGGATTGTAAATTTTATACAAAGAAAAAAATGACCTAAATACAAACTCTCACCATTCCCAGTTTTTCTTCACACTGTTGATGCAATGTCACTGCTGCCTTAAGCTCTGGCCACTGCGACTTCCTCAACAGGGTGGAATATAACCTTGAGTTATGAGCCAAAATAAATCCTTTTCTCCTTAAATTGCTCTTATCAGTGTTTTATCATAGCAAAAGGAAAAGTTACTTAGCCAACTTACAATAACTATATCATTACCAGATGTTTAATGAGATATTAAAAATAAATGAAATTTTCCACGTCTCTTAAAACCAAATACAAGCATCTCCAAAATGGTATAACACAACATCATTAATGTCACATGAGTACCACACTGAAAGACATTCATCTTCCCTGAATATTCTCACAGACTGACCCTGAATGAATAGGTAGATGAACATATGGGTACATAAATCAGAGAAAAAATAAGCAAGCATTCCAAGGCAGTTGTGTCTTTTATCTATCTATCTATCTATCTATCTATCTATCTATCTATCTATCTATCATCTATCTATTCATTTATTTAATTTTTTTCATTTTACATACCAACCATAGTTCCCCCTCCCTCTACTTCTCCCCCATTCTCCCTGCCTCGCCCCCACCCCACTCCCCATCTACTCCTCAGAGGGGGTTCAAGGCCAGCCTGGTATGCAGAGTGAGTTCCAGCACAACCAGGACTGTTTCACAGAGAAACCCTGTCTCAAAAAAAAAAGAAGAAGAAGAAGAAGAAAAAGCCACAGGTGGCTGTGTCTTGATATCTATCTATTATGTTATTGATGTTTTTACATGATAGAAATATGTAGTCCTGAGTAAGACAACTTTTAAAGCCCTAGAGATCGTCTATTTCAAGCTCTCAAATTTACAAGAAGAGATGATCCTCAGAGTGTTGAAAACTCATTCACTCAAGGACTAAAACTCAGTCAACAGTGGAGCAAGGATGACTTCCAATTCTTGTTTCTGATCTAGTGCTTGATACTAGGCAACACAAGCTTTCTTTGCACTGATCTCTAAGAATCTCATCCAGACAAAGAAAGGGTCCAGAGTTTGATTGTATTTACCCTGTTTTCCTATTGAAGGGCCCTGGAAACTTTTAAAAGAAAAGAAATTTCCTATCTCTGTCAGTAGTTTTCTTATAAAAATAAAGCTACTTACTGAGATCTCTGAGTGACACCAATAAATAACTAAATAATGAATAATAAATAAATAAAAATATTTTTTTAAAAAGCCTTCTGCAGGAGTTATAGAGTTTATAGTGTCTGATCTGGGGCTGGGGGTGCCAGTAACCTGAATGGGGTCCTTATTAATGACAGAAATTATATAACAGCATTGTATCCATTCAGCTCCATTCAACATCATAAGTGTGCTGTGTCTTGAGAGAGGCTTGTTTTCCCCATTTGGGAAGGAAATATTTTCATGACATCCCAGTATCCTTCTAATTGGTATTATTGGAAACACGTCAGTTGTGCACTAACAGGCATCTCTATGGCAGTGAAGGCCTTCCCTGGAAGAACTATTGAACTTTTGTATGATGGAACAGGCCCTCCAGAAATGCTCTCTTCTGTAAAACTAATAAAAGCATTGGAACTAGCATTTATTATTTAAAAAAGAAACTCATTAAAAGAATGGAATGCTCAAGATCACAGGAGTAGAAGAAGTAGGGTGGTACTCTTCATGAAATTCAAAAGACAGAGCAAGTAAAAGCCATGATAGAGAAAGAAATTGTACATAATTCTGGCCTCATAGTCATAAAAAAAAAAAACCTTCACGGTAGACTTTTAAAGCTATTTCTAAATGAATTTCTTAATCTCATGTCTATAGCAATGAAAAACAAGACATTGGCTTTACAATTTTCAATTTACATTAATTCAAACTGACAGGAATTAAGAGCAACGCAACCTCATTCTGTACTTAGTTAGTCAGGGTTATAAGCTTAAGGATGTCATAGAACCAGAAGTCAGCTCCAACAACATCTAGGTTTTACAATGAACTCTACACAAACTAGTTTACCAAGAACTTAACACGATTCTTAGAAATATTCACCAGATTTCTCTATTGAAAACAATACTTTAGAATTGCGCTAAAAGATGTAGGGGGGAGCACCTGACTTTATATTGTAGAATAACATATATATGTTCATTATATATATTCATTAATGACATTAGTTAATGACATATATGTATATATTAAATAATATTGCTTGACTCAGAAAACCCAAAATAAGGAGAAAGGGCTATTTCTTTCTCGATATTATAGTTATCAATGTGCCTCCATATATAACACAATGAGAAAGAGAAGAAATACCTGCTTATTCTCAAAACACTTTTAGAAAATTAATTCACCATTTTCACTTACCTTCATTGACTATAGCTTAGCTATGTAAGTACTCCAAGCTTCAAGAGAGGCTTGTAAATCTAAGATTCATTGTTAGTGGCCACATGCCCATTGAAATAAAAGAACCATGTGCTATGGTTGTTCCTTCTAATTAAATTAGGCGAGAGTTGAGGAATGTTATTTTATGTGAATTTCTCATCTCCTTTCCTTTATTTTGTTTGAGCTCCAATTCTAAATTCATACGTGTGTTCATGCATGCATGCAAACATACATACATACATACACACACACTTATATGTGCAAACATAGATAAGAGAAAATTCTATGAGCTTCTGCTCCCGTGAGCTCTGGAGTCCTTCCCAAATCAAAATCAATCTCCAAAATTGCCTCCACAACTTCCAGCTTTCCAATCATTCTAATTCTTGTATCTCTTTGCAATGTCTCTTACTTGTAACACATACATCATGTATGCCCTTACATTTGCAGTTGAAACTCTACTAAGGTAAATTGGCAATTTGATTTGCCACAAGTATTTCTTAGTGATAATGCATTATTCTCTGAAACTATCAGAGCCTGGCTTTCAATGCCCCAAGTTTGGCTCTTACCAATTAAAAACCTTGGTCATACATCTGTTGTCCTGGTAGCACATTAAGGAGCCCATTTAATCCACAGGAGCTGACTACAGATACCTTTTCCTTTTCACAAATTCCTTTGCCCCAAAGCCATGAAAAGGTCCCTTATTCTTCAAGAGAGCTGAATGAGTATTTTGATGGGAAAAAATGGTTAATATTTTTAAATACATATTAGCTTTCATAACAAACTAGAGTCTAAGATTCATCTTAAAGTTAATGGGGGTTAAACGAGCCACTCAGGACCACCAATCTTTTTCTTGTACTTGTATAAGACTGGCAGACCATCCCTGGAAGCAGGGTACATAATAGACAACCCTTGGTCCACATGTTTGGATGTATTGGATTCTATCCTTCCTCCCTAAGGAAAGGTACCAATTGGTCTACACATTATTAACAGGCTCCAGAAAATTGCTCCTTTACTTCCAGAAATCTAAAAACTTCCTGGTGTAGTCACCTCACATCCACACAGAGGCTTTTAGAAGACAATGAGTGTGCCTGGCTAGCATTGTGATGTGAAGTGTGGGAGGGGACAAGAGGGAGGGTAGGAAAGAAATGGAGCCTTCTAAGATTTGGATGAAGCATGTTCCTCAAGGGGAGCTGGAAACCAGGTGATACTATTTCACACTACAGTGGATATAAAATAGAGGATCTAGGATCCTTCTGCCCATGTTATGTATGTCGTTCACACATTGCAATTGGAAAAATTAAAATAAAATGTGACCTACTTTAAAAAAAAAAAAAAAAAAAAAAAACCTTCCATAATTTTGGCAGCTCTGAACACAGATAGCCATCCAGGGTTTTGATTAAGAATTGGCAGGGTTAAAATAATATTTTATAAAGATTCATTTCTCTTAGGGAAGAGTATTAACATTCCCATTAAAACAACATGAGCTTTTTAAGTGAGTCTGTGTCAGTAAGTCATCTTTCACCTGGGATATAGCTCAGATGCATTAAAAAGAATTTTTCCAGTATTTATCAAGGTAATTTAAAGCACCATGTCTCCCAGGCAGAGTTTTTCTCATGTCTTCAATGGCATTGGTCTTTCTAATAGATTCTGGAGTACACTTCAGTATATACCCCTTTGATTCTACAGTTCAGCTCCACCTTCATAGTGATCCTCTTGGCACCTTACCTGTGATACCTCAGTAAACCCCCCCACTCTATCCCCTACAGACAAAGAGAAGCTTAAACCAGGATTCCTAAGTGTAGATAAGAACTTAGAGCCCTTTTCCCCAGGTGGCTTTATCTGCTACAGGGACTTTGGAAAACACAGTCAGGATATTCGACCAAAAGACTAAAAAGGGAGGCAGGTTAAAATAAATTATATGGTCTGTGCCTTTAAGAACTAGCCTCACAAAGAAAGGGGAGCACTCCTTCCAACCTCCCTGCTGTGAGTGAGAGATTTGGAAGAGCCTCCCTGGAGGCTTGTAAACTTAGAAAACACCTTACTTTTGCATTCTGTACCTAAATTCTCCAGTGGTGGCTTTGGGGACAATGATCTAGGCACAACAAGACCCTCACTCTATTGTCTCAAAAAGGGGGCCTTAGACAAAGATATCTCAATATAGATAGACCCAGGCCAGTTTCAAGTCCCCCGAAATGATGGCACCAGCCCCAGGAACAAAAGAACAGAGTCAGAATGTCTGATGGTAACCAATTAACCACGAGATGCCCCTCTCCAGAGATAACATGACCAGACCCCGGAGATGAGTTGTAAAACTCCTGACAGGGCAAACAGATAAGCTAGAATAAGATAAAGTCCAGGCCCGGGAAAAACTGGACCAATCAAGGATGGACCCGTACTAACCCCTCCCCTCTAAGAAATTTTATGGGTTTTGCCTATAAAAACTAACTTCCCCAAGAAAGAGGAACTCTTCTCTGCCTCACTTGAGATGGCTTGAGTTGAGTTCCCTGTCATGACTTGTAACAGATAAACCTTGCTTTTGCATTCTGGTATGCTCATCCTTGGTAGTCTCTCTGGGGATTACGATCTGGGCACAACATTACCCTCAATGTATATTTTCCTAACTACTTTGCTATCCACATGAAGAACACATTTCTGCCCTGCCCAACCCATGCCTAGAGGAATGCTGTCCCTGCAGAGCGATTTCCCCCCCTATCTTTCATTCTCAACCTGATACACCCAACAAGCTCATCTTCCATTCACAGCCCTAACTTGATCTTCAGCGTTGGTTGAGTATGGTGCTCTCGCTCTCAAACACTGCACTAGAGTGCACATATCATTGACTGACTTCTGAAGCCCAGCCTTGAAAAACATCACTCCCCTTTCAGAATGGTTCACTGGTTCCAAGTTACTTGCAAAGATGTGCAATGAAGGGTTTGCTATATCTATACATCTGGATATGATGCTTTAACAAGGAGTTCTCTTACGAAAAATGAAAGGATAAAAATAGACTATTTAAAAACAAGCACAACATATCCCAAGCAGGACTTCAACTTAAGAGCTTCCACAACAGAAAAATCTAATTCAGGCTTGTAGAAAACATTTGAAAACCAATGGATTGGATGACTCATAACTTTCCTTCTGGATTTCATTTTCTGAGGTTTTTATAGAAGAGCATAATCTCTAATATGCAAAGGTTTCAAAATCCCTACACTTTTAAGACTCAATAAGGTGTTTCTAGTGCCTAACAGTCCAAACTGCTGTAATCTTTTTTTTTTCTTTTATTTAGCTTGCCACACTGACTGCAAAGTTGTTACTATCAGGATACTTTGTCCTGGGACAAACCAAGAAATCTTTTGAAAGGTAGAGGCTATACTACAATGCATCTGATAATAAAGGACCTTCTTCCACATAAGGAACTCTTTCTAGTCTGAATAGAATATAACCTTTAAGTGTATCATAGATGAAAGGGAGTATATCCTGCTCCTTTGAAGACTTAAAAAATCATTTTAGAACAAAATGGCTAAGAGCTGACTCCAGCAGAATCAATGAATAAAACTGAGAACTCTGAATGAAACTGAGACATGCTTTGTAAATATGTATGTAAGTATGTAGATACATATACACACACAAAAGAGAGGAGAGGCAGAGGCAGAAACACAAAGAGACAGACAGTGATAAAGACTTAACCACACTGTCTTCAATAAATTTCTAGAACTCATTGGGTGCTATTCTACACACAGATACAGTTTAGTACAGTTAAATGATACAAATTACAAATTAACTCAGGCAAAGAAAGAAATATATGGAATAGAGTCCTGGAAAGTTCCAAGGACAAATCTCCCTGCTGTAGTCTCCCAAAGGAATTATGGAGAGCACTGCTATTCCCCCCAAACAACAACATGTGAGCAGCATTACTAATAAGGAAGCTCATTGTCTCATTGTTCACAGGTTTGGGGACTCCACCACATGTGCATAAAATACCGATTTACCTGGTCTCAACATCCATTCCCCTTGGAGGTAAGCTGACAACTTTGTGACCCCAAACTTTCACTCTAAATCACATCAAAAGAGTATCTAGTATGGACTCAATGCCTTCAGGCAAACATAGGTATCCTAAGAGTTTAGAGATCGTCTTCAAGAAGACAAAGAGAAATACTCAACCACAAATTGGATAAAGTTAATTTCTTTAAGACACACACTATACCTGAATAGCTAGAAAATACAAGAGGTCTTTTTTTACCCAGAATCACAACTTTGAAAGAGGTGAGAATTGCATGTCTGGGAATCCTGAAATTTATCTTTGGGTTAAAGTATGAGTTTAGAACAATGCACATTCTCAAACAAACAAAGGAGTCTGTTTGATCTCTTCCCTGGTGAATTGAAAACATGACTTATGGTAGCACCAGAACATGGTTAAAATATAAGCAGTGTTCCCCATAGGCACATAAGTTAAAAGCTTGGGACCCAGTGTATGCTATTGGAACATGAAACTTCATTAGGTGGGCCCTGAGATTGTTGTGTTTATGCCCTTAAAAGAGGAGAGAGAACCCCAGATTCTATTTTCTTTTCCTGGATCTAAGATGCTATTGCTCATTCTGACATGTGCACCCACTATGATATTCTACCTTCACTCATCAGAGTACCAAACCTACAAGGCCTCTAATCTTGGGCATGAGTCTGATCCAAAAATGAGCTCTTTTGTTTTTTAATTTGTAAGTAATCAGTATCAGGTATTTGAATACATTGACATAAAGCTGATCAATCCAAGTGCCCTGAGGAAGTTATGAGGACAACGTATTTGGAGAGTAGGGGAACAATTTGTTCAAACCAGAGTGTGACGTTCAGAGAGCAAAGCCTCCTATAAAGGCTGAAGTCATCTATCCAGAACACGTTACCTGTACTGTGGGTCTCATAACCAGAGAGGAAAGGAACAGATAAGGCAGTAGGTGGTTTTATAGGAGGGAACATATTCTCTTTGGATATATTCTCAGGGTACTATACTCTCCTTGTTTTCTGATGGTCATGTAGACAGACAACTAATTCCTTCCCCTGTTGGCTCACTTCCTTATCAGATACATCAAAACCACACAGCCACACCTTGCTCTATCACTGCCTATGATGGGCTAGCTAGTCCATCCTAGGACTAAGAAGACAGGCCCATTGACACCCTCTTCACCACTCCCCTCCCAATACTTGGAACTACTTCTCTTTATTAATAGATATTTTGCTCCATATCTTTCTAATGAAAAACTCAGTTAACCAGGAAAGATAGATATTCTATTATTTACTTTTTAATTTGTGCTAACAATAATGATTATTACAATCGTATATTAAGTTTTGAAAGTACTAAAATTCTGGCTCACTAAGTTTAGGGTAATTCCAGAGTGTAGTTCTTGTTAGAGAAGCCCTGTAAACCATCTGATCCGGGCAGTCCAGGCTCTAAATCTCAACTAATGGTGGTAAAACAACTCGTATGCTAAGAAACAAATCAGATTAAGAGCTATGCTAGATGAGAGAACATTTCATGGATGCCGCTGAGGAGGCAGCTTCCTCTTAAAAGACTGAAATGTATGTCTAATATGCTCCTTGGAAAGAACAACTGAGGCTCTATCTCATCAGCTTAGCACAGGCATCCAATCTTAGCCTGGAGCCCAGATAAGAGCCATGGGCGTCAGGATGGCTAACATTTTCAATGTGAGAAACTTAGGGACTGTCAGGAAAGTGATGCCCAGCCTGTGGAGCAACTGAGACTCTCACAAAGCCTTTGGGAAGGGTGTGTGTTGTTATAGACACTGTGGAGACTGCCAGGATGTAGTATAGCTAAACTTGTGCCTGCCCTATGATTCAGAATGAATGCAAATATATGTGACAAGTGTGTGCAAAAGTGTAGTCATGGCAGCATTTTTCATAGCAACCCAGTATTGGCATTAGCACAAGAATTTCTAAACTATGGGGTATTTTGTAAAATGCAATATGGAGCATCAATGCAGTGAAGCAAACACCTTTTACATGGGACATGAGAGGTGTGGGTAACTGTAAATCAAAAATATCAGACAAACTACACAATTCCAGCTATATAAATGTCAAAGCAATGACTATATGGTAGATTGATATACATTTGTAGGGTGAACATATCTTTAGTATATATCTTCAGGGTGCTCTATTCTCCCCATTTGCTGCTGGTCAGGAGGAAAGCGAGCTAATTATTTCCCTTGTAGGGCAGAATCCCATCAGATACCTCAATAGCATATATATATATATATATATATATATATATATATATATGCTATTAGTTGTGTTTACTTTTGTAAAATGCATCACATAAGCTCTCTACATTTTTCTATTATAGTCTGTCTTTTTTAATTTGAAATTGCTTAAGAAAAGAACAACCACGAGGGGGAAAACTGAAGAAGACAGCCATTGGTAAAAAGTTCAGCAACTATAAAAAATGGAGAATGCTCAATAAACATGAAATATGTGCAAAATAATAGTTAAAACACCAAGTAGACATAAAAAGTAAGATATATTGAAAGCTTCTAGAGAAAAAAAAGGGGGTCACAGATGGCAGTCTGTATGGGAAATTTCCAAATTCCCCAAATCCCAGAGTACTGGGTCCCAACTCATCGTTCTCCAGCCTTACTCTTCAACCCAACTGTGCAGGACACAGGTGGACCTCCTGGCTTCAGCTCCCCTGAACATTTGGGGAACTGGCATCCTTTGTCTACTCCCTAGCATAGTCTTTAACCCAACAGCGGGTTCACCCACCCTTAACATGCCAGCAATCTGGGAAAGCTGACCCAGACAGAAAGTTGTCTCTTTATGTGTGCCTTTTCCTTACATCTCCACTCTGCAGTGTAAATGAACACTGGACTCTCACTTCTGGATCTTTAAGTGGTAAAAAAAGTAATCAGCAGCAGTTAATGAGATAGTGTTATTTTTGTTGGCTAAAGGGATCTTCACACTGCTACAATAACGGAATACATACTATAAGAACTAAGAAAACTTGCAAGTTTGGTCATCTGACATAAGTCCTTCCCTTCATTCAAATAAATCTATGTGCCATGTCTAGTGGCAGAAAACATATTAGTTCACGGAGAAAGTTTTAAGTTAAGTGCTCATAAATACCACTGTGAATACAATTAAGGTAATATCCAACGTTAATATCTCTCTACATATTGTGAACTATTCTAAGCCAGAGGGGGGGGGGCGGGGAATGGAGAGATAATTCTAAACATATCCATTAACTAGGTATTTTCTTTCACATGTGCAAAGACTGGTTATAATTATGTCACAGAGAATAAGTTACAGTGGTCTAGATGAACCCAGTGAGCCTGGATTCTGGTTCCATATCATTAGCTACTGCCTTGTGATGTACACAGGAGGGAAAATGGACAATTTGTTGTCTCCTACTTTGAATCACTAATTGAATACTAAAACCCCACAAAGATGCACCTCACTTGCCACCTCACTGCCCTCAGGCTCTGAGGTCTGCATTGCCTCTTGAAGGCCTGAGGGAAGCTTTTCATCATCACTACACTCACTCAGGAGTCCACTTCGTAGCAATTTGGGCTATAGTAGTGCTTTTTGCAGGATTCTCCACACTGATATTTTCCTTATGGTACATCCAAAATGGGACTTTGGAGCCATAACTGTATGTTATACCTCACTAGTGTGGTCTATAATCTCAATGTGAGACTTCCAGTCCAACCTCTTTTCTCCCAGAAGCCTCTCACATGCTTCCTTACTCACTCTCACTAACCTTAGACACAAGTAAATGTGTGACCTTATTCGCCAGGTTCCTTTGTTTACTGGGCAACAGTTTCTAAATTCTAAATGTCAGTTGAACTTGGGATGTTAAACCTTCTATCTTTACCACCTAGTCTCTGACCAGTGCCAACTAAGTGTTCACGGAAAGAATGTTGCACATCACCGGAGGTACATGTACACATGTACTGCCTGTGTACCATAACTGCATGAGAACTGCTTTGTCCTCAAGGATTTCTCTTACAAGTAAGCTGAAAAAATCAGTTCACAGTGATTTCCTGTACAGTGCATGGTGGGCTTCCCAAAATTTATAGAATAAACTTGGGAAACATTCAAGTTTACTAAATGACACACTATGTGTATGACCTTATGGCCTGACCTACTTTGAAGGGTTATGGGGACAATATCACCACTACCACATATTTCTGTACATAGCATTCGCCCTCAGTGAATCCCGTCTGGCATCGGTGGCCCCTTAGGCAATGACTAAGCTGACTGTTTATGGTTGTTTTCTATTTTGTAAAATAAGAAGAACACAGTTAAATTCCCCTTCTCTGTTTAAAGTCTGCCTTACTTGGTTTATAACATATACAAGCTTAGCATGAAAGGGTCAGGCTTTGTGAGCCAAGTATGTAGTTTTCTGAGACACAGACAAGTATGATCCTGTGGAGATATGATGTAAGTGGTCATCTAAGTGGAATCTGTTCTCCAAAGAAATCTAACTGGCCGGGCGGTGGTGGCGCACGCCTTTAATCCCAGCACTCAGGAGGCAGAGGCGGGCGGATCTCTATGAGTTCGAGGCCAGCCTGGGCTACCAAGTGAGTTCCATGAAAAGGCGCAAAGCTACACAGAGAAACCCTGTCTCGAAAAACCAAAAAAAAAAAAAAGAAAGAAAGAAAGAAAGAAAAAAGAAATCTCACTGGATTCAAAGTAAAACATGGATGTCATGTGATTTCTTCATTGACCCTGAACTCACTCATATCAGGACAGTAGGATTTTTCCTCTATCAACGAGTGAATCCCAGCAGGTCTGCTGCCATAGGAGCCCCAGCAAACGCAAAGATGGGAGTTTGGCTGCATTTGGTTTAGCAGAGCAGCAGCCACAGCCCAGGGGCTCCCCTGGCTGCTATTTCTGTCCTGTTTTTCCTGCTGCTTCGTTGCTTCCTTATTTCACCAATCCGATTTTGCCTCTGGTCCCATTCAAACGGCCACCGCTCCTTCAATTAGAGGTACTCGACAATGGCTGCATCTCCCAGACAGCCTCTTAGGCAGAATCTCTCCCAAATAGCTCTTCATTTTGATTGAAACAGGAAAATAAACAGCGACCGATTATCACAGCTGTATCTGGCACGAGCCTTGGAAAAGTGATCCAGGATCGTTCCGGTTTAATTTCTCTAGAAATATCCCAACGATATTTCTCTTCTGCTTTATATCAGCAAAGCCCTGGCTTCAGAGGGCAGCTCACAGGAATGAGCCAACAATACATCCCCTCCTCACCCGTCTAGTACTGATGAGACATTAAAAATTCAACCCTCTCTTTTTCAGTGAACAATTATCTCACTCACTGGCTTGCTTCACTGATCTCTTAATGACAGCCTTCCTGTGGCTTTCTCTGAATGTTTAAAAGCTGAAACAACCCCATCTCGTCAAGCTGAAAACTGTAGCTGAGTTCTAGTAGCAGTTTCCAATAAATAATTTCAAGGGGTTTCAAATTATCCATCATCTGACAGCTCTTGGGATGATTTTTCTCATCTTCTTCAGGCATAAAAAGCGCTTTCTAACCACTGTGTGGCCCTACTGATTACTCTCAATGAGTTTCAAAGTTTGTTCCATTCCTCTGAAAGAACCTCTCTACCCATCAATATTGATGGGTGATTTGAATGGACACATATCAGGAAGGATCCATTAGAAGTAACTGCACAGCCTTGGCCAAAGATGATTTAAAATGGGCAATAAAAATTAGAAGAGGATACTGAATCTGCTTTATATGAACTCTACAAAGCATGTATGTATTAGGAAGAAAATAAAGAATGGGGATATCTAACACAATTTCTTAAGAAATAATGTCTTCACAAAAGAGGCCCGTGGCATGCACTGACACCAGATGCCAGGTGGATTTCCATGGTCCATGCTGCTGCCAGATTCTATGTGAAAGTCCATGATTCATGCTCCTGCTGACTGTAAAGGTCAAGGAAGCCTCTTATGCAGTGGTATCAATAACTGTAGACTTCACAGTTGAGAGAGAGGCATAAAAAGTTATATGACAAACCCCACCCCCACCTCCACCACCCCTCCCAAAATAGTAGTTGCAATGTAGACAGGTAGCCATTGAAGAGAACTCTTAAGAATTGTGATAAGGATGCTGAAGTCTAGCTCTTCACAATATATGGCAATAGGCAAGGGTAGAGATGGGAAAGGACGTACTCTTCTTTGAAGGGCAGGCCACTGGGAGTTTGATCATGCTCCAGTAATTATATGAACAACACAAATTGGAACTTGGTGTTTCTTTTTTTATCCTTTTGTTGGGGGGGTGGAGGCCACAGGGGTGGAGGGAGGACCTGAGAGGCCTAGGAAGTAAGTGTGATCAGAGTGCAATATGGAACATTCCCAAATAATCAATAAAAATATTATGTTATTAAAAAAGGGAAAAGTCAATGATACTTTAACTGGAAAAAGCCTCTCACCGGGTTTGTGCTATGTCAACTGATCACCACAGCTTCTTCCTCAAAGAAAAGTAAGACAACAAGAAGAGGGGAGTCAGAAAGGGCTGTGGTCGGCGGGTCCTTCCTAGGTGGAGAGAGACAGAAAGAGCAGGTGATAGGGAGAGATGAAGGGTTCCAGAATGTCTCTGGAAGGGAGAACTCAAGAAGCAGAGAAGTTGCAGAATGGGGAACTGCAATCGTTGGCCTCTTTTTCATCCAGAGAACCTCAAGGACAAAAGCTAAAACTAGAATGATAGAAGATGGTTAAGGACAAATCCTAACCCTAGCCATTAGCTCTGGGGGGGGGCGGTCCTGGTTAACTTTCAAAAGACTTTATTACACAGTTGAAAGCAAGGTAGGAAAGAGTTAACGCTTGCTAATCTAAATCAGCAAAAAATCTTACTAAAATTCCTTTGTATATAATTCTTTGGCTCTTACAAGGTGTCTCACAGGAAGTGCATTAAGTTTAAGCTCAGCAATATGAAAGTTGTGTTGTTGTTTTTCAGTTTATGGAAAGCCACTTTTATTAAGCAAAACTGTGAGCCATGGCCCAGGGTGGAATCAAAAAATAGTAAAAATAAGTGTCTCCCAATCCGAACAGCTCTAGAGGTAGTTAATGACATACACGTGTGAACGGCCCACGGTGGTACAGCAGGCAGAGTCAAGATTCTTCCATTGTACATCACTGCCTAGCACATACATGTAAGCCATGAACAGGCACATACATGTGCACCATCATGAACGGAAAGAAGGTGCTCTCTATCTCTTCGCCTATCTAACTACAAAAACCAGAACCACAATGGTCATCAAGCCCCCTTGTTTACATCCAATCTTCAGCATATCCATGTGGTCTCATTATACTGCTGCAGGCCTATCTAGCTCTCTGGAACAGACACCATCAGTGGCAACACCAGAGACAATTGTTTAAGCCACACCACTGCCCAGGTAACTAGAACACATGGCTTCTTGATCCACATGTTAACTGGCACCCTTCTGACCTCTTCTCCAGATCAGAATCTAGATTTTTTTTTTTCTGAAACACACGTTGAGTTGTGTCATTCTTCTGCTGAAAATTATTCAAATGTTTGTCGTTGATCTTTAGAACAGTGCCAATTTTCATGACCCAATTTATAGAGAAACCTGAATAGGCTGGCCACTGCCAACTCCTCCAACCTCACCAGAAGCCAAGAATCCCCTCTTCCCTTCCTATGCAGTTCCCTGAAGGACTCCTGTTCCCCACCACAGAGTCTTTAAACATGCCAGTCCTGCCCTGCCCACTGTCTCTAGTTTGCTAACTCTTAATTTTTAGTGGCTGATTATTTCATCTCTTTTGTTAAAATCTCATAGCACGTATGCTCTCATATTTATATAGTTATTTTAATTTCCAGCTTTTTCTACAAGCTAGAATTACTCTTAGTCCACTAAACATAAACATAATATGTATTTTAACAAACCAGTAAAAATTACCATGTGATAGAAAATAATATCTATAAATGATGGGTGTTATAGAATATTATTTTAAAGTGCACTACTTTAATGTTTATGTTGCATTTGTTTAACTCTGTGAAGCTGTGCTATTGTGCCTGTCTAAAACGCCTGATTGGTCTAATAAAGAGCTGAATGGCTAATAGCAAGGCAGGATAAAGGATAGGTGGAGCTGGCAGGCAGAGAGAATAAATAGGCAGAGAAATCTGGGAGAAAAAAAAAAGAGCAAGAAAAGAAAGGGCCAGCCACCAAGCTACACAGCAAGCCATGGAGTAAGAGGGGAAGTAAGAAAAGAAAAATCCCAGAGGCAAAAGGTAGAAAGGATAATTTAAAGTTAAGAAAATCTGGCTAGAAACAAGCCAAGCTAAGGCTGGGCATTTATAATTAAGAATAAGCCTCCATGTGTGATTTATCTGGGAGCTGGGTGGTGGGCCTCACAAAAGAGCAAAAACAAACAATAACAAAGGAGCCAAAGGAAATTTTATGAAGAGACAAGTAACAATTTATGAGGAAATAAATAATGAACAGATCATTTGAGGTAGAAGGAATAGTCTGAGAAATGTTCAGAGAACTGAAGAACAGTGGATTCCCAGCCCAGGGTGGAGGAGAAAGTAATGGAGTAGAGTCGCTTGAGATGTGGAGACAAGATCGGACTTGAGAAAGGTGGGGAAAGGCAGTGAGAGGCGCAGGGCAAGTTCAGGCTTGGTCCAGTGGGTAATGGGTACTTACTGAGTGTTATTAGGGAGGGGAATGATCCAAAATATGAGGAAACAAGAGCCAGACAGAAGTGACCCATAAGCAAGAGACATTGGGTGGAAAACTAAGACTTAAACTAACAAAGTAGATAAAGGATAGGGAAATAATGGATCCAATATGTGAGCATTTTAGAAGGTGACATTGATGGGACACAGCAGCAGGGCAGCTGTAGAGGGTTGAGGAGAGAGAAAGAGAACAATGTTTTAAAGTAAGTTTAAGAGTGTTTTTATCAACTAAGTCAGAGACCTTAAAAAGAAGATATTTATGTATTCCAGAGTTAGAGAAAATATAAATTTCATATTTGTATCTATTGGATATCTAAGCAGAGATGTCAAGTGGGTAATTGGCTACCAAGCTATTGTTTGGTTCTCTGGAAAGAAGTCAGTGGTTATAAAGGCAAGATAGAGTACGAAGTATAAAAAATTTAAACTCTATCTAGACATGACAAGCACTTTTTCACATATGTGCTGTTCTAGAACAAGTGAGGATAATGCCTTGATTCTGTGAGAAGTCTGGAGTTGAAGCTATATACAAGTTTAATTGTGGGGGAAAGTTAGCAAAATCAGAGCCCACATCATGTGTCAGTACTGTTCATACTTTCACTAAGATTATCTGTCTGTGACTAAATCCCAAAGATATAGTTACATCCTAGTAATTTAGTTTGGAGAATGGCTTTTTCATTTTTTTTAACTTGTGAGAAACCATTTTTTTTTTCTGTTCCAGTTTCTTCTTTGTAACAACAGTTATCCCTACTACTTCATGACATGAGTGAGGTGTTATTTAAATAATATCCGGCTCTATATCTGACCTATGGCAAATGCTCTTTAGATGGTTTATTTTATCAGAAAAGTTAAAGTGTGATTCAACAAGTACACACATATTGAGATTCTGCTGCGTTCTGGTCCTAAAGCACAAACAGAATGAGAATTCAGAAAATGACATGTTCAGACACTTTCAGGAAGCTCGCTTGTCTTCTGATAAAGATGGTCCTAACTAGTACACATGGAGGCAAACAATACAGGACACTGAAGGACAAAATGGAAACTGAAAACATTACAGTAAATACCAATTAATGGCCAAATCACAGCCTGTGTAGTCAGGATGTCTATGAAACTTACAAGACTCCTTTTTTCTAACTTACATGCATTGAAGACCAAGCCTGGTCCTTTAGGTACAATTTTCCATGTGAGGAAGGTACAAATGTGCAGCTGATTTGATACCCACGGTTCAGATATGTCTTCCTACAATTTAACAGGTAACGTTTCTTAATTTATCTCATACTTCCCAACATGAATAAAAATATGAAATGTCAAAAGGCAATATCAGTTTGTTCAAGAGCATAAAGCCAAAAAACAGTTAAACAAAGGTTGTATCACCTTCAATTTGAAAGATGGTGTTCAATATCTGGGACACTTTTCTTTGCACAGAGGTCATGAAGATGTTAAAGGGGCATTATATAAAGATGACCTAAGCAAAGATGGAGAGATGGAATCCTGGCATGCTCTGTGAAATATTTATAAGCCTTGAAATGAATAGACTTACTAACATGGATAAGTGGATGATGAAAATAGCTTTAAGTACCTATTATCCATAAGAATCTACAGACTTTAGTCACGAATTTGGAAGTTGGAAAGACCTCTTCGGTCATCTGGTTTTACCTCTCAGGACACAGAGAAGCCTCTTTTATGAAGCAATGCTCAAAGAATTTTGGAAGCAACCCCCCCCCCAACCACCCACATACACACAAAAGCTTGTATAATCTAACAAAGGAAAGATATCTTACAAAATACTCCCTGGAGTTGAATGTATCCAAGTGGTACATCAAGACTGCCCATCGCATGTCTCCTGCACATCTTCTGAAGTCAAGATGCATTGCCTTGATATAAGGTCTTCAAGAAGAACAAACAAAAAGTCCACAACATGTCTTCACTTACAGGCAAATCTATTATCCACAATACAACAAAGACTTCGGAAAATGCTAAGTTTAGGACAAGAAGATTAACAGTAAAATTTTAAATTCTGGACTAAAATCACATGAAAGCAGATTGGCAGCCAGATATCCTTGTTTTAAAAAAAATCATTTACAGCTTTTGGAAGGTTTACAGACATGCACATGATAAGACTCACCAAAGCCCTGAAGATACTTATAACAATATCCTTGTTATAGATGAGATACACAGCAGGTTTTCTAGACAAGTTGTTTACATACCTAACAGGATAATCTTGTCTTTCACATAATTCCTTTTGAGACAGAACAGAGCTAAAAACTGGGATGGTGTTTGTTTTGTACAAGCATCCCAGTACCAAAACGAACACAAACATGTTCTCCATCTTCCTTAAAGAGAGAGTGTTAGACCATATTTTCTAAAAGCTTTGTGGTTGAACTAAGATACACTGACTTGCATGTCTTCTCAGTTGTGTGTGCACTTGGATGTGTGCGTGCGTGCGTGCGTGCGTGCGTGCGTGTGCGTGTGTGTGTGTGTGTGTGTGTGTGTGTGTGTACAGTGCTCTTACAGGTCAGAAACGGGCACCAGATCCAATAAAACTGAAGTTATAAGAGGTCATATGTCACCAGACCCAAATTCTGAGAATCAAGTTCCAGTCCTCTGTAAGAGTAGTATGTTAGCAGAGATATCTCTCCAACCTCTGGTCCTAAATTTTTAAAGGAACTAGTAACCTGTCTAGACCTTAATGTTGAGAGTTGGCGCTTCATTTTAATAGGAAGCTATATTCCTGGGTTTTCAAAGTACATCATCTACCTCCTTTGTCTCTGGGGCTTGAGGGCACCTCTAGCTGAAGTATTCATGTCTCTCCCCCACTGCAACATGTCAGCTAATGCTCTTGCTAGCATTGTGTAGCAGGAATCTTAAAAGGTCTTATTAATAAAAAAACAAACCTGGTGCCAGTTATTGGGGTGAATGCTGGAAGATCAGAGAAGCAGAACAAGCCACAGCCATCTCACCTTGCCAATTTCTCAGCTGATCCTGTTCCTCAGACTGGAAGCCTTTGTGTCCTCATCTGAATGGATCTCAGCTGAACTGCTGCTAAAAGCTAAAAGGTTAACCAGCTCTAGTTCCTGGTCCTCACACCTTATATACCTTTCTCTTTCTTGCCATCACTTCCTGGGATTAAAGGCATGTGTCACCATGCCTGGCTGTTCCCAGTGTGGCTTTGAACGCACAGAGATCCAGATAGATCTCTGCCTTTGGAATGCTAGGATAAAGGTGTGTGTGCCACCATTTTCTGGCCTCTGTATCTAGTGGCTGTTCTGTTCTCTGACCCCAGATAAATTTATTAGGGTGCACAATATATTGGGGAACACAATATCACCACATCATTTGTCTAGACAGAAATCTCCACAGAACCCTTAACCAATAGGGAAGTGGAGCATGTTGGTTTCCTCAATGCCAAAGGACACATAAGGTTAAGCTTTCTATTTTACAATTTCTATCAAATTTTAGCAATTCCCTATTGGCCACACGCAGGATAAAGTCCAAACTGCCTAATGATATGTTTTGGCTTAGTTTCAAAACCTACTACACTTTGGCTGGAGCTTCCTATCTCATGTTCTGGCCAGTCATTTCCCATTCCAAGCCTTCAGCTTCAGAGAAGTCGTTCCTCTCTATCTTCTAAGTATAACACACTCTACCCCATTTCCACTTTCCCACATCATCCACTGTTTCCCTAAGCTCAGATAGTCTATCAGTATTTCATGTATGTATCCAGAGTCTACTCATGCCACAGTATCTAATTCTCATTGTCTGATGAGTAACTGTCATTTTATTTCAAACCACATACTTTTTCTGAGTAAGATGCTAGGCATAAAGTGATGAGCAATGGGAATAAAGAAGGTATTCTAGACCAAGAAAAAGAATAAATGGGAAAATAAATTAATATGCAGAAAGCAATAACTACCATTACAGTGCACAGAACAATGTAAAATGGTTGATAGTTTCTCACCTTGGCAATTAGACTTCTTTTTTGATAGTGATTGAATTAAGACTTGAGAATAAGAAGGCTACTAATAAATATCATTAAGATAGCTCTGTCTCCAGACAGAATAACAAGTAACACAAAAATTTTGGATGGTTAAAAAAAATTGGAACCAGGTTGAGAGTGGCAGGGAATAAAATTAGAAATGCCACAATCTCTCTCATCAGCAAATAACTGCTTTCTCTCTGAGCTCGTCTGCCACCATCTGCACCATCCATTCAGGTCTTGGCATGAACTGTCTAGAGTTGCCACTTGTTTTTAATCTTATCTTCATGTACAGTAAGTTCTATGAAAGCCAGTACTCTGGGTGCCTTGTATGCATCCCAGTATCCACCAATAACCAAAACTCCATGAAAGGTTTTCAACAAATAACTCTTGGACTCTAGTTGCCTAAGAGTTTGGTTTCCCATTATCCAATCAAAGCAGGGAAGATTGTGAAATGTTTATAAATTGATTCCTGCATTTTATTCCAGGATATCAAACCCATCTGTAGTCATCTTTAGCCCAATGGGAAAATGTTACATCACAAATCTTATTCCTTTTTGTTCTGATAACATTCCTCTCTCAAGTGTTTTCAGGCAACCACACTAAATTAATTGCCCCTGCTCTAGACACCTGGCCTTCAACCTATGGTTAAATTTATTTCAATATCTCTTTTAATGACTCCACAGCTCAATAAGATACCTCAAAATCACATAAATATAAATGGAAGAAATGTATCCACCCTTGGCTGCATTTTACACATTCTAATATTCTTCACCCAGTGTCATCTGTCAATTATTCAATTAGCAGACTTCTATTTTCTCAAATGTCAATCATTTGGTCTTAACAAATAGCTGCTGGAAAGCCCTTATGTACTACTGCTAGAAGCTCATCCTTTTCCAATATTTAGACAAAGGTGTTGTAAGAAACAGAGAGCTGTACAAGCTAGTTTGTGTCTAGACAGAATGCTGCTGCTGATATAGATAACCAGTATGTCAGTTAAATTATGTCTGACACTGGATATCTGGGTGCCCCCAACATAAACAATGATGTAATCTGCTGTATAACTGTTTTGACAGACTGCAACTTTTATGTGGTTTTATATAAATATGGTTCTAAGGTCAAGGGCCTTTGCCTTTATCAGACTGCCTGTGTATGTCTATCTGTAGGCCTGTATACCTACCTCCTTGGAACCCACATGTGGAGAAACTCTAGTCTGTGTGTGCTTGTGCCTATCTGTGTGAGACCTGTGTATGGTGTGTGTGTGTGTGTGTGTGTGTGTGTGTGTGTGTGTGTGTGTGTGTGTGATTAGCATGTGCCTGAGTGGCTACCTGCATCTGTCTGCTTAGCAGTCAGTATATAGAGTAGCCTTTACCCAGAGTGAATAAATTATGTCTCATTTGTACACAGCTCCTTAAAATATCTTCAACCTTGAATTCCCATGACCCTCCTCCTTTCCTGACAACTTTTCTTAAGTATAATCATTATATCATGTATAGAGAAGGTGACATAACAATAAAAGCATTTGAAATGGTTATTTTAAACTATGAGTTGGTGCTTTAGCTGGGATTCTGTGGTTTTTCATTTTTAGTTTTAGACTGGGAGGTTTGGACTCTCTTTTGTCATTATTTCCTTACAGATTTTATTTTTAAAGTGACCTTATTTAGAAGAAGCATTTTGATTTGAATTTTTATTTATCTGCTCTACTACACTATGATATTACACTCAAACAGCCATTTGTCATCACCAGGAATGTCAGCCAATCCCAAACACATGTCTTTCTAAAATTTATTTGCATGCATAGTATTTATAAGTGAGATGAGTCTAAGTAATTTTCCATACAGCCACCCATGAATCATTATGTGATTAAAAAAAGATATTCACATTCATGATAACCACGCATGTTACAAACAACCATATATTAAGGGACTTTCTCCCAAACTTAAGTCTTGGTGACAACCAACAACTTTGGGAACCTAAGGCTTTAACTTGCATTACCTCTAAATCATTTCATTAATAATGTACACATGTGGGTTCTCCGAAAGCCTTGTCTAAAACTTACCTCTAAGTCATTTAGTTAAGAATGTTCACATGTGGGCTCTCTGAATTCCTAGTCTGAAACTTCCCTCTAAGCCATCTAGTTAAGAATGTTCACATGTGGGTTCTCTGAAAGCCTGTTCTAGAGTCTAAAGTCCTGTTTGTATTCCAAAATAAGCAGCCATCACATCACATCTTTACCTTAGTTTCTGATAAAATTCAGTTTAGCTCCCTAAGTCACTTATAGTTGAAGATGCCTTTTTGAGGATATATTTTTAAACCATATATTGGACCTGGGGCTATTTCAATATTTTAACCAAATCTATCAGAAGCCATAAACACAGAAATCTGTTCATAATATATATATTTCTTCAACACTATTCTAAAGTTTTCATAATATTTTCATCAACTTTTCCACCACAAACCCACAGAAATGTGTTTTAATGTACCATTCAGTCACTGAGTGGGAAGGAAATGACTTCCTATTCATTTTCTTGGAGTTAGATACATCATTCTTACCATAGCATGAATGAACACATCCTTTTGGCAGGTGGCTTTTCACCTCAATTACACACTAGGTGAACGTCTCCTAAATTGCTTGTTTAATCACAAAATGAAAATAGCAGCTAGTGGAGACATTGTAAATGTATCACCTTAATCAGGAGATCAAACTCAGCATCACCAGGAATAGAGCAAAACAACAGGAAGACATACCATACTGAGATGAGCACATCATCATTTGCATGGAATCCTGGCCTGCACATAGGAAGCAGAGAAGCCCAAATGCAGGGGTATTCCACAAAATAACTGGCCTACACTCAGCCAAATGATTGGGGTAAAGAAAAATCATTTCTTCTTCAAGGAAATAGAGATCTGACAAGTAAAATTTGCATCCCAGTGTGGAAAACACTGGCAGTATCTTTCTCAATTTGATCACCAAAATGTTATTAGAAGTCTGTTTTTGTTTTTCTGTACTGCATAGTGGTGGGTTTAAGATAATAGGGCAAATGAATCCAGTCTATTTCAAATGATTGATAAAAAATACCTACATGCATATATGTACACAGAGTAACAATGTCAATAATTAGTGAAGGGTACATAAGAGTTATTGGCACTGCTTTTGCAACTTTTCACTTAGTTAAATTACCAAAACTTACAGATTAAATTTCCAAAGTTCAATACTCTCAAACCAAATACCCAAACTGTACAAATGCAATGTTTCAATACATACGCAGCAAACAAATAAAGATCCAACACACTTCCACTGACTGGTTCCCTCTACACTCCTGTGGCACACAACTGCCTCTCATATTGATGAATGGTGACATGAGTTTCAAATTATTTGCTAGCATTTATGACATTTAATTTCATGTTTTTATAAAGATTCATTCTCTCTCCCTCTCTCTCTCTTCTCTCTCTCTCTCTCTCTCTCTCTCTCTCTCTCTCTCTCTCTTGTGTGTGTGTGTGTGTGTGTGTGTGTGTGTGTGTGTGTGTGTGCAGGCACATGCTTATGTTATATGTTTGGGAAAACCAGATGTTTCTAGATCATGTGGAGCTGGAGTTGCAGACAGTTGTGAGTCTCTCCACCTGGGTATTAAGAATTTACTTCTGGTCATCTGCAAGAGCAGACATTATATTTAACAACAGAGTCATCTCTCCAGCCCCATAATTTCATATTTTGGTGTGACACTCTAACCAAAATTTTTATGTTTTCTTCTTATACACCAATGTGTTGATTTTTAACCTATGAAACCTACTTTGAACATAACTGCACTAATAATCATGCAATGTAACAGGAAACCCTTATTGCTTACAAAGAGTTGGGCACTTACTTGTCCAAGTGCTTTACATATACTCTTCTGTAACTCAGAGGCTTATATTAATTATAAATGCTTGGCTGATGGCTCAGGCTTGTTACTAGCTAGCTTTCACATTTAAATTAACCCATATTTATTATCTATGTTTTGCCATGTGGTTCATGACTTATTATCTCATTTTCTATATGTCTTGCTTCCTTGGCAGCTGGCTGGCATCTGCCCCAACTCCATCTTTCTTCATCTCCTTGGTGTGATTGTACTGCCTAACCTTACCTTGCCTTGCCATTGACTAAAACTGCTTCATTACCAACCAATGAAAGCAACACACATTCATAGTGAACAGAAAGACATACCACAACATTTCTCCTTTTCTGTCTAATCAAAAAGAAAAATTTTAACTTTAACATAGAAAAATTATATATAACAAAAATGGCTATCAAGTAAGAATCATTTACAATATCCAGTCTATTTGTATTTGTCAAAATTAAAGAAAATATTCTATCATTTATCCTATATTTGTGAGTCTAAAGCTTCATTCCTAATTTACTTTTTATTCAAACTTGTATTACAAACTCAAAACCATCCTTTTATGTCTCCCAACCTTATACACTTTACACCTCATTTGTGAGTTTCTTTTTTGAATTTGGTAACAAAGGAAACTGTTGAAATGTCTTCAACTCCATCAGAGACCCTAGAAGGAAACAATATTACCTAAGTAAACAGAAGGTAGAGTAGTCCTAAGGGATGGTAATAGTATTGTTGCAGTGGGAGAAAATGAGGCACATAGAAACTGTTTCCAGCGATAATGCTGTATTCATTAAATTCTAGAAACTGAAATAAACTCAAACTGCTCTACTTCAGACACCCCACTTTCACCACCTAGCAGCTCCCCTTTTCAAGTATTTGTTCTACATACCAGTACAGGAAATTATGCCATTCATGTTGGTAGCCTTAGTTACTAGTAAGTTTTGTGACACACAGTAGGCCTCAACATAGTTGAGCTGAATTCACTGTATGTATTTGATATTCTAATATCTTCAATTATTTTTCTTTCTTTTTATTTAATTAAAATATAATTACATCATTTTCCTCCTCCCTTCTCTTTCCTCCCTCTAATTCCTGCCATGCTCCCTACTTCCTATCAAATTCATATCCTCTTCTTCTTTAATTATTATTGATATTTTTATACATGCATACAAATAGACTACTGACTGTGTTTACTGTTGGTAATTACATGTGCTTAGGGCTGAGAATTTAGGATTAGTTAATCTATCAGGGAACTTGTCCCTGGAGAAAACTTTCTCTCCTCTTCAGTAGCAATTAATTGTCTATAACAAAATCCACTTATTAAAAGAAAATATTTCTAGGTATGAGCTTGTTTGTTATTCTTAGTGGTTAGTATTTGGATATGCTATCTAGGAGACCTAGTCCCTCCAGCAAACTATGGCTGGCCTTTCCTTATGGTAGTGATGATCATCCCTGTGAATGAAGAAGACTCTGCATCTCTCCTACAGGAAAACCTTCAACAATTTGGTGCTTCAGCGTGAAGCTGAAAAAAATCCATACAAAAGTGGCTTTCCCATTCATCTACTGGGGTTTTTAATTTACCTTTCTAATATGTTCACATTCTGATACTAGAAAAGCTAAAACATGAGAAATACATTTTAAGGCTCTGATTTGGTCAAAGAAATAAAGTAACAATTACTTTATTTTCAAGGACTTAGATGTTTCGTATAACTTTTTTTGCAGCTTATTGCCCTCCAGACACTTGATATGATACAAAATAAGCAAATTCTAGTCACCCTGTCTGAAGATGAAGCGACACTATCCTGCCCTGAGGAATTACACAATTGAGTATGACAAGCATGACTTCTACTCATGTATTTATACTTCTTTTATAAATGATTTAAAGATAGATCACTCTCAGAACTGGAAGCCTAGAAGGAAGAGGGTAGCTGAGGCCAGAAAAGGTTATGACCTTTTTAAAGACTGTCATAGAGAAGTGAGCTAATGGTTAAAATTTGAGAGATAAGAAAGGGGAAAAAAACACATACGTAAGGTCTGAAATGCATCTGAAAGAGATAAGCTACAGATTAAAGGAATTTGCAGAATGTCTCTGTGATAGAAGGTGCCCAGCACAGCTGAGAGGAACTGAGATGAATCCACACAAAGGACCAAGTTCTAGGCTGAGTGTGGTTGTCATGAAGTCAACAGCAGGTGTTAAGGATAAGGAGTTCTCTTCTTCTCTGGCCTTTAGATGCTGAGGCAGAAATGTTAAGGCAGAGATGATGCTAATACAGAGATGCTAAGGCAGAAATGTGGAGGCAGAGATGATGCTGAGACTGAGATGATACTAATACAGAGATGATGCTGATGCACAGATGATGCTGAAGCAGAGAAGTTTTTACTGGGAATAAAGCACAACTGGGTTATTGTACAACTGGGGAAAAGGGGGAACCTGTTACAGAAGACACAGTTGGAGTATTGTTTCCATAAGACTACAAGGTGACTGACACAGCAAGATAAGATGCATAGGACCAAGTAAGTCACTGACTGTCATCTTCAGCCACCTATATGCAGGAGAATGGAGACACTGAGATGAAAGGGATAAAGTGACTCAGCCAAGAGTATCGGAGGACTATAGAAACTGAGAGAACATTACTTAAGTTCACTGAGGTCCCATGGTACAGGATAGTATTTATGCTTCTTTTTTTCCTAGTCCAGAATCTGTTTTTAATATATCCCTGCTGTAGCTAAAATTTTCTCCAGTCCTGCCCACAGTCAGGACAAATCTCTCTCACCAGTCAGTCCCGCAGCTGCTCAGATTCAACCAAGTAAACATACTGAGACTTATATTATTTATAAACTGTATGGCCATAGCAGGCTTCTTGCTATCTGTTCTTATATCTTAAATTAACCCATGTCTACATAAGTTGCCATGTGGCATGTGACTTACCGGTACCTTACATCTTGCTTTTCATGGTCTCTCTGCCTCAGCCTTCCTGTTCCCACAATTCTCTTCTCTGCCTGTCCCACCTATACTTCCTGCCTGGCTACTGGCCAATCAGCATTTTATTTATACAAAGTGATATCCACAGCACCCTGCCATGTCCATATTAAGTGTCTTTACGCTGGTTTTAAAAAGTAAATACTATATAAATTCTGAGAGAGTTGGTCTGGTATCTATTGTGACAGGTGAAGAAGTGAATGCATCCTTACCTGGATGGATGAAAGAACTAACTCTTGTACACACACACAGCGGTTTAAGGGTCTGAATGAGAGCAAATGGCTTGGAAAGAAGGTCTTGCCTGCAGCCTCTTCCGCTTCTCTGATCAATGCCTGGTGTGTGGTAGTTTGACTAACAAGGGCCTCCCTAGGCTCATATATTTGAATGTTTAGTCATCAGGGAGTGGCACTGTTTGAGAAGGATTAGAAGACCTGGCCTTGTAGGAGTATATGTGTCTTTGTTGGAGGAAGTGGGCATTGAGGTTTTAAAAGTCCATGCTAGGCCCAGTCTCTAAAGTTTGTGAGTTCCCACGAGCTTGGTTCAGTTGTCTCTGTAGATTTTCCCATCGTGATCTTGACCCACTCCACCCCACCCATGCACCCCCTGCTCATACAATCCCTCTTCCTCTCCTCGACTGCATTCTCAGAGCTCAGCCTGATGCTTGGCTGTGGAACTCTGCATCTGCTTCCATCAGTTACTGGATGAAGGCTCTATGATGACAGTTAGGGTATTCACCAATCTGATTACCGGGGTAAGCCAGTTCAGATACCCTCTCCACTATTGCTAGTAGTCAATAGAGGGGAGGAGATGGGAGATAAAAACATGAGGGGACCAGATGGTCAAGCTGTGGGAGAAACAGAGTGGGAGAGCAATGAAAGATATCTTGATAGAGGGAGACATTATGGGGTTAGAAAGAAACCTAATGCTAAGGAAATGTTTTCTTTTTTAAGAATTGCCTTGGTCATGGTGTCTCTTCACAGCAAAGGAATAGTGACTAAGACTTTTGGTCTCTTTGGCTGGATTTCTGACCCTGCTCCCTGAGTCACTTGTGTTGGTCTCTAGCCTTTGAACCTTACACTGGTCACTAGAAGCTTATTTGAAGCTTCTGGCTCTGTTCCTATAGATTGCCCCTGCCCTCCATTTGTCCTGATGTGACCTTCGTTGACAGATGTGCCCTTTCCAACTCACTCTGACATATCACACCCTTTGGGAGCAGCTAACGTTTACTGTCTAGTTTGGGACAGTATCTTAGGTCCAGCTATGTGTCTAACCAGAACTTCACCTGCCACCCCATGCCAACTACTACTTTCTCATCTCTGTGGCACATTAAGAACCAATATGTATGAGCTAAACTGTCAAAAACATCTTTGCTCTTGTTAAAATGCTACTCGCACATCTTAACATAAACAAAGTAATGGTAGTAAATATGGATATATACAGCATAAGTTAACCAAAAGCTTAAAATATAGATACTTCCACAGTGTTTTATAACTGCATTTTTCAGTTATTCACCCCACTCAAGTTACTGTTGCAATATTTTTAAGTGTATTAACACTCCATTCCCATGAGCTTGAATGTTAGAAATTGATGCTTCCAGGGTTTTAGAGGAACTTTTTGATACAATCCTTTTGGTATTATTCAAGATAACACAGCATTACTCATTGATACACCTTTGCCCCTGCTTTAATGAGGGGCTGGTATGTTCTGTGGCCATGAAAAAGTTATGCAGTAAGAGGGAGAGTGGCCCATATGGGGACAGCTTGCAAACATTATTTCTGTAAGGCAGTTGACAGGCTGTGTTGGCAGGAATGAGTCATTACGAGCAAACCTCAGTCATCCAATTCTATCACTAAGGCCTGATGCTGCATCTCATCCTTGATCATTTACTTCTTCTACACACCAGAGCAGCCTGTAAGCCTCAGACCCAGACATAGCAGCAATGTTGGAGCTCTCACAGGATGAATAAGAAGCAGAGAATTAATTCTACTAGAAAATAATTGTCCCACTACATTTAGGTGCTGTTTTAGGTGCAGCAATGTTCATGGATTGTTTGCTAAAAAGAAATCAAATCCCCACCCAAGCCCAGCATTCATTTGTCATAATTCTAATTATAAATGTATTTATTATTGAAATTTCATAGTTATTAAATGAAATATTATCACATTTGCCCTCCTCCAACTTCCCATCTGTCCTACATATACTTCCCCACCTAACTTTATATCTATTTTTCTTTTGTGATAACCCACCAAGTTCTATTAATGCTGTCTATGTGTACATGAGTGTGGGACTGCCTACCAGAGCATGGGAAACCTAGCAATATAAACACCTTGAAAAGAGGATGATGCTCCCTTCCCCAGAAGCTATCAACTACCAGCAACACTTCAGAAAGCCTAGAAAACACCTTTTCAAATTGCTGGAACTCTGGTTGGCTCAATCTTGTTCGGGTGAGAAACAGGTAATCACAGCTGTTGTGAGCTCATTGTCTTATCCAGAAGACATTTCACTGCTCCTTCTCCATCCTCTGGTTCTTAGATTCTTTCTTCCTCCTCCTTGATATCCCTCTTCTGAACCTTACCAGAGGGTAAGTGTGTTGATAAAGATTCCCCATTTAGGACTGTATCTCAGTTCTTCAGGAGTTATTTCAGCCCACATTTGCAGTGGCAGCTATTATTGTCACCACCCCAGAATGCACCGCTGGCAGCAGGCTCTTCCACCTGCCCTGTGCTCTTGTTCCATAGACAGATTCTCATTTTCCCAGCTTGCTGCCAAAGCAACAGTTGTCTATTTGGAACTGGGCAGCTTAGCCAATGGCTCGAATTCTTTTATGGAAAGTCCCTTGTCCAAATTCACAAGGCAACTGCCTTTTGGATATCAGTCTTCCAGACACTTTGCCAATACCAATTCCAACATAGTCTTTTAGAAACTCAGGAATTTGTCTACCTATATCACCAACCAACACATCAGGTGACTGTCTCACAGCCTAGAACATGGTATGATTAAAATGCTCTTGCTATTAACTTGAAGCACAATATACTACTTCCCTTTCCTGCATCAACGTGATATGACATGCTTTGTTGACTCCCATGGGAAGCCTGCCCCTTTCTGAACAGAGGCAGAGTGAAGGAAGGGCAGGAATAGATGGGAGGTCAGGGGAGGGAACCGGAAGAGAACAGAGAGGGGAAACTGTGGTTGGTATGTAAAATAAATGAAAATATTTAACTAAAAAAAAGGATAAATAAATAATAAGTAAATAAAATAGTCCCAGCACAGGGGCCTCCTGACCTTGAGTCTGAAGTGTACAATGTCTTCAACAATAGGAACTTACCTTCCTCCTCTATGGCAATAGAGGCAACCAGTGGCAATAAATGGCGGTTGTCAGTGTGACTTTAAGAGTCCCTTAAAATAGGCCGGGCGGGCGGTGGTGGTGCACGCCTTTAATCCCAGCACTCAGGAGGCAGAGCCAGGTGGATCTCTGTGAGTTCGAGGCCAGCCTGGGCTACCAAGTGAGTCCCAGGAAAGGTGCAAAGCTACACAGAGAAACCCTGTCTCGAAAAAACCAAAAAAAAAAAGAGTCTCTTAAAATAAAATCATGAACTTTGCAGGTAAATAGCAGGAACTAGAAAAGTTCGTATTGAGTGAGATAACCTGGATCCAGAAAGACAAACATCATATGTTCTCTCTCACTGGAGGCTCCTAACTCCAAATCTTCAGAAGTGAGTATAAACCCTGGAGAAAATGCAGAAACCAGGAAAGTAAAAAGAGACCATAGCTGAGGTAGGGGGGATGAGGAAACAACAGAGAAGAGAACCGCAGGGAACAAGTGATATATGACCAGGGAAATGAGAAGAGGGCAGGTCTAGTTAGGGGAGGGAGATAAAATCGGAAGGAGGGGGAGGGGAAATAAGAGTAAGGTTATCTGAAAAAGTCATAAGGAATCATAATATTAACTCTCTACTAAAAATGTACTATATATATCTTTTATATAAATAGACATATACAGTTTAAATAAAATTTTCTCATCTGGGCTGACAATGCCCACTCCAAGAGCCAAAGATCACCTAGCATTGGAAGCTCTCTTTTGAGTTGTTGGCCAGAGTTGTCCAAGAGCCTCCCAAAACATTACAGACTACTGCTATTGTCCCTGGGGTATGGGGGAAAGCTCAAGAAACCTCAGTCCTACACAAAGAACTACAGGCAAGCAAGGAATGCCGAGAGCTGGAGAAACCGCCTTCCCCAAGGAAGAGCACACCAATTGGTTTTCCAGAATCAAATGGTCAGCCATGAACGTGCATACATACAAGTAACATGATGTAACACAATTAATGAAAAGGAGGCCACACATTTGAAAGAGTGAAAGTAGGGGTATTATAGAAGGGTTTGGAGGGAGGAAAAGAAAGAGGAAAATAATGTAATTATATTATAATCACAAAAGTCAAGGAAATAATTTTAAAACAAATAGTCCAATCTTATTTTACCTCGCAGCAGTTTGTAACAAAAGTGGATCATATCATCTTGTATGAATCCTTTTATATTCAACCCTAACTGCTTCATGATTTACCTTCTACTTTCTGGCTCATCTCAGTCTCCATCATTCATCTCTCACAGTTGAGATTATGCTTAATATTTACGTTTTTATAAACACTCAGATAAGGAATTATTAGCACTCATTTGCTGTAAGTGACTTACAGATAAGTCTCACTTCTCAAAATCTATGCACGTCGTCACTTTCCAGGAGTCTCACTGAATCTCATGGCTTACAAACATCATCTGCTCACTGATACCTCCCGAATTATGCCAGTGTTTCCCTAGATTTTCAGATCTATTTTGATAACAACCTGCTCAACATTTCCACGTGAACATCTGAGAGGAATCTCCAACTCAGCACAGCCTGAACTAAACTCTTCCCTCATCCAGATAAGCCCCTCACCCAGCCTCCTGTTTTAAGGCAAATGGCAACTCCATTCACTCTAAAACCTCAAGCCAAAGAATTACCGCCATTGTTGACCTCATCATCATATAATTTGCATCACCTTTGGTCAAGGTATCCTGATTGCTTTCCTTCCTAGGACAAGCCAATATCACATTATGTCTGGGAAAAGAGTAAGCTTTCTGTAAGCCAACTTTCCTCTACTTCTGTCTGTTGTCTGTGCTCCACACCATAGCCAGAAGAGTCAAGATTATCTGTTTTCTTTATATTGTACCTAAAATCATCCATTTGGTCTGAAATTCCTCTCCAGTGATTTGATCCACTTGGTATTCCTAGCCTCAATCTTTATGTCTTCTCCCAACTCCTGTAAATGGAGGCTTTTCTGTCCTGCTCATTCCTGCAGCCACTTTTAAAATAATCACTCAGAGGCTTAATATTAATTACAAATTATTTGGCCTATTGCTCAGGCTTATTACTAACTAGCTCTTCAACTTAAATTAACCCATTTCTATTCATCTGTGTTTTTCCATGTGTCTCATGGCTTTAACTGTGTTCTAATGCATCTTGCTCCTCCAGCAGTTGGCTGGTATCTGCCCCTGACTCTGCCCTTCCTCGCTCTGTCTCTCTGCTTGGATTTCCTGCCTGACTCTATCCTGCCTTGCTATAGGCCAAAGCGGCTCCTTTATTAACCTGTGGTAATAAAACATATTCACAGTACACAGAGGGGTTATCCTACAGCAAACTCCCACTGACCAGCCTGCCAGTATCCAATCAAGCCTTTGGTCATATCTTGCCTCTGCTCAGAATCTTCCTTTCTGAGATCACTGCATAGTTCAGTCCCTCATTTCATTTGGATCTCTGTTCATTAATACTCCCACAGAGAGGCATGCCTATGGTAATTTAAGAACAATTCCCTTCACATTTTCCAAGCTCTATTTACATCATTCTCAACAGTCTTTCCTAGATCTTTTTTCTTAATAATCACATATTTCTTTTGAGTCATGATAATTCTTCCAACATACAAAACACTCTATCTTATTCATTGTTTATACTACATATTTTACTATGTAAAAGAGAATCTGGTGCCCAGAAATTAGTTACTGTTCATTAATGAATGAATTTTTGCCAGTTACTCCATTTTTAGTTTGAGCCTTTTGGAATTTAATTTCTGTCATTATGAAACAAAATATTTCACTTAAAAATAAAGTAGTTTTGTTATCATTAATGCTGTTACTTAACTACATGCTAAAAAAAAAAAAAGGAATAATCCAATAATAATTCAGTGAGACACTGGAAGGAACTTCCCAGCATGCCTTCTGATATAAAGTACTCTTCTGAATTGGAAATTTATGTAAAAAATAAGGTTTCAAGTAGTTTTGAAGAAATAGGGCAGTATAAGTGACTTCCATTCACAATCCTCTTCCTGACACAACAGTTGATTGCTATTTCTCCACAGGAAGTCACAGTTTTTCCAGTATCACCGCCTTTGGCTTTATGATTACAAAAAAGACAAATATTAGATCATGGTTGACTGGTCACTTAAAACAATAACTCTCTATGATACTGTAGGATCCTATATTGATATGGAATTAACAGTAATTAATTTAAAAATAACTATTGCCTTAGATAAACGGTACAATGGGACTAAAGAGAGAACCTTTAATCCAGGCTGCTCAGCTCACCCCAGTTCACCTAAGATTTCTTCCTACTTTAGCAAAAAGGTCTAGTATCTTGAAAAACTGCCAGGCAGTGGTGGCGCATGCCTTTAATCCCAGCACTCAGGAGGCAGAGGCAGGTGGATCTCTGTGAGTTTGAGGCCAGCCTGGGCTACCAAGTGAGTTCCAGGAAAGCTCAAAGCTAAACAGAGAAACCCTGTCTCAAAAAACCAAAAAAAAAAAAAAAAAAAAAAAAGAAAGAAAGAAAGAAAGAAAAGAAAAGAAAAACCTCCCGTTTCCAGGAAAACCAGACTAGCTGTTACTCATAAAAATTCTCCTTAGAATGTGACTTGACTTGTGAGATCAAGGATAAACAACGGTGGACACATGTATTAAGACAGAAAATGTTTGAGGGAAAATGTAGAAGGATGGGATTCACATTTCTTTCATGACATACCTACTATGCAACTAAATGATAGTTATATAGATGAGTCCAAATTTAAACAAAGATCAGGGAGAGAGTCACATGGTTTAGACCCATCATCTTGGATATAGCATTTTCAAGTCATGATTCCAAATTACCCAAGAAGTAAGCATGCCACTGACTAGAGATTTCGTTTTCTTTTCAAGGGTCTTGTAGTTAGACAAGTTTTCAGAAAAATAGTTAGCTGAACATACTCATGGAACAGCCCCAATATGATAACCTGAATGAGCTATGATAGGGCTCAGATGATGGCAAAAGCCATTTTTAAAGTATAGCCAAAGATCTTTTCTCTTAAAAATATAATATCCAAGGTCAGTATCCCCAATTTCAGTTTTACACCCAACGTCACACAGTTTTCTAAATAAAAATTGATGGCTTTAAGTTCAAAATTGTTTCAATAAAGCTGCAATGTGCCTTTCTCTACATATCACCAAGTTATCCATTAAGATGACTTTTTTTTTAAAGAAAGCTTTGCCATGACTTTGTAAAGCAAGGTTGTCAGAAAACATAAAAACAGAACATGAGTGGAATTGACACTAATTAACAGGGAGCAAGGACTATGGTAAAAACAACCACAGCATAATTCAAATTCACTTTAGGAGAGAGACAACTCACCCAAAACAGAATGTGTCTTCAAACTTCTAGATAAAGATGCCAAAGCCAAAAGGAGTCTTTGCTGTTGTTCCCCTCTGGACACTCACTAAAATTAGGGAAGGTTTTGTTGATACTAAAGAACAAAAACGATACCAAAAGAGAAGGGGGAATATAGTAACACAAAACACAGCCAGGAAACAATTTATTGAACTGTGCAATACTGAGCCCCAGTGAGGTACATGATAATCTCAGAAACAGCCCATTTTATATCTTGGAAGTTAATTAATACCAATTTATTTTCAGTACTGATAGCCTGTGATGTTTTCATAGTAGAGGGAGAGGTTAGATTACAAAGCACATTAATTAAAACTTGATGATCAAGAAGCTATTGGTGATGAAGTCCCACCCCTTGTTCTTTGCAATGATGCCTTTCATTTTTCTGGTCCTAGTGGAAGAGAGATAGATGGTTAAATCTTGAAAGATACTCTAACTGTTCAGTTAGGACATTTTTTAAATAATGAACCCCACCCTATTAAAATTGAAGACAATATCATCTTAATCAATTTATTGTTTATTTGAAATCTAAGTGCTGGCAACTTCAGATGGTTTTATAGTTCAGATGGTTTTATAGTGGTGGATTTAGGAGAAAAATCCAAAGGAAATTAATTACTTGGAGCCTGGACAAATTTAGAAGTTATTGAAACATTTTGCCAAATTAGTGGTATTAGAAAACATGAATAACTGGCAGAAGAAAACAAACACCCGAAGGCTAGTCTTAGAATTCCTCCATGAGCCTTTATTAATTAGTACTTCTGCCTGGTTATGGTGGATTTCAGACATAAGTGAAAAAAATTGGGTAGACATAGACATTGTAAAATCTTATCAAAGCTGCTGCTATTCCTCCTCCTCCTCCTCCTCTCCTCCTCTCCCTCCTCTTCCTCCTCCTTGTCCTCCTCCTCCTCCCCCTCCTCCTTCTTCTTCAGGCCTTGAAATCAGGCAGAGTCAGTGCCAGTGTGTAAAATGAATTGCTAAACAGTCTTACTAATAAAAAAATAGAGCCAGATATTGGGGTTAAAACTGAGAGATCAGAGGAGTAGGACAAGCCACAGCAAACCTCATCTTACCAACCCTCAGCCTCCACAAAGAACTATTTCCTATATACCCATGCCTATATGCCTTTCTGTCCCTGCCCTCTTACTTCCTCTCTCTGCCCAGCTATGTTACTTCCTCTTTCTTCCCAGCTGTATCACTTCCTGTCTGTCTGTAGAAACCTCCACACCTCCATGTTTAGTGCTAGTATTAAAGGCGTGTGACACCATGCCTGGCTTTGTTCCTAGTGTGGTCTTGAACTCACAGAGATCCGTGTGGATCTCTGCCTCCCAAATGCTAGGATTAAAGGTGTGTGCTACCATTGCCCGAGTTCTATGTTTACTATAGTGGCTGGCTTTTTCCTCTCTTCTTCAGATAAGCTTTATTGGGGTACACAGATAAACTATCGCCACACCAGTGTTTTCTTAAAACACTGTGAGTACAATAGACCCTTACATTTCCCCCTTTAAAAAAAAATATTCTGTGACCAGACGTTTTGTGTCTTTGTTTATTCAGAAGACATCAGGACCTTCCTTGCCGTAAAACAAAGATATTACATCATATAGTAGTAAGAAAAGGTTAACAAAAGAGCATATACATGCAAACAGAGCAGATGCATGTGTCCTATTGACTTTGTTCAGAGAATAAGTCAGAATTGCACTTGTAGGCTACTTAGAAAGTAATAGTGTTGTGAAAACACCTGCAAAACTTAAAGAAGCTGTGTTTTGCTGGAGGGCTTCTCTCCAGGTTCCACCAAATCCCGCAGTCCCACAATCCACGTATAAAATAATCACTCAGACGCTTATATTGCTTACAAACTGTATGGCCGTAGCAGACTTTTTGCTAACTGTTCTTATATCTTAAATTAACCCATTTTTATAAATCTATACCTTGCCACATGGCTGGTGGCTTACTGTGTCTTTACATGCTGCTTGTCCTGGCGGTGGCTGCAGTGTCTCTCCCTCCTTCTTTCTGTTTCCCCAATTCTCCTTTCTCTTTGTCCCACCTATACTTCCCGCCTGGTCACTGGCCATCAGTGTTTTATTTATATAGAGTAATATCCACAGCACTTTCCCTTTCTTCTTTTTTTAAAAAGGAAGGTTTTAACTTTAACATGGTAAAATTACATATAACAAAACAATTATCAAGCAAGAATTACAGTTACAATATTAAAGAAGATGTCCTATCTATCTTATATTTGTGCGTTTAAGGTTTTATATCTAGCTTATCTTTTATCATAACTGAGGAAATTATAACTATCTAGTCTTCGACCACATCAAAGACCTGAGAAGGAACATAATGGTACCTGAGAAATGGTAGGTGGATGCAAGCAACTTTTGGGAATCTTGCAAGAGTAGACCAAGACAGCTGGCAGCCTGGACAGTCACCTAATGTTTCTCAGCATTGTTGGTGCATTCAAATTGGCTACAGGCCTAGAGTATCTGACAGACCATTTTCAGAAGCAGGAATTCTGAAAGACCATCTTACCCTGTCTTGGCAGAGTACAGTGGTCGCTTTCCTTGTGTCCCGCTTGTCCAGAAAGGATAGCATTGCATTTGTACTGTCAGCCATCAAGGCAAGGGCAGTTCTTTGCCCAGTAGGCCATTTTGTGCCAAAAAGACAAACTTCCAAATGGAAATGTCTTAGAAGCCCAACATTCTCTCAGGATCAATTGGTGCAGCCAGGAGCAATTATGTCTCATGTCAACAGAATTCTAAGTTATTTAAATGCCATATTCTCTAGGTCTATGAAGTGTTTGAAGATTACCTATCTCTCTGAAATACATCTATGTATATGTAGAAGACTTAACTAACATGGCTACAAATATGATTATCATAGATGACTAATTATTAATCTATTTTTAATTATCCATTACAATTTTAAATGAGTTACATAAACATAATACCTTAAACAAGAATAGAAATATATATATATATATATGTATAGTATAACAAAATTAACTTCAAGTTTGTATCAATAAACTAAAATTTATACCAATGTAAAACATTTTAAACATAAACTAAAATCTATACCAATGTAAAACATTTTAAACAAGTTGTTCTTTAAAAGTAGGTTCATTAATCTACCCTTTTATCTTATCATCTCTATATCCTCTTATATATCTATATCATATCCCCTTTTCTTTTTTAGAAAGAGATCACATTTATAATCAATCTGTTTTAAATAAAAATATTGTTTTTTCTCTATCCCACACCAGAGGGCTTTTTTGATTTGGGACACAAGAATCTCTTAACCATTTTTTTTTTTTTTTTTTTTTTTTTTTTGAGACAGGGTTTCTCTGCGTAGTTTTGCGCCTTTCCTGGAGCTCACTTGGTAGCCCAGGCTGGCCTCGAACCATTTTTTTTAAGCAATATGTCTGGGTTTAGAGGGGGAGTGAGCCAATTCCACCTCTAAAGCCAGCTTGCTATAGTTGAGAATTTGGGCGTAGCATCTCTTACTACTTCCTGCTGGAGGGGGGCGCTGTATCTTATGGGGACACAAAGAAAATTTTAGGCCTATGGGGTAGTCCTTGAGGCTGTATTGTGGGAGCCCATTGCCTTGAAACCGTTCTGGATGTTGGATCATCTGGGCCATGGTGTCATCAGAGATCTTTCAGGGGGTCTTGGCTGGTCAAACCTGATGTATCTTAATCTGGAACAAATCCATAGCCTCTGGCTTTCTGTGGAAACAAAAGCAGAACCTCTTTTCTAAAGTAACATATCCTTATATCCAAATTTTGAAGTCAAGTTACCTTTAAAATATACATTTCGGCATAACTGAACAGCTTTTACAATCAAATGTTTTTGTTTAGTTACGAATATCAAAGACAACATAATCCAGATTTGATAGCCTTCTTTACGTGGCTTATTACCTTCAGTGTTTTTTTTTAAACAATTTACTTTTAGATACTATTTGTTTATATAATGGTATATTTTTTTTGTCTTTTAAGCCTATGTACATTTTTACATGTATTATAAACTATTTTATCTGAATCAGTCTTATTGACTGTAGCCTTTTAAGCCTGAAACGGTGCTGTGGCTGCTGGCTCAGCCCCCTTCAGCTATTCAACATGGTGGTGGTATGTTTTTTCCAGCTCTGGGAGTCATCAAGTCTCAGAAATAGTGGGTCTACGCTTTTATCAAAGCAGCGTGTAGCCCAGAAACCTCTTTTTTTTTTTTTTTTAATACTAGTAAAGACTAAATCTACCAAACAGCATAATGTGCCGCTGGCAGACGCCTCATTTCCGCCATACTGATGGTCAAATGCACACACCAGGAACCTGCCAGTGTTCAAACCGCGTTTTGTGGCATCTAGCTGCCCGTATGAGACAAGAAGCAGGAACCTGTTTTTGGCTCTGTTTAGAATTGGTTATTAAACATTCTCAGGTTTAAGGTGGAAACTTGAGCCGTTGGGTGCCATTTGTTGCTGGAGGGCTTCTCTCCAGGTTCCACCAAATCCCGCAGTCCCACAATCCACGTATAAAATAATCACTCAGACGCTTATAATACTTATAAACTGTATGGCCGTGGCAGGCTTTTTGCTAACTGTTCTTATATCTTAAATTAACCCATTTTTATAAATCTATACCTTGCCACGTGGCTGGTGGCTTACCAGAGTCTTTACATGCTGCTTGTCCTGGCAGTGGCTGCAGTGTCTCTCCCTCCTTCTTTCTGTTTCCCCAATTCTCCTTTCTCTTTGTCCCGCCTATACTTGCTGCCTGGTCACTGGCCATCAGTGTTTTATTTATATAGAGTAATATCCACAGCAGCTGTGTTCAGCAAAAGAGAAGCTTATGGCTTTAAAAGCCTCCATTACTATAAAAAAGAATAAATCTAACACAAGAAAAATATGTAGAAAAATTACAGAAAACTAAGAAAAGCAGAAAGAAGGGAATTATGGTGACAAAAACAAAGTACAATAAAAGATTCAAGTGATAAATTGTAGAAAATACTCTTTAAATATTCAGGATCTTGGTTCTGTAAGACATAATAAGGAAATATCTATAATGGGGTATACTCATGAAAGAAGTAAAAGAGGATGATGAAAAATGGTGACATGCTCTAAGAAAACATCAGACGACACACAACACATGTCATTTGAGGACCGATAAATCAAGTAAAGAGAAAACTATGGAAGAAATAAATTATTTTCAATGAGCTATTTCAATGAAATTTAGTTGTGGACAAGTTTTTTAGTAAGTCTACATATTTAAATGAGAGATAATTTCATTTCCATTGAAATTCTTCCCAATTTATCTTGGAAATATGGCATAAATTTCGCATTAATGCATTAAAAGGCAAAACAAAACTAAAACCACCAACCAGTTTTCCCCCACTCTAAAAGTCAAGCCTTGGTGGAAACCATTGTTGCTGATCTAAGACTTCATTAACTATCATTCAACTATTTACTATGCTACAGTTAAGAATCTGATAAATGCTCAGCCTGTGACCTCTTGACCAATATCACATCCCAAGACTTGGCCCTTGCAGTATTTTTCTTTGGGTTGACCAAATGCAAATCCTGCTTGATTACAAAGTACTTCCAGCTCCTATAAGAAGAAAGGGAAAGTGTTGTTTGTGTAATAACAAAATCCAATATGGGAATGGCTGGATCAAGAATGGAGGGTATTGTAACAATTTCAACCACTCCATGCAGTTAGATCATTAGTGTGTGCACTGAACATGTACAGCTAGCCTACACGTTACTCTCAAAATCATGCACTCCAGCAGGAGTTATGTGTTTCTAATTATCAAAACTTGACTACATAAGTAGGCAATGGCCATGCTCTCAGGATTCAGCCTGCCTACTTCATCTGATTACATGGTTATATTAGCCAAAAAGCAGACTTTCTTCATAGTGACCAGTTTGACACTGTATGAAAGAAGCTTTTCCTCATGCTTGAATTTTTTAAATAAATGAGTGTACCCATTCCTTGATAATTCTTTACAAACTCCTTTGACAGAGTTTTAATGATTAGACATAGGTCATTTTACTCCACTGGGCTGTTTAGAACAACACATCAATCACAAATATTAAGAGAATATAATGCTCACTGAAAACAGGAGGATCTAGTCAAAGATACACCTAGTGCTGACAGTCAAAGAAATCTTCTCTTCTACTTCATTAACTTCATTAACATCACCATAGTCATCATTATCTTACGTAGTATTTGCACACAATTTTACTGGCTAGGTTTTTTTTCCACAGCTACTAGGAGGATGAAAGGAAACGTCCTATCAACTGGTACTTTGTAAAAGAGCAGTGTATGGATATAAGGCTTGGTGACAAGGGCAACTTCATACGCTTGGACATACACACACACACACACATACACACACCACACATGTGTGTATACATTGATTTTCACCCATTATAGGATGTAAATAACTACATTTCAGTTTAGTATTTTTGTTTGGATTTAACACTGCTTGATGTACAGAGATAGACTGCATTCAGCCTCTCTTTCCACTGCAGATAATCAAAACTCTAGCAAGACAACCTCATTTACTAAATAAAAATGTATTTGATTTGGGTTTATCCTAAAGAATTTTTTTAATATTTCAAACAGTTAAACCAACTTCTTTTGGCAGATGAAGCAATATTCTCCAGATCAATCTTGAGATTGATTTGAGGTGGTAGCAATGATTATCCCTCTGCAATGATACTACTCTGCTTTCCAACTTTTCATTTTAATTGCATTTTCAATATATTCAGAAATGGTAAAAATGCATGAAGCTATATTAAGGACCCCCTTGCCAGACAGCATTGAGTGCATTGGAAGAAGTAAATTCAAGAGATCCCAATGATGAATTTATGATTTAAGCTTTGTAAAGGAAGGCCCCTTTATCCCACAGCATGATCCCTTAAAATTCCACAACTAGACTAGTGATCACAGACCCTGGGCTGTCCTGTCAGTGTAAAGTCAAGAAGGCCCATGCAGCATCACCTCAGCTAACAAGTGAGTTGTTCACACTGTTGGTGAAAGTGGTAGTAGTGGAGAGAGAGAGAGAGAGAGAGAGAGAGAGAGAGAGAGAGAGAGAGAGAGAGTTTCTTTGCATGTGTTGGCATAAGAGAGAATTTAAGGTATTGAGATTAAACAAGAGTTTAATCTAAATCTAAAAGTAAGAGGGTGAACACTTCCCACTGTCATTTTACGAGGATGTACCTATGAGTTTGATTTATCCTATAATTCTATCATTGCTACACCTGAATTGTGTGGGGAAAAAAATAGGGAGTTGTCTATTCACATTTTCAGCTCTGGGAAACAAAGGTGAAGATAAACCCTTGTGCAGGGGAAAGGCAGAGCTGTGCAGGGCAGTGCCCTGGGACCAAAGGTTCCTTAGAGGATGCTTTAACCTGGGCCTGCACTTATTGTGCTCAGGGGATGTACAGCTCTATGCTGACTTTGAATGAGAAAGGACATTGTAAATGCCCACAGTGGAAAATGGAACCCAGACTCTCTCCCTGCTGTGTCCCTGGAAGCAACCACCTGGGAAATTTGCATGCCTTTATTCCTTGATAAAATGGACACAACTCTGCCTCTCTCTTTTATGTTCACTTGCTGGGGTTTGCTGCAAAACTGGAATAAGCTAATAAACGGCACATGTTTAAAACTGCAGAGGGTAAGACACAAGACACATTAACTATTTTTCTACAGAAATGCCTCACCAATACAGAAGAAAGGCTGAGGGGACTCGGTTTAAGAAAACAAACACCACGAATCTGATAATATTGATCCAAGGAGTATTTTTCCCAGTATTGTACATGTTTAGGTACTACATAATGTCTCAATGACTTTCCATCAAAGGCTTCTGCAGAAATGGCAAAATCTGCCTGACATAAGTCAATTACAATTGATCTAGGGGATCAGATTAACTCCCCAACTCAGCACATTCTGGGCTGTCAGGCACCCAGGTCCTGCTGCAGAGTTTCCTGGGACTCCCAAAAGTGGGTCCTCTGCCAGAATCGATCGGCCCACTGCTGACCCTGTGCACGTGGTTTGTGGCATTAACACTACCACTGTTGTAAGAGCACTTGATGGGATCTGTTGATCACTGAGCCTCACAGATGCCTGTGGATCAAGGAACAGGACTTTAAAAAAAAGAAAACTCTGAGAACTGTAGCTTGTGTCAAAGTTAAAACTGTTCTCGTGTTCTTTTAGCCAATAAGGAAGGTCAAAGAGCTCCAGGTCTCTCGCTTGCAGGATTTCCCATGGTTCATTCTAGACCTTGTTTTATACGAATGCATGAGGACTTCTTCCTGTTTCCCAAGCTGTGATCTGTAACACAAATCTTAAAGGTCTTATAAATAAAAATAAACCCGGAGCCAGGTATTGGGGTGAACGCTGGAAGATCAGAGAAGCAGAATAAGTCACAGCCATCCTCACCTGGACAATTCCTCAGCTGATCTTGTTTACTCAGACTGGAAGCCTTTCTGTCCTCATCCGAATGGATCTCAGCTGAACTGCTGCTAAAAGCTTAAAAAGGCTCTAGTCCCTGGTCCTCATGCCTTATATACCTTTCTGCTTCCTGCCATCACTTCCTGGGATTAAAGGCATGTGTCACCATGCCTGGCTGTTTCCAGTGTGGCTTTGAAGTCACAGAGATCTGGATGAATCTCTGCCTCTGGAATGCTAGGAAGAAAGGTGTATGTGCCACCATTTTCTGGCCTCTATGTCTATCTAGTGGCTGTTCTGTTCTCTGACCCCAGATAAGTTTATTAGGGTGCACAATATACTGGGGGACACAATATCACCATAGTGGTCAGGTCTAGAGACCCCTCCAGCATTCAAAGCAGTGCCTGGGAGATTTCTCAAACTCAGTGTAGGTTTGCTTATTTTACCATTGTAAATGGTAAATACAGTATCTTATCACCACAGTGCCTCGTTAATTAGGAGCCCAGCAACAGAAATCATCATTTCCTTGAATGTTTGTTGAGCTGAGACTTCTAAAAAAATCTTGGAAACTGAAATTTATTTCCCAGAGAATCAAAGTTTCATTCTCCCTTTGGGTTTCTCCTTTCTTTTGCATCCTCAAGGCTACTTCCTCTGGTGGTATTTCTCAGTCAACAGGGGGAGAAGACAGTCTCTGAAGCAGTGTACTGGTATTGAAGAAATGTCTCCTCTTTTAACATCTTGACTTTACCACAGATTTTCTTTCTCAGAGCTGTCTCTTCCCAGTTCTCTGGGCTATCTTTATCTAATTTTTATCATTGTCTGGGTAAAAGAACATCCCTGAGCTCTGCAAGTATATCACACTATATTTGCTTCTATTTATTCACAGAATACGTGAAGCCATCATTATTTATGGTCCCATGAGCATGTATATACAATGATTCTCTTTCTTTGCAGGTCTCCTCTGCTTTCCATCTCTTCAATGGAGCCTGAACCCCCCCCCCCCCCCCCCGGCAGATTATATCAATGCTTCATCAGACTTCCATTGTCCAGGGAACAGACAATATGCTGAATAGTTCCAAAAGAAAATCACTACCTGCTGATAGCCAGGGTAGATGTTACTTACCAGATGTCTGGCTTTCATTGTTGCTAACTTGTTTAATTTCTGCACCAAGCAATGAAAGTGTTTTGATCCTTCAAAGCAGAATGTGCTCCGTATCAATTGATTCCAAATGGCCTCTATTTAGATTGAATTTTTATTTTATTTGGTTGAATGATTTTGCTTCATTTAAACCTGTATTTATGTGGAAAATTCAAATAATGCTTTCCAATTTGCATTTCAAAAAACAAGAATCTTCGTGTTTATGAAATCACTTTTGAGTTGCAATTACAGTTATTTGTCTCTGGGATACACAACATGTAATTGGGTCAACACTGTTAATGAAGGACTAGTGTTAGTGTTAATGAGCTACTAGTGCTAGTTACAGTGTTTCATCCCCAGCAGGTGGTAAATACAATATGTTAAGATAGATAATTATGTTAATGTTTCAAATATCAACAGACCAAAGAAGTCATTAAAAACATGTAACTAAGAGGTTAAAAGGAACAAACACAGGAAGTGAACTCTACTTTTACCCAAAGGGTAGTGCCCACTTCCTAGGACTCTTCCCCAATATCTTAGTGTCCACTTCTGCTAGTTCACAGCTCATCAAAACAGAAAAAAAGTTAGCTGATTGATTATGGCTGGCTTGGATATCCTCACAGCATGACTACAAACAGACTCCAGTACTCAGAACTTGAACTGGTTAACTTTGTAGGGTAAACATCATGAAAATATTCAAAAACATTTACTGTCTCATCCTGAGAAACTTCATTATATGGAACACTCAACATAATAAATAAATTCTGTTTCTTGTCATCATATAAAAAAAATCTTACAAAACCACTAGAGTAGCAATCACACACACACACACACACACACATGAACAGTTTACAAGATATGAAAAATAAACATAGAATAAATACGGAAACTTGAAAATAAGAATGGAATAATTGATGAAAAAAATCTTTATAAAGAAGAAGCTTTGTATCTGCTTGTGATGTTTTGCCTTTTTCTTACAGACTACCTAATTACCAGTAGCTTTCAGAGTGGAACATCTAAAACTTTTACATATAAAGCTTGAGGAAGGGTTGGGGATTTAGCTCAGTGGTAGAGTGCTTGCCTAGCAAGCGCAAGGCCCTGGGTTCGAGCCTCAGATCAAAATAAATAAATAAATAAATAAATAAATAAATAAATAAATAAATAAATAAATAAATAAAGCTTGAGGAAATCCTTGCTTGGAAAAATAGCTCAATGATTCTAAGTTCTTCCCATCATTCTGATCTGCTTTCTTGACAGGACTCTATAAGTGGTCACTGGGTATCTGATCCAGCTTTGCATGCTAGATCCTCACCCCTGGCATCTGTGATGGCTATTCATGGTTGTCAACTTGACTATATCTGGGATGAACTATAATCCAGAAATGGAAGACACAGTTGTGATCAGGATCTTGAGGCCAGAAGACAACTTGCCTTTGATCTTGAGGCTGGAAGGCACATGTTTAATCTTGGCCACACCTTCTGCTGCAAGGACAATGGAAGAAGGAAGAGGTTGTGTTTGTCCTTCACCTGCTTGACCTTGCCTTGCCAACACATTCATTGCTACACTGGCATTGGAGCCTACTCCTTAGGGATTCCAGCATATATAGAAGACCAGCTGAGACACCCAGCCTCCTGGAACTGAGCAACTACTGGTTGCCATTGTTGGACTTAGCTTCTAAGTCATTCCAACACCATTCCAATAAATTACTATATATATATATATATATATATATATATATATATATATATATAGTAATATATATAAATTATATATAAAATACTATATATATATATATATAGAGAGAGAGAGAGAGAGAGAGAGAGATTCATTCTATAAGTTCTGTGACTCTAGAGAACCCTGACTAATACAGTATCCCTATGCAGAAGATAAAGGAAAAACTACTTTTCTCTAAGTCCTTCTCAGACAAAAGAAATACCTACCCCGACCCCAGACTTCCCTTTATGTACTTGTCTTAAGCCCAAACTTTTAATCAAGTATGTAGACAAAATTAAATGTGTCTTGTCATGAGAATATCTTCTCTTGCATCTGGGAGATTTCGAGTCTGTAGAGGATGGAATTAAATACTATTCCTGATGATAGATGAAAAGTGAGCAAGAGTTGAGTGGAGAATCAAAACGGAGTCAAGGCTCTTATTCCCAGAACATGGTTGCTAGAGGGTGATGGAAATCAGAGGGCAGAGATCTAAAGTGAGAATAGGAATAAAACACCAAACACTCCACAGGTAACTTCTCAAATAACAAAAAGCAAACCTAACCCTGAGGAGATACCACATAAAGGAACACTGAAACAGCTCTTCCAAATCACCCTTCAGCTAGCAATATGCTCTTGTGATACAGTGTTGACTGTTCCTCTCAAATGAAAATCTTAAAGAAGTGGAGAACAGTAAATGTTACATTGGAGACAATTTTCAATTTATCTGGATGACTAGATCCTGGGAGTGAATCACAGAACATTGCCTGGGTAGACATCCCTTGCCCCATGACTGGATATCCATGACAATTATTGGCAGAGTCTTTGCAAATTAGGTGTTATTCAACTTTATACTAAAATGCCTGAAGCAAAGTTACAAGAGTCAGGGCTCATGAAAATTACTGAAAGTGTATTTCAAATTGAAAAAAAAAAGCCAACAGGTTTTGCACCTATTGCATTAAGCACCCTATGCATTACCAAAGGGCCTCTTTATCACTCATTTTACATCAACAGTGGCTGTACCTTTGCCATCACATCCAGAAGTTTAGTCGAGTATTTCTCAGGATTTTTTATACTCATTTATGAAATATACATACATATATATGTGAATATATATATATATATATATATATATATATATATATTCTCACAGGAGTATACTTGACATCAGGATAGAAGGGAAATAGGGAATGCTGCCCTATAAATTATAATGAAAGCATAAAATAATGAATATCAGTGATTTAAAATACCACCCACCATTAGGGGCATTACTTATGCATGGTTGCAGAAGACAACCTGTTCCTTTATGTAGGCCAGCATGCCCTTTGGGTATTTCTAATACCAGCTTCACTACCTCTAAAGGCTTAATATTTCTCAACTTTCTCCAGGTGATAGTCAGATTACTGACCCTCATGCTGGAGACTGCATACAGAAATATCGTGCCAATGAGCTCCTCATTCAGGTCCAGGATGACCGTGTCCACAGACTTGGAAATACCATCAAATGCTGGTGTGATGTCCTAGATCCCCACAGCTATCACACCATAGTTTGCCAAAGGAGCCATCCATGGACTTCTCTGAGGTGAGGACAGAATAGCCTGTGATCATGAGGCCTTTCACAAGGCCAAGGTTATCACAGATAAACTTCATTAAGAAATTGATGGTGCAGAAGACTATGATGCTGAACTTGAAGGAGATGTCTCATGGTTGCACCTACTTCATGGTCATGTGGATACCAGCAAAAGATACAGAGATGATAATCCTTGTTGGTGCCACTCTTAAAATGAGCCCTAGCCCTGTTGGTTAATGCAGGAATCTATAGCCGGACAGGATGATAAGATTAAGTGATGGTGAGGTGCTGTGGGATGTTCTGTATGTCCTGTGGGAGCCCGTTCTTGGGTTCCTTGTGGCTTTACCCAGCAGGTCCACATAGAGGATGATTAGGACCATGGGCCTGAGTGCAGGTGTCTGAGATGGTCTGCACTTGACTGTGCTGTGGGATGGTCTGTATGTCAAGTTGCTCTGATTGGTCAATAAATAAAACCTGATTGGCCGTGGCTAGGCAGGAAGTATAGGCGGGACTAACAGAGAGGAGAAATAAAAGAACGGAAGGCAGAAGGACTCACTGCCAGCCGCCCGCCAGGACAAGCAGCATATGAAAATGCCAGTAAGCCACGAGCCATGTGGCAAGATATAGATTTGTGGAAATGGATTAATTTAAGCTATAAGAACAGTTAGCAAGAAGCCTGCCATGGCCCTACAGTTTGTAACCAATATAAGTCTCTGTGTTTACTTGGTTGGGTCTGAGCGGCTGTGGGACTGGCGGGTGACAAAGATTTGTCCTGACTGTGGGCAAGACAGGAAAACTCTAGCTACAGTGAGGTGCTTGTTCTAAATAGAACAGTAATATCACCCCTTTAAGGCTTGAGAATATCAAAGAAGAGGGGTTGGAAAGAATGTTGATGGGGAGATCTGCAGCAAAAGGACATCTTCTGAATGTGACATGGCCATTGAACTCATGGATTCATTGCAGCTGTGGTTATCTATACAAGACCTGCACATGACTGGTCCCATCAACATTTCATCTTGGATTGGGAGGCAAGCAAGAGGTTCCACCCTTCCCTGAGGAATTATTGGTAATTAGTGTTTGTTAGAGAAGAGTGCATCATTTTCTTCAGTGCTAAAGCCACTAATAAATTTCCCTTGTCCCAGGAGATAATCTCCCACCCATGCTTAGCCAAAAAACTCTAATGAAGCTTAGTAGTTCATACATAAAAAGAAAAGATAAAGGCAAGATGGGATTTGGGAGGATAGGTCTCAGAAGGAGAGGAAGATGGATATGAGAGTAATGAAATTTGATTTTTGAAGATGTATTTATTTATTTATTTGTTTATTTATTTATTTATTTATTATGTATATAGTGCTCTGGTTACATTATGCCTGCAGGCCAGAAGAGGGCACCAGATCTCATTGTGGATGGTTGTGAGTCATCACGTGGGTGCTGGGAATTGAACTCAGGACCTCTGGAAGAGCAGTCGATGCTCTTAACCACTGAGCCTTCTCTCCAGCTCCAAGTAATGGAATTAGGAAATGACTATAATTAATTGTATAAATGTATGAATCTATCAAGATATTTTTAGTGAGCCCCATCCTTCTCCATGGCAGAAAAATCACCAATGGACTCCACAGTATATTCAGGACCAGAATCACTCCATTTCATGTTGGTTACACCTTTCTCCAGGAAGATGAAAATGCCCTCCCCATTGATGACTGACCTTCCACTCCCGGTCTAGCCTGTGTCACGGAACTTGTGCTGCTGCAATCACACTGAACATGTAGACCATGTAGCTGGGACATTGAGGTCACTTATGACAACAATATCCACTTCATCTGAGTTGAAAGTAGCCATGGTGACCTGACACAATTCAGCCAGCTCCACTCTGACCTTCACCCGCTGATCCCAGAGATGCAGGTGGAATTGTATAAGAAGATGTGCTGGAATTTACCTGGGGGAAAAGAAGAGCTTCAAATGTCTTCTTTTTTTCTTCAACTCCAAAACCCCTTACTGTAATATAACCGTGTGTCTGGAAATCAGGAGTGTGTGTGTGTGTGTGTGTGTGTGTGTGTGTGTGTGTGTGTGTATTTATGTGTAGATATATGTGTGTATTTGTGTGTGTGTTTATGTGTGGATATGTGTGTGTATTTGTGTGTGTGTGTGTATGTGTGTGTTTATGTGTAGATATGTGTGTGTGTGTGTGTGTATTTATGTGTAGATATGTGTGTGTATTTGTGTGTGTGTTTATGTGCGGATATGTGTGTGTATTTGTGTGTGTGTGTGTGTGTGTGTGTGTGTGTGTGTATACAAGCTAATAGCTTCATTGAACAATATATATTGTTTTTTGTCGATTTTTAAAATTTTAAGACTGGGAGCAATTTTAGTAAATATCCCCTAAAATAAATTGATAATGATAAATACCATTAATAAATTAGCTTGATGGTCACCTTGCCTGAGACACAGAAAGTGAAATATCTTGATGCACTAAAAATCTTCACAAGCACCAATTCATTACTACAAATTTAACAAGCATTCCTCTCTCTGCTAAATATACCTTCAGTTTGAATATTGATTTCCATTCTCACTCTTATTATCCTCTGCCAGACTGTAGTCATCTGCTCAGAATACAAAAAGCTTCCAGACAAGCTGGGCAGCCTTCAGTCTCTTCTCTCGGCGCACATCAACCCAGTCTCTTCAGAGCAGCTAGAGTGATTTTTCCAAAGTAAGTGAATCCATTCAGGCTGTCGCTCCACTGCCATCTCAGAATAACTCACTATGTTCCACTAATCTCAGGTTCTGGGAATCTTGTCTCAGAGGACAAAGTCATTAATGTGACTTGCAGGGCACTGGGTAATTTCTGTCACCTGCCTGCTTCCTTAGTGTCTTCTCGTGCTTTCCTGTTCCTGGAGCTCACCATAATTGTTTTCACTGTAGGCTCTTTGTTGTCTATCTCCTGGAATAGATGTTGCTTCCACCTAGAAAACCTTCTCTTACAACCCCTTTAAGATCCAAACAATAATCTCTTTTGATTGTTTTCACTGTACACAAACTTCTGCTTCATTCCCAGACATATACATGCCAAGTGAGTTATAAATTAATACCTGGGCTGTTTCACTGCTGTGATTCCAAAACTCAGTGTAACTCCTTATATATTATTTTTAATTAACAAAATTGTTGAAAATGAATATTTGTTTGGTTAAGAAGTATTGGAAATATTTTGTTCTACACATGAAAATGAGTAGGCAGAACTGACCTAGAATGGTAAATATGGAAGGCAAAGTGTTCCACAGCCTGGTGATAACATAAAGAGATCTAAAACCCATGCAAGAGAGATCAAAATAAAATATAATCAATATCAAAGTGTCAAGTATGCCTGTTAAAAAGTGTGGGATGTATACTTGGGTCAATATGTGTGTGTGTGTATTTGTGTGTGTGTGTGTGTGTGTGTGTGTTTATGTGCAGATATGTGTGTGTATTTGTGTGTGTGTGTGTGTGTGTGTGTGTGTGTGTGTGTGTGTACAAGCTAATAGCTACATTGAACAATAAATGTTTTTTGTCGATTTTTAAAATTTTAAGACTGGTAGCAATTTTAGTAAATATCCCCTAAAATAAATTGATAATGATAAATACCATTAATAAATTAGCTTGATGGTCACCTTGCCTGAGACACAGAAAGTGACATGTCTCTGCATGTCAGCTGGAAAAAATAAAATAACTTTTCTTTGGAATTGTGGCCATGAAAAGTTTCCTCATGCCCTAGTAGATAACCCCATGCCCATTCATGTATAGATAGCACTAATTGGACTCAGTAGGTTAAAGAATAAATACATACATATGTACATAAAGAAATAAATATTGTTGTAAAAGAAAGAAAACAATCAAGTCACCCACTTTTGTCTGAATCAACTTAATAGTCCTAACTTGGATCCCCAACATTTCAGCTAAAGCAATCACATAAGTCATGATAAAAAGATCTCTAGGCTCAGCTATCAGCATTTGATGCTCAGGAGCTTGCCCTTTGACCAAATGCTTTGTTTAACTTTCTTGGTTCAGTTTTCTCATTTGTGAAATAAACATAGTAGCTACTCAACAGGCATGGCATTTAACAAAGTACTAGAGACAGGTTATTTAAGCAACAGACATTTATTCCTGATTGCTGGAACGGCCAAGGTCAAGGAAATGACAAATGTGAATCCTGGTTAGAACATATTGCAGAAAGTAGCCTTCTCACTTTGTCCTTACAATAGGGCTGGGAGAGGCAAGAAAGTGTGAGCAAAAAAAGAGAAGAGAATGTGTTCTAGCCTCTTTGGGTCCTAAGGTGAAAACTGATCACATGATTTGAGCTATGCTTAATTAGCTCCAAAGCCCTCTTCTCTAAATACCATCACTTTGAGATTTAGAGCACTGACCTTTAACTGTAGGAAAGGGTAGCACAAAAATTCAGCTCCCTACAGCACATATATGCGGCAGTGCAGTAGAGCAAATCTACAGTTCTTACCTTCCCATCCTCTCAGAGTCTAGCAGTGCACAACCTCTGAATAGACTGGAAGTTCTTCTGCCTTTCAGCTGAGAGCATTGCCTGGAGAATAGAATCCTGAAGAAAGTGGAGTACTGTCATGACATCCCCAGTTTCCAGAAGTTGCTCTGTTGGGTTCACAACTCGGAGTTTCATACTCACCTTATCCCTCCACTGGACCAGAACTACAGTCCAGAGGATTAGCAGATGAGTTCTTAACTAGATCTTTATTGTGCTTCATACCCATGGCTTACATTGTCTGTCATGCAGTTCACACTGCACTAGTGCAGGTGAGGTATATAGATGGTTGGATTGCATTGAACTTTATTTGTCATCTACTATGAAAAATACATTTTGTGTTGGATATTTCTGTTCCAGTAAACATTATCTTTTAGAAATGAAGATTTAGGAAGAGCCAACTGAGAAGAAGTGATACCAGCATTACCCAGAACAGGTAGAGAAAACTCCCAGACTTGACAATTAGCTTATGCTGGACCATGACAAGAAATGTTTCTTTCACAGAACATGCATAATTCCTAGGACAAAACAAAGCAAAGTGAAATTGAATATAATTAGCAAGGATACTGCTTCATGCCTTTCCTATTAATCTCTATTAGTTTTCCCTCTGAACATGACTCATTACTATAAGAAGATCCTTTGTTCTGGCCTGTTTTCTCATTCTACAATACAGAATTATCTCTTTTTTCTTCCAAAATTTAACATGGCACAATACATATCACATAAAATGTAGGGTCCTCACCATTCTTAAGTTTGTAGTGTAGTGATATAAAATTATGCTGTACTACCATTTCTAGTGTTTAAAAATTATTACATTTACTTGTGTATGCACACAAGTGTATCTGTACACACACGCATGCAATCATGTCTCTGCATGTCAGGCTAGAGAACAACTTTCAGGGGTCACTTCTCTCTCCACCACATGGGACTCAGGAATTGAACTCAGGTCATCAGGCTTGGTGGCGAAAGCCTTTATCCACAGAACTACCTTGTCTACTCTTCTTCACCTTATAAAACTGAAATTTCAGTCATTAGAAATAAGTCCCCTTGTATGTCTTTGCCTGCAATACCAGGCAATAACCATTCCATGTTCTACCTTTATGACTTTGTCTAAAAATCTCTGATAAGTGGGTTGTCTTTCTCAGACTCAACTGTTTCATTTAATATAATGTCCCAGAGCTTCATCTATGTCATCACATATGTCATAATTTCCTTTCGTTTTAAGACTAGATGGTATTTCATCACATGCATGTGTCACATTGTCTTTCCTTTTGGCTTATGGTGAACACTTGGGTTACTTTTACATTTTAGCTATGGTGAACAATACTGCTTTGAATTCAGGAGCAAAAAAAATTCCTTAAAAACCTATTTTCAATTATTCTGGTTCATAACCAGATATATAATTGTTGGCAATTCAATATTATTTTTTAAGAACAACTATATTGCTTTCCACTGTACACCACATTGCCATCAACAGTACACAGGGTTCCAAATTTTCCACATCCTCATTAACACTTGCAGTCCCTTAGGGTTTTTCTATACATTGGGTGTGATGAGGGTGACTGAGCAGTATCTCGTAGTAGTTGATTCACATTTATTTAATTGGAATAGTGTTGAACATCTTCTCATATACATGCTGGTCATTTTTGTATCTTTTTTGGAGAAAAGACTTTTCAAGTTATTTCCCATTTATTAATCATGTTGTTTGTTGTGGTTATTACTATTATCATTGTTTTTTATTATTCTTAATGTTTATGAGTTTTTCTATATATTTTGAACTTTAACAACTCATAGATAATATAATTTGAAAATTACTTTCTGCCATTCTATGGGACTACAGTTTTAGTGTTTGTGTCTTCTGATACATAAAAAAATTCTGTTGTTATAAAGTATGTCCAATCTATCTATTTCTTTACAGTTTTTGTTGTCTTTTAGCTCATATCTAAGAAAGCATTACAAATTCAATACCCTGAACATTTTGTGCTCTTTAAGTCTGAGAATTTTATGATTTAAGCCTTACCTTTGACCTCTGATTCATTTTTAATGAATTTTCTTATATGGTGTTCAGGAAAGGTCTGATTTAATTGTTTTATGTGCTTATCAACATGTTGCCTTTTTAAACTAACATTTTAATTTCAGAATAAACTTTAAGAATGTACAACATGTAGAAGGAGGTCTATCTGAGTTTTTTATATATACCAACATGTTTAAATATGTTGGTCTAGCTTCCAATAAACAGCTTCTAGGTAGTTGTCAGAGCAACCTCAGGCTGACAAAACCTTCATGCCATCAATGTAAGCCAGAATTAACTAGGTATCAACATCCCATGGTCAATCCTTAATCAGTGATGAACAAATTTAGGCTTATATTGCCTCTTTCTTTGACCTGGGTAAATTTGAAGCTTTTTGGCAACATTCCTCCATGGGACTAAGGTCCAGTGAACAAGTGTGGTAGCTGGCTTCCTAGAACACACTTAACAGAAGAGGCTGTTTTCTCTGCCCAACCTCACCCTTATCTCTGAACATATTCTATGTGACCCTTGGACTTCACATTAAACTGAGCATACATGAACAACAGAGTCAGTTCAGCTCTGTTAGAATTCAGCTAAAATACAGAATGGAAAAGATAATAATAATCTGTGGAGCCCTTTCTACAGATTGTCCATGAGTCTTTTTCCTCACACATCTTTAACTTCTTGTCATGGTTCCTCCCTTGATGGGGAACTCATCTTCATCTCCTCGCTAAGGCATTTAGAGAGAATGAAATGGTGCTAAAATAAGTATCTGTACTTCCTCAGACTCCATCTGACACAAACTCAGTGTCTTCATATGTTACAAGCTACAAGAGTGTGGATATCAGAGCTTCTTTTATGTTTGCTTAGCGCTCCTGACTCAGGAATGACTAGTGTCATGGCTCCAGTAGATGCCTATTCTGTTACCCAAACAAGATCAAATTTATAATGGCAGGGTACAGCTTAGATAGCATTACCTGTTGTCCCCAACATGAAACACCAGGGAACCCAAACAATCTCCTTTAACAACATCAAAAATCATTGCACTAAGCCTTGCCCTTGATCTAGAAACAAGCTGAGAGCCTCATACTCTATACTTATCTCCATGGCCAGAAAGAAAATGTATTACCAGCCTGTTAGAAAAGTCTAACTACTACATAATCACTAACACAAATATTTGGCCACGCTAGAGGTTTTTAACTCCCAGGCTGCCTTACGGTGTTACTAGGTGATGATATCTACACAAGTTCAACGGGAACATAGAACAACAATAACAAAAAAAGGAATATAGAGGTTGCAAAGATAGCTCAGCAGTTAAGAGCATAGGCTGCTCTTGCAGGGGACTTAGTTTCTATTCCTAGCACTTACAGGGCAGATCACAACCATCTGTAACGTCAGTCCCAGGGAGTCAGATGTGTGGTGTTGTATTCCCCCAAATATTGTGCATGCTAATAAACTTATCTGGGGTCGGAAACAGAGCAGCCCCAATATTAAACATAAAGGATAAGCAGTGGTAGCACACACCTTTAATCCTAGCATTCCAGAGACAGAAATCCATATGTTCAAGGATACAGACAGGCATGGTGACTCATCATGCCTTTAATCTCAGACAGCAAACCTTTAATCCCAGGGAGTGGAGGTAGAAGAAAAATATGTAAGGCATGAGGACCAGAAACTAGAAGCATTTGGCCTGGTTAAGCATTTGGCTGGTTGAGCATTTGGCTGGTTAAGCTTTCAGGCTTTGGAGCACAGTTCAGCTGAGAGCCATTCGGATATGAGGACACAGAGGCTTCCAGTCTGAGGAGACAAGACCAGCTGAGGATCCAGTGAGGTGAGGTAGCTGTAGCTTGTTCTGTCTCTCTGATCTACCAGCATTGACCCCAATAACTGGCCTCGGGTTTGATTTTATTAATAAGAACTTTTAAGATTCATGCTACACAGATGCCTGTTTCTGGCCTCCACAGATATCAAGCATTCACATGATACATAGACAGATATGTTGACAAAGCACCTGGACACATAAAATAAATCAATTAATAAATTTTAATTTTAAAAAGTAATGTGGGCATGGTCCTCGGGGGAGACCTTGATCTGGAGGAGGTGGGAATGGGGGGTGGGCTGGGGGGAGGGGGAGGGGGGCGAGAGGGGGAGAACAGGGGAATCTGTGGCTATTATGTTGAACTGAATGGTGTTGTAAAATAAATTTTAAAAAAAGTAATGTGGAAAGTTCATCATGAACTTGAAACATTTGACTTTTTAAAAGCTATCTTCATCCTTGTAGTACATATCTCTTTCTTTGAGGGTTAGAAACTTTCTTGAATTCCTCATAAATGCCTGATGCATTTACCTAATGTGTGTTCAGTTTTGTTGCTGGGTCAAGTATCTTTACAAGCATGGAAAAGCCATCTGTAGGGGAATCACCAGCACTTGTGAGTTACTTAGGACAAAACTCAAGAGCAGACAGAGTTTGGACATGGAACTCCCTTTCCAGAAACCCTACCTCTTCAGACTCCTGTAGATGGCCTTTTAGTGACCAAGTGCATTCTATAGATGTCACTTGAAGACCCTACTCCAGGCACTTTCCAAACCTCCACTCAGAACACAACTGGTCAATGTTTATAATCAGATACTAGTGTTGGGTACTTTAAAAATGATTAAAACACACCCACTTTCCAAGATAACTATAGTTTCATGAGCAGATGGAGCCCTATAAAACAAACCCTAAGAAAATCAGAAAACTCTTTTGAAGGAACAGAGGCAGGGAGCCCTCTACTGAGGGCTAGGAGCTCCACAGAGGAGGCCTTTACTTCTGAGGAACATCATGAAGGGAATCCTGCTTCAAATCAAATTTTAAAGCTTCTGCCTGTGTCACTGTTTTGTTTGTACCCTGAAGACACAAATAAGTATACATTTACATTTAACATGCTCACTTCCATAGCAACTATTTGGTAACGTATGATATCCAGGCTAAGTTGGAAAAGTCTACTTGGATAAGCAGAGGTAGCTATTATTTTACACACACACAATTTAAAATGCACAGAGAAATACTGATCAACCACAAGTGTCTGTTGATGAAGAATAGAATTTAATCGATTATAGACAAGATAACTGAAAACAGATATTAACCCAACCAGGTGTTACTCTCAAAAACAATGTCAGGGAGGCTTTCATGGGCCTTAAATGAAATTGAAGGCAAGTTGTTAACATATAGGAAAGTGTAAAGAAAATGAGAGTCTACCACAGAGTATGCCTAAACAACCTCGGGAATATAAAAGCACCATCCTGACCATGTGGCCCATTATTTCTGCCTTGTGATATCCATCTCTCATCTGCTGGGCCTAAAAACCAGCACCTTCATCTTTTCAATGGCCTTCAATCTGATCCACTAGGCTCAATGCACCAGGCAAAATTCAAGCCTCGTCGTCTCAAGAAAGTATTTCTATTTTAGAGTAGCTAATGAACTTATGGGGCAAAGGAACATTTAACCCCTTCAATCACCAAAGGATGAAAATTAAAGTAAAAAACAAAATGGTTTAACTATCAGATTGCAGGAGATAATTGGGCATGTTGATGTCTGCTGCATCAGGGTATGTACAAAGAACAAAGAGTATTCTGTGCTCCTAGTGAAAGTGTGACTTGTTGCAGCATTTCTAAAGGACACCTTGGTAACATATATCCAAAGTCTCAAAAGTACACATATTCTAGGATGTAACAACTAACTACTAGAATTCATCCTAAGGAAATAAATGAAAATGTGATAAAACTGGGAATAATTTTGAAATGCAACAGAAATCTATTATATTCAAATAGTATCATTTACATGAAAGAATGCAATGCAGTCTTTATAACTATAGAGATCATAGTATTTACCTGGTAATGTAAAAATAGACTCATAATAAATGTAGGTAAAAATAGGTTAAAGAACAAATATAAGCATGACTTCATTAGAATAAAATATATTATAAAATAATAACCATGATCATAAGTAAAAAGTTAGAGGAGATATATATCAGAATATTGGTGATAGTTATATTAATACAGGCAAAATATTTTTATTCATTTCTATTATAACTTTTATTCACTTAATAGGGCTGAGGATTGAATCAAGACACTGAAAATGCTAGACAAGACAGTTTTCTACCCTGAGCTGTACCCTTTCATTTTTTTTTTATTTTGAGTCAAGGCATCATTGAGTTGCCTAGGCTAACCTAGAATATACTCTGAAGCCCAGGCAGAACTTGGACTTGTAATTCCCCCACCTCAGCTTCAAAGTAGATGGGATTACAGGCTTATGCCACCAGGCCAGGCTTCCTGTTTAATTTTTTATATTGAACCACTGTATTTTACATAGTTATAGTATAAGCCTTATGGAAAAGGTAATGAGCTGAAGACATAAATAACTAGCTCAGTAAAGTAGAAATAGGCAATTGGGACTTGGACCATCATTTCTTAATGAAATATAAATCGCCACTTTCCCTCTTATGTCTTGAGTTTTCTTGACTGTAATATAAGAAAAATTAATCAAATTTTCCCCTGTATTCTAGACTACTTCAAGCAGAGATTGAGAGTGGGTACTACAGCATTTTAATAACAAGAGATACTCAATCTTGTATCGTAACTACCAGTAATAAAGCCAAAAGACCCACCACATGTCACCAAGATTTATATTCTCTATCTGTTGATGTTCAGAAAGACCACAGGATTTACAGTACATTTTTATGGTCAAATCCATGACCAGTCATCTTTATAATGCATAGGGAGATAAAATAGGCTGGTCCCATGCTATTTTAGACTAGCATTGAAAATTAAATAAAGTCGGTGTTTTTTATCACCCAACATGACTACTACCAACTATGCCAATGGTTATATGAGACTTAATTTCTCCTCTCTAATGCCACCATTGACCAGGATCAACTGACCTACAAAGAAAAGTTATATCAAGAGAAATGAGGTGTATCCATGCAGAAGAGAACTATTTAATAGCATTTGTTAATTTCATGAAATCCAAGGGCAGCTAGAGATGTTCAGCTTTAGTCACTTGTGAAATGACCAAATTGCTCCATTTACCATGAGCAGCTATACCCTGCTTTAGAATTCAGAATGGATCCAGGCAGTGTACAGAAGGTGGTCAATATAACTTTCTTCTGTAGACCTGTCCACTTTCTTCATTGTCTCATGAATCTAATATGTTTATTGCTCAGTTCTGCCTGAAGAATATACTGTTTTCTATTCTTCTTACCCTAGTTTATCCAAATCCTTTTTTCTACACATTCCCCCCCCTAAAACCCTCAGGTCTTATAGAAGTTCATCAGACCACCACAGTTTATCATAGTGCTTTGTTCTGACATGTCATTATATACACTATGTAAATTTATCTTTGACCACGGTCATTTTTATACCTCCATACTGAAAGTTTCTTTAAGATAAATACCATGTCTTATAATTCTTTGCATACCCTGAAGTCCCTAAAATGTGTTCTGTAAATCTCTTTTAGTGGATGGTTAAACGAAGAATAAAAGCATACATATCTACAGCTCATAAGAAATTACATGTGGACAAGACACATGCACAAAAGAAAAACACTTACTTTCAACCTACCTAAGTGATGTCTATCAGTTGTTAGGGAGACATCATGATAGTGTGTCTCCTGGAAGTAGACTAGGAATAGACTTGCTATAGAAAGACAAAATGCATTCCAAAGCTGCTCAGGGAATGTGGGTACAGATGGTGAGGGGTAGATTTCACCTATAAAATATGGGTTATTTGCTGGTAAATACTTTGGAAAAGACACGGTAAGTTTTTGGTTCCTATACTCTTGATCAAATTGACTAGTGTTTTCTTATTTCCATATGGAAAGGCAGAAGCTGACCCAGCTGTTCATCCAACTTGACTCTTCCAAGAATGGCAATTCTATTTCTGCCTAGGCTTGGCTGTTTATCTAGAGCCTTTACTGTGACTGCTGAAAGTAGCTACAAGGGCAGCTGACCTTCCTCCAACCTGCAGATGACCATCTGCAAATGACAGACTTCAGGGACTCTGGCCATGAGCCTCCAACAGTCCACTCCAAGCACCTCACCATCAGTCCCTTTCACAGGAGGCAAAGCATGAGTGGGGACGGCAGAACTCCTTGTAGACTGACTCTACAACTAACATTGGTGGGAGTGAAATATTTTTAACCTTGCTTGGCTTCCTAAAATGGGAAACAGAGTGTGATATGGGTTCTGCAGTGTGTGCTCTGTGGGATGGTTGTGGATGCAAACTTGAAAACTGCCTGGCACAGAAACACTTGTAGATGAAACTTGGCAGCCAAAGAATTCTATGATAATGCTTACAAATAACCCGCTTACTTCAAAATAGTTCTCATTAGAATTCAGCATGCAATACTTGTTTAGCATACCTATGCATATAATCACATGCATGTGTGAATACAGAATACATGGCCTTACACTGTAAACATTTTCATAATATTTCATTGCTTAGAGAAAAATTGTGAGAAAAGCATATCATAAGTGGAACATTGTTCAGCTAAGGAGAATATTCAAAGAGTCCACTATAAAATATAAAATGGTCTGTGAGTAATTGTGGTTATTTTAGCTGCATCACTGCCCTCTTAATCAATGATTCTCTATACTGTAATCATTCATGAATTAGGAAAAGGTCAGAATCTGCAAGAAGAGAGAAGGATCTGAGATTTGCCTCTTGCCATAGCTCTTCACAGATATGTGGCATCCACTTTCTAGTACTGGGACATCTGGTGATCTTGGAAGCACTAGTGTGTCCTCTAACATTGGCTACAACTTTCCTATGTGATAGACTTAGGGCTTTCCTCTGCTTTCTTAAAGCTTTAGTAACTTCAGCCCTGCCCTCTTGTTCTCGAGCATGGAAGCATCTAGCAGGTTTCAGCAAACAACAGAACTGGAACAGTGTTTTTACAACTTTCCAGCTGTCTAATCCAAGAAAAATATATTTGTTACTAAAATAAAGGGGAGGGAAATAGAGGTCATGGGGTGATTGGCTTTCCTGCTCTGTGAGAAAGAGCAAGGTGACATTGGGTGACATGTAACAGCAGGGCATCACAAATGCCAGAGAGTTCTCCAATTGTAATTAACCTTTGCTGTCTCCTGCCCTGTGATGTTACTAAGGCTTGTATCTTAGCTAGCTTTCAGAAATTGTGTTGGAAGATGATATGCATTCAAACTAGAACCCACAATCACACCAGGTGTGCTTACAATTATTAGCACTATTCATCTCCCACTGTATAAGCAGAAGACTTTTGGCTAGTGTTGCAAAAGCACTCTACTGCTGATATATGCAACTTGGTTGCAAGCTTTTTGTTGGATGAAACAAGGATGTAGCCATAGCCAAAGGCACTTGCATTGTCCTAAACTTTTCCACTCAGAAATTATTCCTCCTTATACTTCTATATGATTTCTACAGCATTTTGGGAAGCCAGTTTTTATTTTAACTGTACAACTATAGCCTGGGAGAATTTGACTTGCTTAGTATCACACAGAGAGTAGCTTTCCATCAGTTTAGTTTTCTATCTGCAGCAATGACAAACACAATGACTGAAAATATAGGGGAGGAAAGGATTTATCTGGCTGACACTACCATGTCACAGTGCATCATCCATTATGATAAAGCAGGTCAGGAGATCAAGGCAAGAATCTGGAGGCAGGAACTGAAATAGAGAACATGGAGGAATGGTACTTACTGCCTTACTTTTCATGGCTTGTTCAGCTTGGTATCTTCTTATGGAACCAGATCCACCAGTCCAGAGGGACTTTCCACATCAATCATCAATCAAAAAAAAAAAAAAATGTCCCACAATGTTAACTGTTAAGTCAAAGATAAACAAGCTACAATCCATTGAACCACAGAGGTTAGGTATAGGGTAAGGGACTCTCAGGCAGGAACAGAGCTCCCTAGGAAAGGGAAATAGAATAAATAGTTATGGATGTGGGGAGGGGTGGTGGTAAGTGAAATGGGAGAATCAAATGGAAGGGGTGAATACAGCTAAATTAAGGGTGACTGGGGGTTGTATGGAAACCTAATACAGTAGAAGCTTTCTAAATTATGCACATATATGAAGGGGTAGACAAAGCCCCAACTGGCTCTCTCTTATCACCAAATGAAGCTTCAGTACCATGAATAGGTTATATCTAATTGATTTGTTGGCTAAAGGGACCCCATGGGAATCCCAAACGCACAAGGCTATTGCAAAGGCTATAGGATGCTCTCCACAATCTGACGGCAATACCCCCTTGCTAAAAACAACACCTACACAACTCACTGAACACAGAGAAGTTGAGTTGGTGCCTACATGGAGGCTTCACTCCCACGGGATAGTGTTCTTGGTACTAGAAGGCACTGCATGCACTTCCAAAGAAGAAATGTAAACACCAATCCAGCTACAAAACCTTCAATCAACAGTGGTGTCCCATCAGCAAGACAGGCTAGTGCAACGATGGCACAAAGCTTGTGGAGTAACCAACCAATATCAGAGTGGACTTAAGGTCTGCTCCACAAGATGGAAGCCTACTTGAGTGACCAAGAACATGAGACTAGACAGCCCAGGGACCTAGGATAAAACCAAATACTACTGTACTACAACAAGAACATAGCAATAAAACGACTCTTAATGAGATTCTGCTAGATCAGTGCCTTGTTCAGGCATCATCAGAGAAGCTTCCTCCTGCAGCAGATGGGAACATATACAGAGACCCACAGTCAGACATATGCAGGGAGTGAGAGACCTCAGAACACTCAGCCCTAAATGGGATGTCTCCATCAAATCCCTCCCCTCAGGGCTCAGAGGACCCTGAGGAAGAGAAAGCAGAAACAGTATAAGAGCCAGAGGGGATGGAAGAGACCAAGGAAAGAAAACCCTCTAAATCAATGCACATGGCAATGCAAGTGTCAATGCACATATGAATTCAAAGAGACTGAGGCAGCATGTACAGGGCCTGCAAGGGGCTGCACCATGCAGGGTTCTTGAGATGGAAAGAGAAGTGGATCCATGTCCCCCTTCCTAAACCAGAAGCTATCTCCAATTGATGATCACTTATAAATAAAAAATTCATTTTCCCCAAGGGAGTTGCAAACTACTCTTAATTGTTGTCTGCATGCCTGGCAGTAGATGGTCAACGAAAGAACAAAGTCAATGGCATCTTTGGAAATTTTCTGTCTCATAATGTCCTATCAGGGCTTTTTATTTTGTTTTATTTTCATTTTTACTTCATTTTATTTTACTTAATTTTTTTATCATATAGGTTTTTGTATCTATTACATCTTCACGTTTTATATTTTATGGGGTTTCTGTGTATGGGAACAAGTGTATCTCTGCATCTATATCTGTTTCTTATTCCTTTTCTTGGGCTCTTTTCCTTTTGTTTGTTTTGTCCTATTCTGTCCTATTTGCTTTTGTTCTATTTTGTTATATTTGATTTCCTTAGATAGCAGTTTGTTTTCTAAGGAAAGATAAAAAGGGGATGAGTCCAGAAGGGAGGGGATGTAGGGAGGAACTGGAAAGAGTAGAGGGAGGAGAAGCCTTAACCAGACTATACTGTGTGAAAAAAAATCCATTTTTAATAAAATAAGAAAAGAAAAAAGAAGAAGCCAGCAGTGTCATAGTGCATGGAAGCCAAGTAGAGGACTGTGGTAGTGGTAGCGTCTCTAATTTTGCTGTATTAAACTTGCCACAAAATGGTAAGTAAAAGATTGTGGGGTGTATGTATGGAATGTGTTTTATGACTAAATAAATGTGTAGTGCTTGGAACAGAACGAAACCAAAAAAGAACAAAAAAAAAATTAAGATGGGGGGATGGGGGGTGGGGGCAGAGAATGTCTCACAGACAAGCTCACTAGCCAGCCTTACAGAAGCAATTCCTCGGCTAAGGATCTTCTTTCTTTGATGGTTCCAGTTCATTTCAAGTTGACAGAAAACTAACCAGCATATCCTCCAACCAATGTAGGCTACCATGCTCTGGCCTTCATCATGTTGGATCAGTAGCTGCTTCTTGGAATTTCACAAAAAGCAGAAAAAGTGATGATGTCATGGAATTAGAGAGATGGCTCAGAGGTTAAAAGCACTAAGTGCTCATGTAGAGGACTGGGTTTGGTTTCCAGAACAAACATGGCAGCTCACAACCATCTGTAACTCCAGTTTTAGGGAACCCAGTGCCCTCCTCAGGTACCAAGCACACATGTACTATACAGACATACATGCAGGCAAAACACCCATACACATAAAATAAATAAATCTTTATTTATATACATGCGTGTGTGTGTGTGTGTGTGTGTGTGTGTGTGTGTGTGTGTGTAAATGTCAGAGTCCCTCTTTCTAATGAATTTTAGATTATTTGGAATGTAAGAGTATATTTTTTTTTGTTCCGTGAACTCTTCAGTATATTCACGCATATAACCAAAGCTGAGAACTACCATGTTAGGTAAGTGTGATCACCCACCGGGTATGTGTGACGCAGAGACTGTGCTGTTCCATGAAGCCAGCACGCATCTTCATCGGAGGAGAATAACAACCAATGCTTGAGAAAAGCCTCAGTTGTGAGGTGAATAGATGATTGCCTGTCAGGTATCATCTGACAAGCCCTGATGGATGTGAGCAGGCAGAGACAGAGGTAGGGGATGCGTCAGAATTCTGAGTTGCATTTCAGGTACCTGATGATGATGATCTTACCTGAAACCAGGAAAGCCGTAGAATTCGGAATACTAGGCGCAAACGTTCAGGAGAAACCTCAGAACTCAGCTAGTCCAAGACCTGGGTTGTTGCCTTTTCAGCTCCTGCCATCCAGCTCTGTAATCCAGCAATTTATTTACTCCAGATTAGTAGAAGCAAACAGAATGATGATTATGAAAGGGTTTGGAGGGAATGTATGAGAACATATGCAAATGAGAATACCTGTTACCATCTATTCAGCATGAATTTATTATGCCATAATCACAGAATTCTAGGAGGCTGTGCCAAAGTGTGCCTCTGTTAACCTCTCCAGACCAGCTGCTAGGGTGGTGAAAATAAAGAGGCAGAATTACAGGGCAGTCATCTTTCTTCTTTATCTAGAAAATTCTTAGAAAAACATTTATGGGTACTGGAACTGAAGAGGAATTAGAATCTTCCTGTTCTGAGACAAAAACAAAGCTGCCCAGAGAAGCTACAGAAAGGTGGGAGGGGAGCAGGGAAAAACTTCAATCAACTGATGCTCTAACTGGGTCAGGGTATAAAATAAACTCAGAAGCATAGATCTAGCCTAGGGTGTGAACCAAGGGATATGGCCAAGGAGAGGGCAGGAAGTAAAGAGGAAACAGAAACTCAGGTGGAATGGAGTTAGAAGAAAGACCACTAGGAGAACACAGGCTAAGGATGTCAATAAACTCATGGAGGGAGCTATGAGATCTTCTGTGGAGCTCGGAAGTAGCTCTCAGATGGATATTTATCCTCCAAACAGTAGCTCCCACTGCTCATGGCCAGCTGTTTAGCAGGATGCTGTAGTGGGTAGCCATTCCAGCTTGGATCTGGAAGTTCCAACCCCCATTGAGACTCTGGCAACTGTCACGCCTACAAGGCGGGGCGAGGGGAGGCGCTGGAAACCCAAGAGCTGGATGGGCCAGCGCTCTCTCAGTGAGCTCTCTCCGTGCCTGGACCCTGGACGGTGGAGGCTGACTGTGCAGAGCTCCAGAGAACACCGCTGGATTGCGATACACCTTCCCCAGACCCCCGCAACCTATCTATTCCGTCATTTGTAAGTCATCCACTAAATAAATCTTCCTTTTAACTACGTGGAGTGGCCTTTATAATTTTCCCCAATAGGATGCTGTAGGATTTCCTGAGAAACTCAACTGAGATGCAAGAAGCCACAATGAACAGAGGAGTCCTAACCCCACTACAATGGAGGTTTTCCCTTTGACCCAGAAGTCACAGGGAGTGCAACAAGCCATCTTTAGGGTGGCTCACTTAAGTTACAGCATCTGCATTTACTCCCTATGGCTGGGTGTGAGTGTCCTGGATTGGAATTAAAAGATCAAGACTCAAGTCCATCAGGGTAATGATAGCAAGCAGTAGTTACAATTTTAGAAAATTGTTTGTACACACAGGAACTCATTATCATATTGGTGGTAGGGAAAAAATAAGGTTTTCTATGGTTATGGTGCTTATATCTGTATTCTTGGTACTCAGGATGCTGTGGAAGAATAGAAAGCTCAAGGTCAGACTGGGCTTTATAGTATTGTTACCATCTAGGGATCTTGACCAAGTTCATTTGCTCGGCCAGTTAAAGAATTAAAAGGCAAGGAAAAAAATCTGAATGTGACAGGTAGTGGCAGGAAAAATCTCAGACACAGCAGACAGAATCAGTGGGTAAAGGAAGGGTTTTCTTAGGGTAAGAAAACCCACACATGCAGCAGACACACAGAGAGAAAGACGCCCCCACCCCGGAAAGTGGAGGGGGAACTCAGGAGACTGAAAACCCAGCCCCTCCTTTAGAGCCAGAGGGCTTTAAAGGGACCGTGGAGGATCTTCCTCCCATAATTTGTTTTGCCTCAGGTCAGAAGACTGAGGAAGAAGTCAGCCATCTTGGACATTTGCTATCTTTATTACTAGTCAGGGACACTCTCCCTATCTGTCTGCCTAATGGGGAATCTGTCTAACTTTTAGTCAGTATGACCCTTTACCAGAAAAAGGAAAAAGAATAAAAACACCCAAGAGCAGCTTCCAATTTCTTAAGATTAAGATAAATATTAATGAACTATTAATCAAACATGTCACATTTTAATGATTAAGGAAGCACAGTCAAAATTATATTTATAAGTAAATCTCAAATTATCAGCTAAGTCCCAGCTGCTTAGGATACAAACGTGCATCCCTGACCCCCAAGTGAGGATGCAAACGTGCATCCCTAACTCCCAAGTGAGGATGGAAACGTGCATCCCTGACTCCCAAGTGAGGATGCAAACGTGCATCCCTAACTCCCAAGTCAGCTGCTTCCATTTCCAAGGTCTCAGGCACAGGTGTTTGGGAGATGAAGAAACTGTCATCCTGAGTGTCCTTCTAACTTTCTTAAGGAATGTAAATAAAGCCAGAAGGACTTGAAAGGAAGGCAATTACATTTTGCTCCTTCATGCAACCTGTAGCTGCTCAACACCTGGCCCTGTGTTGGAAGTGATATTAAGTTCCACAAGCAAATTATAGAAAAAACAGGCAGCACTTTCAAGCCAAGGTAAAGAATCGTCTCTGAAAAGATTCATCCTCCTTCAGCATTGGCCCATCTGTGATTCCTTGAAAGACAGCTCCCACAGTCCATATGCTGCTTCAATAGCATAAGAGCTGTGCCAGAACACAGGGTATATGGAGAAAAGCCGTTCTCACTCCCCAAGGTCTTCTAAGGAAAGGGATAGAGAACCCAGTGGAAAAATGATGAGAAATCAGGGGGGCTCGTTGATCTGTCTGCCAGCTTTCTAAAATGTTGTCTGGTCAAATAGTTTGTGATTAGACAGGCTCCAAGTCCTGAAATATAAACTTGGTATCAATTGGAACTGGGACTTCCTTCTCAGCAGAGGGTGAGTCTTAACCTCTATGGCATGTAATGCTGCAAACACAGGAATTAGTTACTTGGAAGTACACACACACACACACACACACACACACACACACACACACACAGTGGGGGTATACAGTTTAAGACAGAACTTTCTATGTTCTCTGAAATCTGGTAGTAAGGTAAAAAAATTAGAAAATTCACTCAGGCGTTTTGGATTTTGATTTGTTACTTAAGGAATATTTTCCTATGTGTAGTAAGTTATCTTAAGAACAGGGCTCAAATCTAAGCACACTGTTCACTGGGTTTGCATATACACATTATACTCATATCCTTAATTTTAGATAATTTTTAACAATTTTGTATGTCAACTAAAGTTTATGTAGATCAAAATCAGAATTCAGTGTAGAATTTTCCCCTTGATGTATTACATCACCACTCAAGTGGAGTAAGGTTTTGGAGCACTTGAGAGTTCAGATTTTCCTATTCAGAATGGCAACTCCATAGAAGCACTAAGTTCTTTCTCGTGGGGGCCCAAGTGGCTATTTAAATTTTAATTAGTTAAATTTGTTCATTTAATTCTTCTGTCATATCAGCCACCTGTTTAGTGTTCTGTAGCTGATAGTGGTTAGTGACATCCTAAAGATGTAGATAGCTCATCTCCACCACTAGAGAACGTTCTACTAATGTTCTACTGTTTGGAGACAGTGCAAACAGGTGAAGGCCAAGGAAAAAAGCAAGCATAACAATGAGTTTATTTCCCATATCATTGTCACTTAGAATAAAATGGTAACTCTTACCATTTGTCAGCTAATCCTCCACCGATCTTCTTTAACTTAACACTTTGTTTCACGGCCCCCACTCAGCTCTTAAGTAGTCACTCACTGGATTCTACATAAAATCAACATTCCTTACAGTTGCAGCAGTCGATAAAAATTTGTTTGTTCATTGTTGTTGTTGTTGTTGCTGAGAAAGAGTCCACTTATGTAAGCGAATCTCATACTCATTTTGCTACTCAAACTGGCCCGGAAATTTTGATCCTCCTGCATCAACCTCTCAACTTCTAAGTTTATTATAAGTATAACCCTCATTTTTTTTTTTTTTTTTTTTGTTTTTCGAGACAGGGTTTCTCTGTGTAGCTTTGCGCCTTTCCTGGGACTCACTTGGTAGCCCAGGCTGGCCTCGAACTCACAGAAATCCGCCTGCCTCTGCCTCCCGAGTGCTGGGATTAAAGGCGTGCACCACCACCGCCCGGCATAACCCTCATTTTTAAGACAACCTAGTTTATAGTCAGGAAATTCCTCAAATGGGACTCTCACTCTGATCACCCTTCTGTGAGCAAATATTGTCATCGCCTCTGCCTACCTACCTACCTCCGGTTCTCAGGGAATGGACCTCTCAACAAGATGACTTCTAGATGAGGCTTTACACTCAGCAGTGCAGCCCACATGCAAACTAGAAGGGGGACTTCTTAAGTAAATATAATGAAGACTTTCGCATGCACATTGGTGTTTGTGTTCTAATACTCACTGACCAGTAATACCTACAACACACAAAAACATAGCTTTCTCCTCAAAGTGGTAAGAAATAGCCAAAAATGACTATACGTACAATCAGGAACACAGACTCAAGTTACTCCATATACCATATTTCACCCTGGTAACAGTTTCATGAAGCTTTTATAGTAACAGAGACAAGAAAATAATAAAGGCATTTTTCCAATACAGTGGTGGGAGTATCAGGTAGAAGGGTTCCAGAAAAGTGAGGCAAAATCTTCTATGGACCCCAGATGCTGTCTAATGACAATCTCTGCCTTTGAATTGGTGGAAGCTGGGGGTCTGTTCGTGCACCCAGAAGGATTTTACAAATAGTTATAAAGACTTTAGGTTACACCCAGAGGTAGGAAATAAAAGGCTATTCAGAGACCTAAGATAGCCAAAGATAATTTGGCTCTTGACTTGTAATATTCCAGCTCTCCATAATCATTGTAATCAATCATTCCACCTAGTAGAATGCTTAATGTAGGAGTTACACACACGTGCACATACACACACACACACACACTATATATATATATAGTGTGTATGTATGTATACATATATGTATGCATATATTATGACTTATAAAATATATGCTTTTAGTACATATATGTATTATAAAAATAGCAGAAGTATCAAGTATTGGGGATGTTCAGTTTTTATCTTTCTAAAGTCATACTTTATTTTATCTATATCAGTACAAGTTAAATGTCAAATAACACTACAATGGAATGATTTGACAAAGTTATAAACAGAAGCAAGACCAAAAAAAAAAGTCATGCCACAAAACTCATCCCTCTTGAACAAATCTGAACAAGAAGAGTTCATGTTTCCTAAGTGGATCACTTCTCACCAATCTATTCAGTGATTCCCAGTGCACTGCTGCCAATGGAATGAAAAAGAAAGCCCAGCTCTTACAATTTCTGCCTCAAAGGACTCACACGTTTTGGATCCTTTAGAACACAAATGTGGGTCTTGCTACTTCAATGAGTTCACAAAACCACCACCAAAGCTAGGGTAAAACAAGTTTATATCCTTGTTTGTTACTGGAGCATTTCCTTGTCTGAACACTGCCCTTCTCCATCACTTAATACTACCTTTTCTTGGTTCCCTTTCTAAGTTTTTGAAATATATATATATATATATATATAATATATATATATATATATATATATATATACATACTAGGATCTGCATATAAGAGAGAAAATGAGTGTTTTATTGCTTATTTGTTTTTCTTTATTAGTTTGGTCCTTACTCTCTCTTCTTATCTTTTTTTCTTTCCTTTAAAAAATTTACCTGTGTTTTCATCCTCTTCATTGCACCCTTGGGAACTTCCAGATAAGATGCCGGATTAGAAGTTGCCTCCACATGACTGTGAAAGATGAAAAGTCAGAATAAGAAAAAAACTCAATCCAAGTTCATAGGAGAAAAAGAAAGAAAAAAGTCAATTCAGATTTTTAGGGTAAAAAGAAAGAACAAGAATCAGAAATCCACAAAGTCAGTGATAGAACAGCCAAAACATGCAGAATGGGGGATTATACACTAAATAAAATGTAACCGGAACCAGAGCTTCAGCCACATGGACCCCTGGTAAGACAACAGGAAGCAGAAGTTTCATCCCAATTGTATAAAAATAAAACTAGCAAAATAAGACTAGAAGTCAATAGCAAGAAAGCTATGGGAACTGCACAGATATTTTTAAATGACCATTGTATGCCATTGAAGAAATCAGTGAGAAAATTAGAAATTCCTAAAATCAAATGAAAATGAAAACATAATTTCTAAGAGTATCTGGCGTATGGGTAAGGAAGTTCTAAGAGAAAAGTTTAAGTTACATGTGCATATATATGATAAATATCTTATAAATAACCTAATGATGTAACTCAGGACATTCAAAAAAAAGAACACATGAAGCCTCATGGCAGTGTACAACAAGAAATAATAAATATCAGGGCAGAGATGAATAAA